>NC_058130.1:613712808-613821561 GCF_016433145.1 Gracilinanus agilis
GATGTGTATAAGAGACAGCTCTCTCTCTCTCTCTCTCTCTCTCTCTCTCTCTCTCTCTCTCTCTTTCTCTCTAAAGTGTGGACACAAGGGATTTTTCAGTCCTGGGTACTTCTTGACCCATCATCCAGTCAACACTTCATTGAGGATAAATAATTAGTCTCTGGGCTAAAGTGATTTGATTGCTTCAGGCCATTATGGATAGAATCAGTCTTTTGTTCTTGGGCTAAAAAAGTGAGAAATTTCAAAATGTCATCTCATTGAAAATTGGAAAGAGAGAACAGCAATAGAAGACCTGATTCTTGGTGGGAATTGGAGAAAGGTTGGTTCCTGTCTCCTTTCCCCTTCACCCTCCACTCATTCAGCCTTGGAAAAGTAGGAGCACAAAAACGTTGAAGTTTCCTGTGCTTTTATCCATTGACATGGGCAGAGAGGTGGCAATGAGAAATCATTCAACAAATCAGTCAAAAAGTTTTTAAGTACCTGTTATGTCCAGTGCTGTACTCAAGGAAAGAGCATATAAAGATTTCAGGAGTTTTCCTCCTCTTTCTGAAGAAACGGCAGGGAAGGCTCAAATCCCCAGATATAGCTCCAGTCAAAGTATGTCCTGCAGAAATGGCTAAAAGCCCTCTTTTCCTAGGCATTTCCCCTAGCATGCTTAGCACCCTAACCTTAACCCACTCAGCCTGGCCAGGTTTCTTGATCCACCTCGACTCAGATAACCCTATAAATACCACATGGGTACTACCATTTTGAAGCTCCTAATTCCATCCAGGAACCCAGTGAACCTGACCCATGTCCATCTTCTCTTAGCTGACCTCTTCTTATTTTGAGCATTGCCCTCATTAAAATTTGCTTGCTTCATATTCCTTCAGCCAGCTCCCCTTTTGTGCTGTGTTCTGTTTAGCATCTTATCCATGCCAATTTTAGCCTTACAAGTATTAGTTGTTGACCAGCTCTGGGACTAACAGTCTTTGAGGCCAGCCACCCCTACCTCCCCAGACGCATCTCCAAAGGGCTGTATAGGGAACCTAGGTCCTTTTAGGTAAAACCTTCCATTTTCTCACTGACACCAGGGCTAAGATGAGGGACCTGCCCTGAAACACTTGCTCCTTTGGGTTCTTTCTCCTGGTGATTTAAGTAACGTATAGAAGAGTCTGTTGCCTTTCCTTTTACTGTACACTGAAATCTCAAATGTCAGCCTGCATTTAAGGCAGGGCTTCCAGCTTCTTGGTCCTGGGAAAGGATAGACCCACATATCCAGAATTGACTGGAGGATTGGGGAGTTTCTGAACCTCAAGGTCCTAAGCATACTTATGAAGAGACAGGCTAAAGCAGGGGTCGGCAATGTATGGCTCTCAAACCATATCTGGCTCTTTTGAGGGCCAGATATGGCTCTTTCTGTAGGAGCCATAAAGTCATTTTTTATTTTTAGGCGCTGTTACAGGAGCGCACTGTGAGCACTGCATGGCTCTCACGAAATTACATTTTAAAAAATGTGGCATTTATGGCTCTCACAGCCAAAAAGGTTGCCGACACCTGGGCTAAGAGATGTTTGTCTTAAAGAAAGAAGCTTGTGTGACCCTGGGCAAGTCACTTGACCCCCATTGCCCACCCTTAGCACTCTTCCACCTAGGAGCCAATACACATAAGTTAAGGGTTTAAAAAAAAAAAAGAAAGAAACTATGTTGACTCTGCCACTCGCTTCCACTTCCCTCGGTGGCTGAGATCTCATGTAATGGAAGTATACTATCTCCATTAGTGACTGTGAGGGGTGAAAAGCTATAAAGATGCCCAGGCTTCCACCTCTACCACCCTGATGCAGGTCCACTCAAGTTCTACTTGTTTTTCTCAAGTTTTCTAACTCTTCTCCATCTGAAGCTTTTCTGCTGCCTTTAGTAGGTATAGTAGAAAGAGTTGGCTCCATCCATAAAAATCCAAGCTAATTAAATTATCCTCACTTGAAGAGATTAATAAGTCATATTCAATGAAGTATAAATAAGTCAATAGGTACCCAGGACCAGAAGATATCTTCAACTCCTTCAGAATTGTTAAAGGACATATCTATAATTTTCACAGGGAGAAACAAAGTCCCAAATGAGTCACCCCTCAAGTTGACCAGACTTGTAGTAAATCAACTTTATAAGTATAGATAGAGAAGAGATTCCCAGAAAACAATTCATATGGAAAAGATCTGGGGGTTTGAGTAATCTAGTTCAAAATGAGCCAACAGTACAATATGCTAGTACTCCCCCCAAAAAACCCTCTCTGGAATGAGGGAGGCAATAGGCCCATTTTTTTTGTCCTGGTCAGACCATATCTGGGGCATGGTTTTTATGTCTGGTTAGCATTAGTTCTTGTAAGCATATTTTAAGAACATATAGAATCTGACCAGAAAAGAGTGGCTAGGATGATGAGTGGAATGGCGAATATGCTATATAAGCAGATGGTTGAAGTAACTGAGCTATCTAGCATGGAAGGGAGAAGACCTGGGAGACAAGATTAATATGATCAGGGATTTTTCAGGGTTGTCATGTGAAAGAATGGGCAAACTTGCACTTGAATCCAAAGGTAAAAATTAGGAGCATTTACGGAAAGTTGTAGAAAAGTAGATGGGGATTTTTAGCTTAGAGAAGAGAAGAATGGGGTGAGGGAGAGGAATGCTAGGTGTTTTGTTTTTTTTAAATCCTTACCTTCCGTCTTAGAGTCAATACTGTGTATTGGCTCCAAGGCAGAAGAGTGGTAAGGGTAGGCGATGGGGGTCAAGTGACTTGCCCAGGGTCACACAGCTGGGAAGGATCTGAGGTTAGATTTGAACCTAGGACCTCCCATCTCTAGGCCTGGCTCTCAATCCACTGAGCTACCCAGCTGCCCCCTGCTAGGTGTCTTTAAATATTTGAAGGCCCATTATGTGGAGGAGATATGAGACTTGTACTAATTTGGATCTTAAGGGTAAAGTCAAGAGTGATGGGTAGAAGGTACGAAGAGGCAGATTTAGGCATGATGTTAGGAGGGAAGTACCAAAGAGCTAGAGTTATCCCAAAAGGAAAATGAGCTGTCCTAAAATGGGGTAGGTTCCCTCTTCATTGAAGATGTTGAGCAGACTGGATGACCACCACTTGTCAGGTATAATATGGTACCATTCATTTCATGGATGGATTGGTCTACATCAGTGGTGTCCAATTCAAATAGAAACTGGAGCCTCTAAACTGAAATAAAGATCCCTGAGGGCAGTCCAGGGGCATAGAAAACCACAATTAGTATTATTCATTTTATTGTCTTTAAAAATATTTTGCAATTATATTTTAATCCAGTTCAAGCCACACTCTAGAGAGATGTGAGCTGCATGTAGCCATGGAACATGTATTTGACACTTCTAGTCTATTTTAACACAAGAAATTGGATGATGACCTATATATCTGTATTAGATGACAGCTTATACATCATTGCATTATGTGTTCAAGATGTGTGTGTATATATACTTACATGTATCTGACAGATAGTATAATGGACAGTAAGTTGAATACATAATTAAACAGGAAGAGGAGAGCAGGTTATTGACTTTTGGAAACTGAAGACTCCTTTGTTGATCTGAGATTTCATACTATCTTACTGGTGTTATATGGCTATAAGAATGAGAACCCAAGTCTGCAAAGAATTGAAAATGCATATCACACAATGGAATGGCAATGGAAGGGTATGGTGAGCACGAGTGGGGTATAAAATATAACCCATGTAAAATGCATGTCTGGATCTGTGATAGTTTTGACATGTATGCCCATGTAGACCCAGATTCCTAGTAATAATTACACACATGCATAAAACAACACGTAGGTTTCAAGGAATGTAGACATCTACTTCTAGACTTGTGGCACACAGTATAATGTATCTACATACATGGGTGTGAACTGGCATCATGCATGTACATGATGGACATGCACACACATGTGTAACATGTTCAGATGTATGTGTACACAAGTCAAAATGTATATTCATACAAGTTCAGATATATGTGTAAAGCATTCATAAGTTCAGATGTAATCCAGGCACACCCCTCGAAAGTTTACATGTACACATGCGTGCTCACATATGTATACAAATCCAGATATATGTCCAAATATACACTTAGACAAGACCAGATGTACACATACACCAATCCAAACACATGTTCTGATGTATGTGTATAGAAATAAATATATTCAGAAAAGTCTAGATATATATCCAAATGTACACTTAAGCAAAACCAGATGTACACGTACACAAATCCAAACATGTACACATGTATATGCGCACATGTTCAGATTCTTTCCTGGCTTCCTAGAAGTGCCAGAGAAAAGGTCTTTTTCTATGAGATGCTTTTCTTGATCCCTCTTAATGTTAGGGTTTTTCCCCTATGTCTTATTTGTTCACAGTTGTTTGCATGTTGTTTCTCCCATGAGACGGTGAATGCCTTGATGGGGGAAGGGTAATGTGGGTTTTTAAAAAATGTTTTCTTTGTATCTCCAGCACTTAGGACAGTGCCTGGCACATAGTTGGTGCTTAATAAATGCTTTTTGATTGAGTAAAAGCAAAATGAATCAATAATACTTTAACAACAACTTAAAAAGCAAAGAGTTCCTTTGAATCACATTTCTTTTGACTCTTCTCTTACTTGTGAATAAAAAAGGGCTGTCCAGATACCCTTGACTCCAACGTGAAAAATACATCTTGGTAGGTAGTTCAGTTCAGTCTTTTCTTGCCACATTTATGTTTCATCCTTTTGTTTTCCATGGGAATTACCATGACCTCAAAACCATTCAAGATTTTATTTGCTTGGTTTGTATACCATGGGTATATCACCACCATTTTAGTATTAAGCCAAATATATAGATTTCATCCAGGATCTGAAACCTTGGCTTTTCTCCAGGTACTTGTTTCAGAACTGATCACATACTGTCCCATTCCTAAATGTTACATCAAATTTTCTGATGCCCAGGATTTGAGTCATAGTAAATACCTCCCCGGACACTATTCCCAATGAATTATTGCCTAGGCAAGGACATCTGGGGCTTGGAGCAAATCATCTCACTGACATTGAGCGGCTGTTGTACTGTCTCTGCCTCTTTATCCTTTCATTTTCACTGGTACTCACTAAAGTTGTTCACTGTCACCTTTGGTCACACCAAGTTTGATGAATTGATTGGAGAACATTTATTTTCTTCAGAAAACTTGTTCAGGAAAGTCAAGTCCCCAAATTTTTCTACTTTATGCTGTTTTCCCATGTTGCCAAATATATTATAATATTGAGAGATAGCCCATTTGTTTTCTTCCTTTTACTGACTCAAAATACTTTTTACAAGGAACTCTGGACCAAAGATGGGGTTATCATAATAAGAAAGTCTAGATCGATGTAGAAAATCAAATGCATATGGAGTTGAACTAATGGACACATTTTTAAGGACAGCATCCTTAGAAGACTTTTCCAGTGTAGGCTCTTGTGGTATTTTGCTTCAATAATATGTTTCTTAATTTGTTTATTTTTGCAATCAATAAACATCGCTTTGTGGAAGAGCATGAGGAATTAGGAGACAATAGGTATCTAGTCCCAGTTTGGGGAATGGTTTGGTGTTAAGATAAACGTGCCTCTTCTAATTTGTTTCCTGATAAAAATGATTACCAGATTGTGTCTCGTTGCTGTATTATTAATGAACATCTGGTATTAAGACATGTGGGTCATTTGTATTTAATTATTGAGGTAGACTGTCATATTGATGTATTTTTGAGGCATATAATGAAATAATTCATGTCTTAGAATAATCTGTTTATACGAATATGGCTAACTTTAAGGGCATTCATAGGAGTAAAACCATCCATTTGATTTTTCCCCCCAATATTTGTTCGTCTTTAGCACTAGGAAAGAAATAACAGAAGCCTTATTTATTCAGAAAATTGTAGTATTCTATACTTACATCTTCCAAATAATTATTTTCTATTATGTCTTTTGAATATCATTGCACAGTTGTTGTTCAGTCATGTCTGACTTTTTGTGACCCCATTTGGAGTTTTCTTGGCAAAGTGGCTTGCCATTACCTTCTCCAGTTAATTTCATACATTAGGCCAGATTTGAACTCAGGAAGAAGAGTCTTCCTGACTCCAGGCAGAGCACTCTATCCACTACCAAACTACCCTTTTGAATATTGTTAGTCTCCCATTATTTTTAGATATTAACTATTATCTCTTGTGTCTGGCCCCTTAGATCAGCACTCTGAGTCTCCAGTAACTGAGCACAAGGTCTGTAGGCCTGATCTGATCCTCCCTTGTCCTTCTCTGAGTAGGGACTTGAGGACTCAGTCTCTGTGTGCTTCCTAGCTTGGAAAGCCTCAATCCTGTAGCACAGGAGACCCTCGGATCCAGCCCCTGAAGGCATTATCCTTGGTGTCCCATAGGAGGCACCCCAATGGTTTGCTTTCCCACATGAAACAAAAGACAAATATCAGATAAATTTTACCAAGATAGGAAAAAACCTCAGCAGTATGTGTGACTTTTTTTAACTGAGGAATTTTTTTGCTTCATATTTCTGTATCTTTAGGAAAATATATAAGTCTTCAAATATGAAAAGAGAAAAACACTATAAATGCCCTCATTTGAAGAGGCACTTGAGATAGGTCCAACTTGTTTTCAATTTCCTCCTAATAATTAAAGAACACACTGTCCCATTTTTAAAAAATTACAGCAAAATGAAGCAAAAAAAGTGAAAACCCAAGAGTAATTTTTTCATTTTAGAGTTTAAAAGCATTTAGGGTTTTGTAAAATTAGTAATATTTTTGTTTCATTCTTTTGGGAATTTTAGAATCTTAGAGTTGGAAAGAACTTAGAAGTCATCTACTTACTCTCCTCCCCAAAATATTCAAAATTTACTCTAAAAGCAAAAAGCTAGGTGGCACAGTGTATAGAGCTCTGGGCCTGGAGTTGGGAAGTCCTGAATTGACATCTAGCCTCAGACATTTATTACCTATGTGAACCTGGGAAAGTCACTTGGCCTCTGATGACCTCAGTTTCCTAATCTGTAATATGAGAATAATAATACAACCTATCTCCCAGGGTTGTTGTGAGAATCAATTTAGATAATATTTGTAAAGACTTTAATGCAATACCTGGCCCTTTTTAGTCACTTAAGACTCATTTCTTTTCTTCTAAAACACCTCCAGCTTTTAATCAGTTCAATATTTACATAAATTATAATAAATATAATTTAAAAATTATATTAAATATAATAATAAAATGGGGCAGTGGATTCTGTAATTACTAGGAGGAAATTGAAAACAAGTTGGACCTATCTCAACTTGAATATTTCCAGTGATGGAGTTCACTCTTTTATGGTAACCTCTTTCACCCTAAAATATAATAATGTAATATAGCTCTAATTGTTATGTGGTTTTTTAAAATATCAAGCTGAAAACTACTTCCCTATAGTTTCCAATTTCATTGGTTCTAGTTCTCGCTCCTCTTAGTTTAACATCTCCTCCACATTACAGTTCTTCAGATATCTGAAAATAATTACCATGATCTTTCTAAGTCTTTTCCTACAAATTTCCCCCGTAAGAGCACCTCTACTTTTATCTTTCCTGTTACTGTAGAGGGGTATAGAAGGTGCTCAGGGAAGACTAGTACTTCTGGTGTTAGGGTTTGCCAAACCCTTTCATGGCAGCTTTCCTCCTTTGGTGTCCACCTGCCACCCAGTTCTCACCTGTAGCTCTGAGAAGCTGTAGCAAGCACAGTGGCCACACCCCCCAATAAATCATTTTAGGAGATGAGCTAAAAGATGTTGAGGGTAACCAATAGATGTCAGACCTTTTGGTGAGTTAATGGGGCATCTACCTCATGCATGGTAAGATATCCCCAGGCAGAAGAAACAGATGTTAACAATCTGTTCCAATGGCCACAAAAGCAGTGGAAGCAGGCACTGTGGAGCACTTAGGACTTGGTTAGCTATCAAAGAAGCCAAGGTCATCTTGGCTGCATCCCAAGTCATAACCAGTCATCCTGACTTTTGTCTTGCCAATTAGGCAATTCTGCCTCACTCAAATCCAATTTATGCTTTAGTCAAAAGACATCACCAGTGATGTCATTTTGGTCATCTTCAAATGCTAAGGATAACAACCAAAGGCCAAGATTATTCTCCCATTTCCTCAGTCACCCAACATGGGAATCATCCTGGACTCCTTACTATCATTCACTCCTCATATCCAATCTATTGCCAAAGTCTGTTGATTTCACCTTTGCAGCATCTCTCTAATAGAATCTCTTCTCTTCTCTGACACTGCCTCCACTCTGGTATAGACCCTTATTGCTCACTCAAGGAATATTATAAAGCCAGTGGTGGGTCTTCCTGTCTCTTGTCTCTATCCATTTCCATCCATTCTCCAATCAGCCACTAAAGTGATTTTCTTAGTGTAGTTCTAATCAAGCCACTCTCTCTGCTCAGTAAATTTCAGTGGCTCCTTATCGTTTCCAGGGGCAAATACATAATGCTGTTTGGCATTCAAAGTCCTTCCTAACCTAGTCCTCTCCTACCTTTCCAGTCTTCTTATACCTTACACATCAACATTCTCTTAGACATTGGCCTCTTGACTATTTCATGAACAAGATACTCTCTCAGCTCCAGACATTTTCTCTGGCTATCCCCCTGCCTGGAATTCTCCCTTTCCTCTGCTCTGCCCACTCATGTCCCTGTCTTCCTTAAGTCTCAACTAAAATCCCTTCTTCTACCAACCCTGCCTTCACAATCCCTCTTAAGTCCAAGTCTTCCCTTTGGTAATTATTTCCTATTCATCCTATGTCACCTTGCTTTGCATGTATTTGTTCATATTACATTGCAAGCTCACTGAGGGCAGGGATTGTTTTTTCCCTCTTTTTGTATCATCAGTGCTTATCACAGTGCCTGGCACATCGTAGGTACTTAATAGACACTGATTGATTGATTGAATGTATGAGCTACTTTCTAGACCCTTCATTGTTACTCATTTATGGATAAGCTTCTGTCAATGTTGATAACTTAGAATTGAATCTACCATTCCAGATATACTGTGTGACAATCATAGTGTAGTCTTGCTTACCCTAATCTGAACTTCACATTTTCTATAATGATTACCTTACATTAGGGCTTCTAGAATGTTAGGACTCGAGTCAGGAAGACTTCCCTTCCTGAGTTCAAATCTGGCCACACTAGCTGTGTGATCCTGGACAAGTCACCTAAACTTGTTTGCCCCAGTTTCCTCTTCTATAAAATGAGCTGGAGAAAGAAATGGCAAACCACTCCAGTTTCTTTGCCAATAAAATCTCAAATGACATCACAACTGAAAAATGACTGAACAACAAAAGATTGCCTTAGTTTTTTAAGTAGTCATATCACATTGTTAGCTCATACTGAATTTGTGGGCATTTAATCCTTTCATTGTAATTTGATTAAGACAAACCTTGGAGAATAGATATGAAATGGTTTACCTCTTGTCCACTCAACCCTAATAACAAATACCTTAACCTTTTTTTAATGTCACGATCCCTTGACAGTCTAGTGAAGCCAATGGAATAATTTTTTAAACATTCATAATTTAAGGAAATGCTAAATTTCAGTTAGAAGTTATTCAATTTAAAAAATGAAATTTTTTTTCTCCCTCCAAGTTCATGGTTTTCCGTAATCTATCTAGGGAGAACCCCTGCCATAGATTTTGGCAGAGAAGGATGTTCAGTGCTGATCTCCTTATTGTACTGATTCAGGAAGGATTTATCATCATCACGACTGTTGCTCTTAGAGCCTTTAGCTCATATTGGCACATTGCTCAGAGTTTTGAAAAATGCATAGTCACTTGTCACCTGAAGTAAGCAGTTATTTTGTGGTCCCACCCAGAAAAGATTGTAGATAACACTTTGAGACTTGTAAAACTTCAGGGAAGCAGAGGTGGGAGGTGTGCTGGCAAACCATTTTGAAAGCTGGTAGATGGTGTTTATATTTTCAAGACTGACTTGTGAGTATCATATATTGTATAGAGATGGAGAGAAATCTGAAGTGGGCTAAATTTAAACTGGATCAGCTCTGCTCAATTTGATGAAAGTTGCCAAGTATCAAAATTGAGGATCTGATGCATTTCAGAAGGTTATGATTATTTCTCATACTTATTTCTTCTCTCCTTTTTTTTTTGGTCAAATGACAGTTTCCAGCAGATGATCTGAGGTGCTCTTCCTTAATAATAAAGTTTCCCGGCCTCTTATTCCAGGTGTGCTCAGTTGTTGGCCATTCCAGTTCTTTGCCTTGCTTTGAGGAAAGGCGAAAACTAGATTTCCTAATAGGACAACGTCCATATGTACTGAGGCAGCCAAATGCCAGCAGCCCAGCCACACTTGGAGGAGAGTACATTGCTCTCCAGGGAAATCAGCTGTAAGAACAGAGGGAAGGAAGGAAAGACAGAGCTGTGTGTCGAGAATTAAGGCACGTTTTTAATCCTAGTTTCCATTTGAGTATTGGCCTAGTTTGTTGACTTCTAATCCTTTTACCTTCCATGGGCCAAGGGAATTCAAAATAGCTCTTTTCCTTCCTGTATTGTGGCTGTCTTCACAATGCCAAAACAGCCAAATATTATTGGGTTAATATAAACTGAAATGGTTATTTGTCACTTGGAACTATCCCTCAACCATCATCATGCATTGAAATTTTTTGTTCTCTTCAACCAACTGTAAACTGAAATTACTTTGGATATATTTTATATTTCTGTGTATGTTTTATCCATTCCCTTTGGCCCAGTAGAATATAAGCTCATAGAGAGCAGGGATTGTTTAATGTTTGACTTTGTACCCTCCAGAGGCAAATATTTAGAAGGTGGTTAAATCTTGGTTGAATTGAATTAAACTGCTATTAGATTCATGTCCATTGCTACTTGAATTGTATCCAAACCACCATTTTCCTTAGTCCCTTTCATTCCTAGTAACACACACACACACACATATCCTTGCACAAGCACATACAATTTGGAACAGAATAAGAAAAACTATAAATATGCATATATGTATATATCTATCTAGCTATATCTACATATTGAAAGAGAGAGAGAGAGAGAGAGAGAAAGAGAGTGAGAGAGAGGGAGGGAGGGAGTGTTGGTTCCCTATTTTAATTCACTGTGATATTTTGTGCTTTCCTATGTAAACCAAATTGTTCACCCATATAGCTCAACTGCTTCTTCTAGTAACTGCAAATTTACTTTTGTTCATATGTTTTGAACCCAATCTCTTCTTGCCCTTCCCACAACATACCTTTTGAATGCCCCAAGAATATGAACATCATGACAGTGGATTCTATTTCCAAGGGGTCAGTTATGCTTCTTCGTTTTATAGTTTGCTCCCATATGAAGGAACTGACTATGGCATGATAAAGAGACCTTAAAAGAAACCAAAATGTTATTGCCACAACCCCATGAGAACTGGAGTGTCTGGGGAGATGACTCTGTAACTCACTGTTCCTGTCTGAGGCAGTACTGCTTGGAGATACCAGTCCTGGAGTTGAGTCAGTGAGAACATTCTTTTAAAAGGATTTGGCTTCCCTGCTGAACTAGAGCTTTAAATTTTTCATAGACTTATACTGTGATGAGAAGGAGCATGAAAAGGATGAGAAGGCCTTAGGAAAATCAAATCAGAAAAAGAAACCCTGGTCTGGGACAGAGACAACAAATGGAAATGGTGAGGTTTTGCTTGTTAGGAGAGATGGAAGTTAAATGGAGAGCATTTTAACACAATTAACTGTTCAGTGTGAATTTCCTGGGAAAGGAAGGAAACTTGTGCCAAGTCTGCCCCATTTAGCATCAGTCTGGAAGATATTTAGAGGCCCATGAAGATCACATTTCCACTTTGGCTGGCAAAACTGCCTGATGAAGTATTGCTTGACCAAAGGATAGTTCTAAATACAACCTGAGTCAAATCGCCTCATCTCTCAATGCCTGTTTCCTTGTCTCTAAAAGCTAAAAAGCTGGACAATGATATTGAAAGTCTTAACTTCCAACTCTTAGATTTGATTCTTGTATAGGACAAAGGGCTAGCAAATGATATAGAGATTTTGCACTATTCCCAAGGGAATTATTGCTTTCTATTGGACCTATCCCAACTCTCAGCTTTTCTTCACTTTTTGCTTTCTGCCATTTATTAGAACTCTAGTGCTATCCATTTTATCTCAGTTCTTTTTTTGTTTTCATATAATTCAGTCCTGAGTATATATCTCTATCATTCAAATAAATATATCAACTAAACTCCTCCAAGTACATGGTGTGACACTTAAAGAATTAATCTAAAATGAATTCTATTTTATTTTATTTTTTTAATTTAGGACCTGGATTCAAATATTACCTTTGATACTTATTGCCTATGGGGCCTTGAGAAAATTATTTGAGGTCCTTCAGCTTCAATTTCTTCTACAAAGTGAAGAGATTAGAACAATTTGCCTCTGAGGCATCTCCCAACTCTTGATAAATGATCATAAAATATTCTTAATAACTAGTGATAGATATTGTTGGTTTTACTCAGTTACCATTATAGTCTCAAGGTTCTAACTTTGTTGAACATTTATCTAGTAATGCATATCCCTTAGCCTATGGTACCTCCCTCCACCAGAGTTCTAGTTGCTTGGTACCTTACTGTGATAGGAAGGTGAATCGGTAGTCTATGGAACCCAAGATCTAGCTGGAAAGACAGACACAAGGATAATCCATGTCTTGTTGTCTGGGCACCAGTTCAGCTAAGTTTAGAGAGATAAGCATCTGATCCTGAAACTTTTGGACATACAAACTTATGAAATTGTCATTTAAGAGGTAGAGGGATTGTTCTAGTCCAGTGATGGGCAAACTTTTTAAAGAGGGGGCCAAAGGAAGTGAAATGCTCATCTGTCAGTCTGTTTCTAAGGCAACTCTTTTGAAGTTTCATTGTATTGTATCCTACTCGTTGTATTCCTCAGATTAGGAATAATATCCTACTGCCACATAGAACATTTCAGGCTCCCCACCCCCATCCCATCTGGGCCACGGGCTGTAGTTTGCCCATCACTGTTCTAGTCGGTGGAGGGAGGGCATATACTCATTAAATCACAGAATCTTTGAATCACAGAATGATTGAAAAGTTAGGTTGTATAATAGTATGTCTGGTGGCTGCTTAATAAGGTCATCTAGCTCCTGAGCCTAATTGCTCAGTTTTGTTCTTCAGACACAGATTGTATATCCTAATTCTGGCCAGCTGGTTTATAAATGCATGCCTTTGGTGACACATGAAAACCAATGGGTATGGATGGATCACCTCAAATCCATCATTTTTGCTTTGAAAACACTTCAAGCATTAATAGCCCACATTTATCTAGTGCTGAAAGGTTTGTGAAGGACTTTCCTTACATAAAGTTGAGCATATAGAATGGTTTTGTAATTATTTCCATAAAAAGGATATTCTTGAAGGAAAGAATATACAATTCAACTGAAAACATGGAAATTTAAATATTTTTGGAGATGGATACTATCATAGATTACATAGAAACTTTACTTTTCCCCCTCCAGCTACTTTGTGATGAATAATTATTGTAATTGACTCACATTACTAAAACATTAAATTGTTTAAGAGATTAGCTATGGTAACTGGAAATATTATTTGTAAAATTTCATTATATTCTATAGATAATTAAAATGTTGACAAGAAAATTGTAAAAATTGTTAATAGGATCATGACGATTTTCTTATAGCTCATACCTTCCCCTAGAAAATTATATTGTATTTATTTTTCATATACTGTGTTTATAGTTATACAAGAGCTTGCTGTTTTTTTCTGATTGAATACATTTGAGAGAAGGGTTTGATTGCTTCATTGAACTTTGTATCTCTAGTGCCTAGCATAGAGTGAATTAATAAATACCTGTTGGTCAATTGATTGATCATAGGATTTAGAGGTAGAAAGAATCTTGAGTTTTGCATCTTCATTTTATAGATGAAGAAACTGAGACCCAGACCAGGAAAGCCTAAATTCATACATCTCATATCACAGGTAGGATTTAAAACCCAGTCTCTTTCCCTCTACCCCTTCATGCCCCCACCCCTGTATCCCCAACCCAACTCCAAATCCAGGTTTAATTCTATTTCATCATTCAGCCCTCTCAGAGTTCTTGTGCTCTCCTGATATGTACAAACACATTATTGTGAAGAACAATGAGCTGTGTGCATGGTTCTTGGTGATGAGTAACTTCAGGAAAAGACTGTGAAAGTGAGAACTTTAACCACATAGCCCCACCCCACCCAACACAGACTAGATTCTTTTCTGCTCTTAAAGCTCTCCACTAGGAGATTCCACGAACCTCCCTGAGTGACCCATTCCAATGTTTAACAACACATAGGAATCTAAGACAAATTCACAGCATTGGTAGTTTTAAAAATATCACCATTTGACTAGGCAATTATGGCGTATAAATCCCTGAGAGGATAAACATGGAATCACAATGTGTCATTTAAGAGAAGCTGTATAAAATCACAGCCAGAATGGTTAAACTTAGCTCTCTAAAAGTTCTTCATCTTATGCTTCTTTCTTGCTTTGTCTGAATTTCTTCCTTTTCCTGTTCCAGTCTTATTTTTTTTTTAAGTCCGTCTTCTAAATTGTGTAATTTTAAGTAAAGAGACAGTTAGGTGACATATTGCAACATTAAAATTGTTGAGTCAGGCCTTCATAACTTTATGACTGTTAAAAAAAAACACATTGGAAAAGATGACTAATTCCCTCTAATTCTCAGCAGTCTACTCCAGATAAAAATCACATATTGTGCTACTCGAATATCACCAAAACAATTCCCTCCTGGTTCCCAATTTAGTTCAGTATGTGGTTAACCTAATGGGAGGAAGATGCTCCTACCAATTGTAGGACACATTAAAAGTTCTCCTTATAATTGTGCCTGAGAGATTATACAGAGATAAACATCCCAAATAGCCACCTTCTCGAAACCTAGTTTTGAATTTTATAATTTAAAAAGCTATACTTTCAGGTCAAGTTAGAAGGCCTATGCTTCTCAAATGCTTCTTCATTTATTCATAAAAATGTTGTAGGTTCCTCTTGCCTATAGAGAACTTTCTCTTAAGAGACTTAACAGATACCTTGTTCTATAATAGAAACCTATTTCCCCATAATTCTCTAATATTTCTTAATAGAGATCTATTTTCCTATACTTCATGCTCCCCATTTCTTCAAAATATCAGGGAGTGCTGATATAGGAGAATCAATTTTTTTTGGTTAACATATACTTTGGGGCACAATCCGTGTTACTAGCAAGGTTGAAGAGACTGTTATAATTGTGTAAACATAATAATGGAATCACAAATAGCATCATTTACATCCTTTCCTGATTACTAAATTAGCTCCCCAAAAGGACATCAATTATTTAAAGGGAAATGAATTAAATCATACTTCTGTATCAAAACAAGTAATCAAAGGCTGGTTTCTTCTGAGACCCATTTGAAATGAAAATGGATTCTGGACACTTCAGAGCAAGAGGTGAAGGAAGATAGGCAAAATGTGCCAAGTACCTGGGAGAATCCTTATGCAATCAGTCTCCTGTGCTTGTACAGTCTGTTCCTTATCCCTCTGAATTTGGAGAGATAGGGTTAACCTGTAGCATTGATGTATGACTTAGTACCCTTTTGAGGTAGCTAGATGACTCAATGAATAGAGCTTTGGGCCTAGAGTCAGAAAGATCTGATTCCAAATCCAACCTTAGACACTTATTAACTATGTCACCTTGAGCAAATCACTTAACCTCTGTTTGCCTATGAGATAGGAGAATGAGGGGATAAAGTGCTGGTCCTGCTGTCATGAAGACTGGAGTTCAAATCTGGTTGTAGACACTTACTAGTTGTATAATCCTGAACAAGTCACTTCTGTTCACCTTAATTCACTAGAGAAAGAAATGGCAAAGCATTCCAGTATCTTTGCCAAGAAAATTTCATGGACAGTATGGCATGAAGAATTGGACATGATTGAACAATTGAATAATAGCAACCTTTCTGCAAAGGGCACAATTGTAGGAATGATAAAAAGAAAAGATCCTTTTGACTATTGGATATATTTTCTAAAGGAGTCTAGTAAAATTTGTATGATATGTGAGGATTTTTAGTTACTCTTATTTAATTTTTTTATTGTAATCTTATTTATTCAGGTAAGTATTTGTCTTCCATTCATTTATGTCACTCCAGTTAAAAACAGTTAAACACTTACTGCAATTCCCATTATCTCATTAAGGGCTACTATTGTTTTCTCCATTAAAAATATAACTAATATATTTTGTTTTTATATTATCTTTATTTTTTGATGTATCTCTGGCTTTTGCGTCACCCTTAGAGACATCCTTTATACTTTAGGGGGAAAAAGAAAGAGAAAAATAAAACAATTCAGCAAAATGAACGAACACTTTATCTGACACTATGGACAGTTTTCCTCATCTATAATATTCCTCTTCTATCTTAAAAAGAGAAAGACATTTTTGGCTTCTTTTAGGGCCAAACATTGTCATCATTATTACAGTTTTGATTGTGTTGTTGTTTTCTACTTACTTTGATGTAGTTGTGGACATTTTTTCCCCAGTAGAGTTTACTTCACTTTGTATCAGTTCACATATCTTCCCATGACTCTGTGAATCCTTGATAGTCATCATTTCTTATAACACAGTAACATTGCATTATATTAACTGCCACAGTTTGTTTGATAACCCAGTTGATAAACATTTATTTTGTTTCTAATTCTTAGCTTTTATAAGTTTACCTGTAGCCATTCTGATAGGTGTGAGATAGTACCTCAGGGTTGTTTTAATTTGCATTTCTCTAGCCAATAGTGATTTAGAGTATTTTAAAAAAACTTTACTTCTTTCTTAGAATCGATATTGTGTATAGGTTTTAAGGCAGAAGAATGGTAAGGGCTAGGCAATGGGGGTTAAGTGAAATGCCCAGGTCACACAGCTAGGAAATGTTGAATGCAAATTTGAACCCAGGACCTCCCCTCTCTAGGCCTGGTTCTCAATCTACTGAGCCACCTAGCTGTTCCTCTAGAGCATTTTTTCTTTTGAATATAGATAGCTTTGATTTCTTCTTCTGAAAACTTCCCATTCATAACCTTTGACCATTTATCAACTGGGGAATCACTCTTATTTTTTTAAATTTGACTTATTTCCTATTTGAAAAATGAGGCCTTTATCAGAGAAACATACTGTAACATTTCTTGCTTTCCTTTGAATTTTGACTATTATTTTCTCTTGTGCAAACCCTTTTTGATTTTATGTAATCAAAATTATCCATTTTGCTTTCTGTGATTCTCTCTATTATTCGTTTAGTCATAAACTCTTCCTTTTCTGTGAATCTGGCAGAGAAAATTTTCCATGCTCCCCTAATTTGCTTATGAGATCACCCTTTATGTTGAAATCACTTAAACATTTTGACCTTAACTTGGTATGTGTGCAAATGTGAAAGATTGGTTTATGCCTAGTTTTAGACAAACTGCTTTTCAGTTTTCCTAGAAATTTTTGTAAGATAGTGAGCTCTTATTCTAGAAGCATAAATCTTTGAGTCTATCAAAGAATAAATTCTTATGATCATTTACTTCTGGGTATTGTGTACCTAAGGTATTCCACTGATCTACCACTTTAGTTCTTAATGAGTACCAGATTGTTTTAATGATTACTACCATTTCATTTCAATTTGAAATTCATTCAATTTGAAATCTGGTATTGCTATGCTACCTGCTTTCACATTTCTTTTTATGGATTCCCTTGATATTCTTGACTTTTTATTTTTCAGATGAATGTTGATACTATTTTTCTATATTTACAAAATAATACTTTGGTAATTTGGTTGATATGGCATTGAATAATTAAATTAATATGGTTAGAGTTGTAATTTTTGGTACATTGTCTTGGTCTACCCATGAGCAATTAATATTTTTCCAGTTGGATTGATATGTCTTTATTTGTGTGAAGTGTTTTTAATTGCATTCCTATAGTTCCTGGGTTTGTCTTTGGATATAGACTCCCAAATATTTTATATTGTTTGCCATTATTTTAAATGGAATTTCTCTTTTAATCTCTTCCTGGTGTGTTTTGATGGTAATATATAGAAATGCTCATGATTTTATGTGGATTCATTTTAAATTCTGCCACTTTGCTGAATTTATTTTGCCAACTAGTTTTTTAGTTGATTCTTTAAAGTTCTCTAAGTATATCAACATATCATGTTCAAAGAGTGATTGTTTTGTTTCCTTGTGTCCTATTGTTAATCCTTCAATTTCCTTTTTCTCCTATTATTGTTATAGTTAGCATTTCTAGTACATCATTGAATAATAGTGGGGATAACAGACAGCCTGACTTCACCCCTGATCTTGTTGGGAAGGCTTTTAGAAGTATCCCCATTAAAGATAATACTTGCTTTTGATTTTAGATAGACACTACTTGTCATCTTGAGAAAAGTTTCATTTATTCCTATGCTTTCTACTATTGTTTTAAAAAATAGAAATGGACATTATATTTTGTCAAAAGCTTTTTTCTATAATTATATGATTTTTTGTTGTTTTTATCATCTCATTTTGTTATTACCTTTAATGAAATTGCTGATTATTTCTATCATTTGTTCTTTGACCCACTCATTCTTTAGGCTTAGGTTATTTGGTTTCCAATTAATTTTTCATCTATACTTCAAAAGCCCTTTATTGGTTATAATTTTTTATTGCATCATGGCCCTCAAAGGGCAAATTTAATATTTCTGCTTTTCTCTATTTATTTGTGAGATATTTATGATCTCATATATGTTCATATTTTTGTGAAGGTGCTATGTACAGCTGAGGAAAAGGTATATCTTTTCTTTTTTTTTTTAACCCTTAACTTCTGTGTATTGGCTCCTAGGTGGAAGAGTGGTAAGGGTGGGCAATGGGGGTTAAGTGACTTGCCCAGGGTCACATAGCTGGGAAGTGTCTGAGGCCAGATTTGAATCTAGGACTTCCCGTCTCTAGGCCTGACTCTCAATCCACTGAGCTAACCAGCTGCCCTGGTATATTCTTTTTTAATCCCATTCATTTTTTTCCCCAGATGTCTATCACATCTAACTTTTCTATAATTCTATTTATCTCTTTAACTTCTTTCTTATTTATTTTATAGTTACGTTTATTTAGCTATGAAAGGAAAAAGTTGAGGTCCCCATTAATATATTTTTACTGTATATTTCCTCCTGTAATTCATTTGACATCTCCTTTAAGAATGTAGATGTTCTGTTATTTGATGCATAACTATTTATTATTGATATTACATTATTGACCATGGTACCTCTTAGCAAAATAGGATTTCTCTGATTATCTCTTTTAATTAGTTCTGTTTTTATTTTAGCTTTCTCTGAGATCATGATTGCTACTCCTCTCTTCTTTTTATTTCAGCTGAAGCATAATCGATTCTGCTCCAGCACCTTATTTTAATTCTGCCTTTCTTTATTTCAAGTGTGTTTCTTAAAGCAACATATTGTTCAATTCTGGTTAATAATACATTCTGCTATCAGCATCCATTTTGTTGGAGAGTTCATACCATTCATATTCACATTTATGATTAGTGTGTATTTCTCTTTTTATCCCATTTTCTTGCTTATCCTTCTCTCTCTTTTTTACCTTGCACTTTCTCAAAAAATCTGTTTTGCTTCTGACCTCTGCCTCCCTTAATTTCCCTTCTTCCTCTCTTCCCCTCTTACTGCCTTATTGATCAAAATACTTAACTGAATTTGTGTGTGTATGTGTACGTATTCTTCCCTTTCTAAACCAATTTAGATGACAGTGAGATTCAAAAGTTCCTTACCACCACCCATCATATTCCCCTCCATTGTAAAAGTTCTTTGCATGCTTCTTTTATGTGAGATAACTTCCCCTATTCTACCTCTTCCTTCCTCCTTCTCCCAGTGCATTCTTCTTTCTTACCCCTTCATTATCTTTTGAGGTCATCCCAACATAACTGATTCATATCCATTCCTTCTGTCTATGTAGATTACTTCTAATTACCTTGATAATTATGAAGTTCTCAGAAGTTATGCGTATCAGGGCCAGCTCAGTGGCTCAGTGGAAAGGAAACCAAAGCTCAAGACAAGAGGTCCTGGGTTCAAAATTGACCTCAGTTACTTCCTAGTTATGTGACCCTGTGTAAGTCATTTAACTCCAGTTGACTAGCCTTCACTGCTCTTCTGCCTTGATTGTAATGGGGAAAGTAAGGGTTTAAAAAACCTATTGAAGTATGATGTCCAGGTTCTTTTATCTTATTATGGTTTTTCAGGTAGTCCAATAATTCTTAAATTGTTTATTTCCTAGGTTAGTTGTTTTTCTTATGAAAAAGTTCAGATATTTTCCTATTTTTTTCATTATTTTTATTTTGTTTGATTGTTTCTTAATGCCTTATGGAGTCCTGAGCTTCCACTAGTCCAGTTCTTATTTTTATGGAATTATTCTCTTCAGCGATTCCTTATACCTCTTTTAGTTCTGTTTTCTAGTGATTTTTTTTTCTTCAGTGAATTTTTGTGGCATTTTATCATTTGACTAATTCTGTTTATTTACCTCAATATTTTTTGTGCTCTAATCTGTTAATTCTCTTTTTCATAATTTTCTTGTATCATTCTCATTTCCACCCTATCCCCCCAAATTTTTTCCTCCACTACTCATCCCTTTCTTTAACTCTTCTAGTAATTCTTGTTGGGCCTGTATACAATTTGTACTTTTCTTTGAGGCTTTTCATATAGTTATTTTCATGTTGTCTTTTTCTGAGTTTGTGTCTTGATCTTTTCTATCACTATAGTAGCTTTTTGTATTCATGTAATTTATTTTTATTCTTTTTGTCATTTGTTTATTTTCCCAGCCATTTCTTGATTTTGAACTTCATATTAAAGTTGGATTTTCTTCACCTTGGGTTGTAGAGCTTTGGGTTGTGTCAAGCTTTAGGGTTTTTTGCACTACTGTTTTCAGAGTTTTCAGAGTTGTTTTCAGAGTTAGTTTTGGAGATCCATAAATTTTCGGTGATTCCAAGGAGGTATGATCCAGGGAGAGCTTTGACCACTGGCCCAGGAAAGACTCCTATTCCTATAGCTTCAAGCTCTAGATTCCTCTTTACTCTGGATCTACAACCCAGAACTGCTTATGGACAGTCTTGCACCTAGTGCCAGCACAGGGTTTCCTGTGTATGGACTGAAAATTAGTGTATTATTCTCAATGTATTTTTGGTTAGCAATAGTAATAATATTAGATCAATATTTCTGAAACTACAAGAAGGGGTTAAGTTTGGATCATTAGTTTAATTAGATACAGCTTCACTCTCCCTTACCCTTCCCTCCCTCCCCCAGTCTTTCACATGAACCTTTAATTAGTGCTCTTTTGCACAGGTGAAGGGTATTGTATTAATTTCCTATAAACTAGAAATTTATTTGTATATCTTTGGGTCTCTGACTTGAGAGCAATGTCCCCCTCCTCTGAATGATAAGCAATAAAGCCACATCTATCTTCATCTTATTCTGCCTCTCTGATTATTTGAGTGATTAAAGAAGTATATCTTGCTATATCAAAAAACTCCAAATTCCCACTCCAGCCACCTGTAATCTTTTTCTGTAACCAATTTTTCAATTCTGTGGACTTAGAGCTCCTGAAGCTATGCTGCTATCCTAACCACTTTCAAGTTCCACAGCTGGTGTTGCTACCTTGTTTACTCCAGGCTGGTTCCCACCCCAGTGTCATGGACCTAAGTTGTCTTGGGAAGAACAAATATCTCACTCTGACCTTCTATTGGCTGTGCCACTCCAGAATGAAATTTGATGAATTATTTTAAAGTTATTTGGAGGGGAATATTGGGAGAGTTCAATTATAGCTGCCTCTTCTCTATCTTGATCAATTCCCTATCTCTAAATTTATCAATCTTTTCAAATAAAGATTTTTTCCCCTTGTGTCTCATGTGTCTGGTCGAGAAAAATCTAAATATCAGAAGGAGAGACATTAGGTCCATTGTGGTATCTTCCAGGACATCAAGAGAGCTATGCTTTTCATTGATCCCTTCCATCCTATCTGTTGTCCTTTGTGTGTGATTTGATTCTGCTCAATTTTGTTTTTGAAACGAATTAAATAGGCAGTGTGGCTTACTTTGCTATCAGAAACAAGACCTATAGACTTAATTTATCACATATCTTCCAGTATTCACTTCTCATGTATATGGATATATGAGATTACCTGTCACTGAAATGCTAGAAGGTTTTGTTATCCACTAGTCTAAGAAAGTAACTGAACTTTGCAGCCCTCCTTGTTCTACACTGAATAGACACTTCTCAGTAACTTTCTTTTTCATATCTCATAGGATATTAAGTGTTAATTTTTAAATTTAAGGATTTTGAGAAGGACCAAAAGTAAGTTTCTTTCTTTCTCTGTTTCCCATATCATTTTGCTTGGGGGGGGTTTCTTTTTCCATCCTTGATTTGGGATTACTTGTTAAAAGAAAAATTCAATGTGAAACAATGAGGAGGTCCTTGCCTTCTCTGCTGGCTTCTAATGTCTTGGAAGACCTTTCAATAGCCATGTTCAGGGACACAGCCCTCTGTGACTTCTATATCCTTCTCTCAATAAGCCAATGATAGCCAAAACTTGTGTTTAGTCCATTCCTGGCTAAGTTCTCTCTTTTTTTTGACTATCAAAGGAGTCTGTATTTTTATGTAGCTCCATTGGCTTCCAGCTCTAACTCAGGAAGAATAGACTAATTCCCTCATCTATTTGAGTTCCTTAATTTTATCAAAGAAAAAAACAACTGAGACCTAGAGAGTGTCTTGCCAAAGGCCACTTAGATATGGAACATTAGAGGTGGGATTTGAACCCATTCCTCTGGCAGTAATGGTCTTCAGCTCTAGTATGAAGATTGGAATGGTGAAGTTTGATTTTACATTCAACCATCACGGGGAACCAAGAAGCAAGGTGATGAAAAGTGAGGAAAGGGGTGAGCAATTTTGCATTTTTTAAAAATTTGTAATCAATTTTGCTTGGCTGCAGATAATGTGAAGAATATGAGGAAAAACTCATGAAAAGGTTTTATCTTCATCTGTTTTTCTCCAGAGAGGCTGGTAGTGGGAGAAGCAAATAGACCTAGTTTTTCCTCTCTCCCCTTTATTTTCTTTGGGTGCAAAAGAAGGAATTTCAGAGATTTCCTGACTAGCAGTCTTATCTCTTCATGGCCAAATGTTTTACCCTTGCTTTTTTCCTTTTCTCCTTGCAAACCGAATTTCTCTCTGGCTCATTCTGTTTCTTATTGCCTTTTCTACTTCCCATTTTCAAGACCAGGACACTTAACATTGACATTTAAATAAGAAACAAGCTATTGTAGTTCTTCAATGTGTGTCTTGAGGGTTAATGATAAAAATTGTATTTTTGGTTGTATACATTTTTTTATTCTCTAATTGATAAGATTGACATATTTATTTTGAATGGAGAATTTCCCCTCACATTTAATATGCACCTTTTTTTAGTCTCCTGAGTTAATAAATACATACTTTTGAGGAATTGTATGCATCTAAAAGGCTATCATCAATATTGTATTAGGCAAAAGTAAAAGTTGTTAGGAGGACTGGCTGGGAAGATTTGAAGAACTCTGAACTCATTTCCCATGCAATAATGGTAACAAGGTATGTTCTCAAGAATGTGATTGTTCTGGGTTTCCACATCTTGAGGGTCAGGACACTACACTTTGGTTTCTCCTGGGCTTATCTCCTGGTCTGGTTGCAACATCCAGTCTGGAATCCTGGGCTCCAAGGTCCTCAATTATCATAGCTTGAGATTCCAAGTCTCCCTGCACCTATAACTTAAAAGGAAAAACAAAATAAGACCAAAACTCCAAGCCTATTTGTTGGGGCTAGAAAGTCTAAGGAGAGGGAAAGGTAGCACTCTGGGTCATATTCCCCTTTTACTGTATGGCTTCTCCTCTTTGGGTGAAAGAGACCTTCACCCTCTGGATGTTGCCAGAAAGAGCAATTCTGGCTATGAGACTCATATAAAAGGGATGCTCCCAGTCTTATAGAAAGCAAAAGGCAAAATATCCAATCCTGGACCAGTTCTGTCTCCCAGGAACAGGTTCTAAGCATTCCCCATGTGAGTTCAGGTTAAGTGGGTTGGACTTGTACTAATTTTCCCCCATTTACTCCTTTAAAAAACAAAACAAAACAAAACAATGTCTGTCACAATCCTAAATTTGTTTTTTTTTAATTATTTGATCTTCAAAGAAGTCTGAAATGAAATAGGGATAGTGACCAATTCCAGAGATGAAAGTTTTAAAAAAGGTGTGAAATGGAGAAATAAATTATTTCAACCCAGGAAGTTCACTAATAAGAGTAACATATTAAATTACTATATACGTGTATCAGAATAGTTAGAGTTACAGAGATAGCACCCTTATAGAAGAATGTCTAAGACACTTATTTAGAAATTAATATGTACTGTTCTCTGACATCTTTTTTTTGTCAAAAATATTATTAGATTAATTTTATGAGTTTATACCTCTATGCTCTAATTATATTATGACTTCTTTAGGGTCAAAGGTTGTATCATAAGCTTCTTTTCATTCCTCACATTGCTTTGTTAAATGTTGTGAGCAAAATAAATAAATGTATTTTTCAGCTGGCTTCAGGAATTATGCAACTTTATATAGAGTAATTGATTCAGCTCAGTTGAGTGAATTCAATATTTTATTAATGATTTGTGGCATAGAAGAAAGAATTAGCAAGAGGACTTGGGTTTATGCCTCATATGATTACTATTCATGTATTGCCTTGGACAAGTCACTTATATCCTTTGCTCCATTTTTTCATCCCCTATTTATTTATATAGAATTTATCCACAAGTGTCCCAACCTCCCCCCACCCTTCTCACATGACAGAAAGTATAATTCAGGAGACAGATGTGTTAACTCAAATTAAATCTTTCATGTTTCTATCTTTCAGTTTACTCTCTAGAGGCAGCACTCACAATTTGTTCTTCCAGTATTAATTCTGTAGCTGTATATGATGTTCTCTTGGTTCTATTCATTTCACTGTTCATTATCCCATGTAGCTCTTTACAAGTTTTTTTTAAAAAGTCAGCTCATCATTTCTTATGGCACAGTAATATTCCACAACAATCATATACCACAATTCGTTTAGCCATTCCCCAATTGATGGGCAACCCCCCAGTTTCCAGTTCTTTGCCTTTACAAAGAGAGCTGTTACAAATATCTTTGAACATAAAGGTTCTTTCCCTTTTTCACTGATCTCTGATTTCATTGATTTCCACTGATTAGGAAACAGATCCACCAATGGTATTGCTGGATCTAAGGGTATCCAAACTATGGCCTGTGGGCCAGATGGGGCCCCCTGAAATGATCTATCTGGTTGGGAGACATTCCTAATCTGACGAATACAATGAGTAGGATACAATACAATGAAACTTTGAAAGAGTTGCCTTAGAGACAGACTGACAAATGAGCATTTCCTTTCCTTTCCTTTGGCCTCTTCTTCAAAAAGTTTGCCCATCACTGGTATATATAGTTTTATAACTCTCTGGATGTAATTCCAAATTGCTCTCCAAAATGGTTGGATTAGTTCATAGCTCCAGCAACAGTATATTAGTGTCCCCATTTTTCCACATTCCCCTTCAACATTTGTCATTTTAGCCAACTTGATGGGTGTGAGATGATGTCTTAGAATTGTTTTAGTTTGCATTTCTGTAATCAGTCGTGATTTGGAGCATTTTTTTCATGTACATATATATAGTTTTGATTTCTTTATCCAAAAAATTATTTGTTCATATTTTTTGCTCATTTAACAATTAGGGAATGGCTCTTATTCTTATAAACTTTATGAAGTTGTCTTTATATTTTACACCTGAGACCTCTATCTGAGAGGCTGTTTATAAAAATTCCCCCCTAATTTTCTGCTTTCCTTCTAATGTTGGCAACATATATTTTATTTGCTTAAAACCTTTTCAATTTAATATACTCGAAATTATCCATTTTACATTTCACAATCCTCTCCATCTTTTGTTGACTCATAATTATTTCTTCTATCCATAAATCTGATAGCTAATATGTTCTTTGTTCTTCTAATTTACTTATGATATCTTCTTTTATGTCTAGATGATGAATATATTTTGATCTTATCTTAGTGGATGGTGTAGGATATTGGTCAATATCTAGTTTCTGCCAAACTAGTTTCCAGTCATCCCAATAATTTTTTACCAAATTTCTTATCCTCCAAACATGGATCTATGCTTCTGTCAAATATAAGGTTACTATAATCTTTTACTGCTGTTTGTTGTATGTCTGTTCTGTTCCACTAATATGCCTTTTTGTTTCTGTCATTACCAGATAGTTCTGATAATTACTGTTTTATAATACTTTTAAAAATCTGATACTATCATACCTCCTTCCTTTACATTTCCCCCCATTAATTCCTTTGATCTTTTATTCTTCCAAATGAATTTAATTTTTTTCTAACTCAATAAAATATATATTTTAAAACCCTTAACTTCTGTATATTGGCGCCTAGGTGGAAGAGTGGTATGGGTGGGCAATGGGGGTCAAGTGACTTGCCCAGGATCACGCAGCTGGGAAGTGTCTGAGGCCAGATTTGAACCTAGGACCTCCAATCTCTAGGCCTGGCTTTCAATCCACTGAGCTACTCAGCTGCCCCAAATAAAATGTTTTTTGATAATTTAATCAAGAGGGCATTGAATAAATAGGTTAGTTGAAGTAAGATCATAATTTTAATTATATTGGTTCTGTCCTTAACATCCATAAACAATTAATGTTTCTCCAGTTATTTAGATCGGTCTTTATTTGTATAAAAAGTGTTTTGTAATTATGTTCCTGTAGTTCTTGGATTTGTTTCAGTTCCCTCTTATATTCAACTAAATTTTTAATTCAAGTTTATTAAATGTCAACTATATGGCAGACACTGTGTTAGATGCTGAGGATATAAAGATGAAAACAAGAGTACCTCTCCTTAACCAGCTTAGATTCCACTGGAGAGAAACAATATATATATACACACAGAAAAGTAAAAACCACATAAGAAACCATTTCAGGAGGAAAACAATAACAACTAGGGAGATCAGGAAAGTCCTTTTATAGTAACTGGCACTTGAACTGGGCCTTAAAGTGAGTTTAAGGGGGATGTTAGTTTGGAGAGAAGCTACATTTTTGAGACAATCAGAAAGCTACTACAGGTGGGATATATTGGAAAATTAAGGTGATAAAAAACACACAGTATGTGAAGGAAGTTAATTTTTCCTAACAATAGAATCCAGATCTTTCTTTCAAGGTTTCAATAAAACAATAGGCTATTATAATATTCCAGGTTAGAGGTTGTAGAGAATTTGAATGGTCATGGTTTTTGTGTGAATGGAGAGGAGACAGATGGAAGATCTATTAAGAAGTAGAATCATGGAAATAAAGAGATGTACAACATTTAGATTTTAACCAATAAAGAATATGAAGCCATTTATCTGAGGATAACATTGTTTATTAATGAAGCATACAATTTACATGAACTTTAAATGAATCTCCATTAATTAATTTCCATTAATGGATCCTTTTCACTATCCTCCTTGGGGGGTGGCAGAGAGCAGGGAAGAGAATAAGTAAGTCCTGGCTCTTGCTTATAAAGGGAGTTGTATTCTCTTTCTGATTGGCTGGACAATTTGACCTTTGGATATCTCCTGATAGCCTCCACTGGCGGATATTTCAAAGAGATGGACTTAGAAACCTCAACTTCTCCTTCAGTAGTTCATCACATGTGAGCCAGGTCTTTGCCTTATCCTGGAAGATAGCCCCACAGCCACACAGAAGGTCTAGTGTACTTTTAGAATGGTTCAAAGTTGATCATGGCTGATTAGCCTTGCCTATAATCCCTTTAAGATTTTAACAAAAGAAAGAAGGAACTAAGTCACTTTGATAGCTTGGAGTGTGGCACAAGTCTGGAAGTCTGGAAGCAAACTATTTCAGCCTGACCCTAGGAGACTAAGGGGAAAATGATTTCATATAAATATCACAATTCAATATTAATTTTCCTCAGATGGATACAAGGGATATTGGGAGACAGAATGGATAATGCTTGACAACTGATTGGATATGAGGGGGGCAGTGAGAATGAAGAAATGAAAATGATTCCTAGGTTATAAACTCAATTTCCTGTTCAGGTTAGGTGCCTCAGCCCTAACTCTCATCTGGAAACCTTTTACTCTGTCTGAGTCTGCTCCTACAGGAGCCCCATTAAGCATCTGGGCTGCAACCAGGTACCAATTAGTACAATCACGGCCATGATAGGTATTTAGCAGGCTCACTGCCAACAAGAGCTTGGGCCAAAATGAAAAATGGCTTAAGAAAGAGAGACACTTGACCTTTTTCGGAAAAACTCTGTCATCTTCTGTAATTTGTTTTCCTCCCAATTAAAGACCTAACAGCTTTGTCCTCAGATTGAATCTTTAAATTGAAATGAGGTTTAAAAAAATCAACATAATTAGGTTAAGAAATGGCAGTAATACTTAACATTTTTCTTTTTCTTTTTTGGACCAGATCTGTGATTTCACCCTTATAGCGATCTCAGAGTGAGGAAATTCCCTCCACAGATGTGGGTCTAGCTAGACCTTTTCTATAATTTGTAGTCTTAGACAATTGCTCAAGGAGGACCTGAGAGGTTAAGCAAATTGTCTCAGGTTATTCAGGTAGGATCTGCTGAAGCAGGACTTGAATACAGGTAGTGTCAAGTAAA
The DNA here is from genome assembly GCF_016433145.1 of Gracilinanus agilis. NCBI lineage: Eukaryota > Metazoa > Chordata > Mammalia > Didelphimorphia > Didelphidae > Gracilinanus > Gracilinanus agilis. The sequence goes on from NC_058130.1 coordinate 613,741,605, forward strand.
TTCAGGGCCCGTGCTCTCTCTGTTGCACCTAGCTGCCTCTAGTATTTACACATATTTATATGTAATATATATGCAGGTATTTACAGTTTATATTCATATATTAGTTCATAGGTTCCAATGTATTCCTAACAGGAATCATATAAAATAGTCAGGGCAGAGATTATTTGCCTCACTTTATAACTATTAGGTACTGAGGCTAAGGGCTGAAATGATAAAGTCACACAGTTCATTAAATAGCAGAGCTGAAAATGGATTCTGGGTCTACAAGTAGAAGACGCTTTCCATTAAACCAGACTGCCTCTTTTCCTCTGTCCTTAAGGGAGAATTTAAAACATCTGCCAAGAAAGATTTGATGCACATCTTCTAACACTTTTAAAAGAAAAAGGGCTCATGTGTTAGGAAAGCTGAGAAATCCATTTAGGTGAGCCTGGAATGTGGGTTTTGATGCTCCATTCCAGTCCTCAAGAAATATTCAAGGCAAGAGAAAGGAAATGCTCCTAAGTCCCTTTCATGGTGACTTTGTGTTCCCCAGAATAGATCTACTCGGGCTGCTTGGATTTGGAGGGGTGAGTTATGAAAGGATATGGATGTCAGAAGATAGGCACGTGAGAGGGAAGGTTCACATAGGGAAGAACTGCCAGGGCTCTGGGTGGGGTGAGGAATAAATTATGAAGTGAAAAGGCAAAGCACAGTGAATCTTCTGATTCTGATGGAAAAGGCCAAATATACATGCTATGTTCATTATGGAGGAGAATCCAAAGTTCCTCCAAGCTTCGTAGAGTGTGCCATTTTCAAATTAAATATTTTTGCTCAAACAATAGGCATAGTTAAAGAGAGAAAGAGAAAACCCCCTAGAAAACAAAATAAAATGAATAGTTTGTAGCAGTTAGACAAGAGGAAGGTGTGACATGATTTGCAACTTTCTTGGGGAACTTTTCAAAAGCTGAATCAAGTATCCTGGGGTAGCAGGGCTTTGGGAACAGCCATAATTTCAGAGTGGGTGGGAATTAATTCATTGGAATCCTTTTCTCTGATGAGCTCATCCATTACCAGCCCAACTTCTCTAGAGAAATCTCCTCCGAAAGGCCTATGGGTCAGCTGCATTTGTTCACCCAGCTAAATTGCTATCAAGAGCAATAAAATGTGGTACTTCTAAACAAAGTTCTTCCTGCAAAAGCCCAGCTGAAGAAAATTAAATGTCTCTGGAAGCTTGTTAATATAACTCATCACCCACTTCACTGAGCAGTCTTCAGTCCTGTCACTTATAACAGAAGTACTTCTGTCAGTCCCAGATGGAAAATGGGTCACAAGGTGGATGAAACACAAGGCATTTCCCCAGGGCAGCCCTTAGCTGAAGTCTCCTGGGAAGTTAAAAAATATCTCAAAGTCGCCCATTGACACATGTGAGTCTACAATGGCTCAGCCCATGTCAAGGAAAGACAAATGGAAACACACACACATACCACATCCACACAGGCATGGTTTTAGAATGGCTTACGTTGCACAGGCTTTCCCTAGTCTGGGATAGTCTGACAATATGTTTATGAATATACTAGTTGGACACTAGGATGCCATTCATGGCACTAGTATGTCCAAAGTAGCATTTTGAAGGAACTTCTAGAGCTCTCTAACTGACTGACTACTGGTGCTACCTGAGCCTTTTTTTTCTAGTCTACTGACAATTCTTTTAAAGAGGTAAGACATCTATGTGGGATGGCTGGGCAATTAAATTCAACAGACAGGAATAAATGCCTTCTATATATCAGCCACTATGCTAGGTGCTGGAGATACACAGGCAAAAATGAGACCTTTGCTGCCCTTATGAAGCTTACATTCTATTGGACAGGCATATAAGTACACAATAAGTTAATTAAATAAAAGATAATTTGAAGAGAGAGAGAACGCTAATGACAGGAGGACTAAAGAAAGGTTTCTTATAGGACACAAACCTTGAATAAAGCCAAGGATTCTAGAAATGTAGGGGAGGAAGGGATGTGATTCTGAAAGGGAGGGATTCTGGGCAAAGATGAGGAGATGGAAGAAGGAATATAGTGTTCTAGAAAAACTAGTTAACCAGTTTAGCTGGAATGGAGAATAGTTTCATGGGAATAAAATGAAAAAAAGCTTGCAGAAATAGGTGGGAGCAAGACTGGAAAGGGCTTTAAAATCAGACTGAGCCATTCATATTTGATCCTGAAAACAAAAAGCAGATAGGGAAGATTGAGCAGGAGCGATACGTCATAAAAATTTATGTCATAGAAAAACTGTTTAGGCAGCTATGTGGAGGATAGCTTGGAAAGAACTCAGATTGGAAGGAAGAAAGATCAGTTAAGAGGCTACTGTAACAGGTTAGAGTCAAGGTGGTCTGGATTAGGGTAATGGATGTTTGAATAGATGTAGACTGAAATGGTTAAGTAGAATTGATTAGACATGAGGATTGTTGGAAAGAGAAAAATTAAAAATAAATTTAAATTTAGGAACCTCAGTGCCTGGAAGAAAGGTGGCATCCTCAGCAGAAATAGGGAGGTTTGAAGGAACAGGGAGATTCTGGGAGTAAGAAGAATTCTCTTGGGGGTATGTTGAATTTGATATACATATAAAATAGTTAGGTAGAAATAAATGTCTAGCAGAAAGTTGGCAACTTGAGACTGAAATTCAAGAAATAGATTATCTGAATTGATTTTTGGAATCACCTGCTGAGAGATAACAATAGAATATCACCAAGAAAGAGACATCACCAAGAGAGTGGAATCAGGTGGGAGTAAGCCAGGATTAGGGTTCAGCAAGGCAATAGGATAAGATGACAAGGATAGAAGATAGTTTAGAGTTCAACCGGTAAAATAGATAGAGATGTGAGCTTGGAATTAGAAAGCTTTGGGTTCAAATCCTTCCTTTGAGATTTATCAGCATGTGATGAGATCAAGTAACTTAATATATCTGATCCTCAGTTTTCTCATCTGTTAAATGAGGATAAGAATATCTGTAGTTCTGATTTCATAGGATTATGGGGCTGAAATGAGTAGAGAGAAGGGCATGGTTACAAAAATATTGTGGATTGATATTGATACTATCAACAATATTGATAGTACTTGTTCATTGAATGTGGGAGGGCAAGGGAGAGGGAAGAGTTAAGAATGACTAACACTGGTAAACTGGGTGATTAGAAGAATAGTGGTCTAGAAACAGAAATAGGGAAGTTCAGGGAAGAAGGAAGGGAAGGTTTAGAGGAAAAGATAATAGAGATTAGAATCAGAAGAAAGAATATTTCACAGTTCAAGATCATAGAGATAACACAGTTGTGGGTGATAGTGAGCTCTAAGATGGGATCATTGTTCTGAGTGAAATGTCAAAGTTTTGGATGGCATTAAGACTTTACATGTTGTAGGAGTAACCCATTTAATGCATCTATATGTGCAATGATATTGTATATAGCATCCCAGAGGCTTAAATGAGCAGATATGGCTTTTAAAGGCTCCTAATTTTCTACCAAGAGAAAATTTGTGCCAGGTGGAATCTAGCCTGTCTGTATGTTAATTGTGCAAACATTAGCACATTAAGGAGAAATCTGAAATGTCACCAATTTACCACAAATGAGTTTCACCATTTATCTTTTGCATATTTTAGATTGTGCTGTTTGGGAAGTTTCATTACTCTCTTGGCTTTTGGAAGCAAGGGAAACCTCTGCTACTTTCATAATAACTCTTATCCTAGGTTTAACATATACTAGTTGTATGGCCACCTCAGCGGGTCTCAGTTTTCTCATCATTAAAGCAATGAGAAGGGACAGATCTCAAACCCATCAATTCCAAAGTAGAAATCCTTATATTTCCTTCTAAACTCATCTACTTTCAACTTCCCTGAGCACAGCCATCCTTCTAGCCACTCAAACTCTTAAGCTTTGAGTTTTCCTTGACTCTTCCTTTTTTCTCAAGACCAGACCCTTTTGGAGAGGAGGGACCAGTTTACTTTTATCCCAGTACTTAACCTTGTGCATCTGGCATCCTAGATAGAATGGTGGACTTGGAGTCAGAGAACTCTGGGCTTATATTCTTCCCCTGACACTCAATAAATATGACTCTAGGCAAACCACTTAAAAATTGCTAAGTATAAGTTTCTCCATCTGTAAAATGGAGATAATAGTACCATATGTAGTTACGAACCTCAAATGGAAATGATGTATGTGCAAAATTTGGCAACAATTAAAGTGCCATAGAACTGTCATCCAATATTAATGAATTTAGTTAAACTAAATATACCATCAGTTGCCAAATCTTATCAGTTCTTCCTATGTCTTGCATTTGTCTTCTTCTCTCCACTTTTGGCCTCTGTTGTGGTTCAGTCTCCCATTACTTCACATGGTCTATTTTGATAAAGTCCAGATTGGCTCTCCTGCCTCTAGCCCCTCCCCTTTTCATATAGTTGACAAATTAATAAGTCTTAAAATATTGATTTGATAATACCATTTCACTTCTCAAAAATCTTCAAGAATTCCTTATTTCTTCTAAAACATTCCTTCCCCTCCTTGCTTTTAAAACTTACAATAAGTTGCCTCTCCCTTATTTTAACATTCTCATTTCATATCACCTCCCTAAAAGCACTGAGTAAACTGACTTTGCTGTCAGCCAGTCAATAAACATTTATAAAGCACCTACTATGTGCTAGAAGCTGTGCTAAACCATCTCTGCCCTCAAGAAACTCACAGTCTAATGGGGGGGGGGATGACAAACAAATAAATAGGGACAATCTAGATGCAGGATGAGCAGGAAATAACTGAGAGGGGGAAGACTTGAATTAAACAGGGTTGGGAAAGGCTTGCTGTGGACCCGTGTTGATGAACCTATGGCACATGTGCTGGAGAGGGCTGCTCCTTTTACTCTCTTCACTGTGCCTGAGGACATCAACTGCCTCTCTGCCCATCAGCCCAGGGGGAGTGCTCCCTTACTCCCCTGTCTGGTGGTGGCTCACATGTGGTGAGGGTGCAGTAGGGCACTTGGTCTCTAAAAGGTTCACCATCACTGCTGTAGACAATGGAATTTTAGTTAATACTTAAGGGAAGCCAGGAGGTAGAGATGAGGAGGGGGAGCATTCTAGGCAGTAGGGATGAGGGTCAGCCAGCTGTTCAAAGGAGATAACATCTCATATTCTATGTGTAAACAAGTGGTACCACATTATTGGAATGTTCTTTTTCTTCCTCTTCCTCTTAGAAATTTACCAAAGAATAGATCAAGTGCTGCCTCCTACAAACCCCTTTCAGCTTGAGGACTGTCTATTACCCTCAACCAGGTTAAGTCCATGTGCCAAGAAGGTTTTATCAAACTGAGGCTGCTGTGTATGCGACAGCCCCTTGGACCCACAGGTTGGGTGAAAGGTGGACATCAGAGGAGAGTGAACAGTCCTGAAAAAGGCTCAGCAAGCCCTCACCCCAAAGGGGCTAGTCTCCCATCCCAAACACGCCATTTACCTACTTTTAGAAGAAGCCAGAGACTGCCTGAGACACACATGTGAAATAGAATCAAAAGAGATTTGCGAAGCTCTTAGCCCAATTACCTGCACATGTAGCAACTTGCTCCCTTCTTCTTTCAACCTTGCAGATAATAGCTAAAATTTATACAGCACCTCCAAGTTTGCCAAATACTTTAATAATAATAATAATAATAATAACAAATATTTACATAGTGTCCACTATGTGCCAGACCCTATGCTAAGCACTTTATAATTATTGTCTCATTTGGTCATCAGAATAACTCTGGGAAGTAGGTGGTGCTATATTGTTCCCATTTTACATATGAGTAAAATGAGGCAAGCAGAGATTGAGGGACTTATTCAGGGCTACAAAACTAGTAAGTGTCTGAGACCAGATTTGAATTCAGGTCTTCCTGACTCCAGACCTGGCACTCTACCTATTGTACCATCTAGCTACCCCTTTAGAATCAATTAGGATCATGCATGGTAACGTTTGTTATGAATTTTGATTCCATTACTAAAGCTGTCTGATTTTACATATTTTTTAATATTCTTAGAGTTGAAAGTGATCTCCATTTAATAGATGAGGAAATAGAGGGTCGGTGAGATTAAGTGAGTTGAGGTCACACAGTTAATAAGTGGCAAGAGCAGGACCTGAACCCAGAACTTTCAGACTTCTAAGTCCAGCACACATATAAATATAAAAAAATATTACTGACTTTTCTCATACTCTACCTGACACTATTTATTAGTGCTCATTCAATCTGCTATACTGCCATATAGTGGTCATGTTGCCTCTACAATTAAATTTTAGGTGCTCAGTTAGGTGGTATAATGGATAGAGTGCTACACTTGGAGTCAGGAGGACTTGAGTTCAAATCTAGCCCCAGGTACCTACTAGCTGTGTGACCTTGGGCAAGTCACTTAACTGTTTGCCTCAGTTTCCTCATCTATAAAATGAGCTGGGAAAGGAGATGGGAAACCACTCCAGTATCTTTGCTAAGAAAATCCTAAATAGTATCAGTAAGAGTCCAAAATGGCTTAATGACAATCACAAAATGCATTTTTGAGCCCTAATCAGGCAGAATATGTCTGTATCTGTACCATCTAGAAATAATGGTGATAAAATTAGCCATTAATGTCTTATACAGGTGTTAGTTGATTTAATAATTAATTTCTTAAGGAAATATGTTTTACAAGATAGCGCCTATATATATGTATATATATAAAACCTATATCAAATTGCTTACTCTCTGAAGGGAGAGGACAGAAGGAGGGAGAGAATTTGAAACTTAAATTGTCAGAAAATGAATATCAAAAATTTTTATAGGTAATTTAGAAAAATAGTGCTAAATGATAAAAATATTTCTGAGGGGTTGTGAGTTTCTTAGATGGAGGTTGCTTTAAAAATTCTTTATATATATATATGAGTTTTCAAAGGTTTGGATGAGGTAGAGATTTTCTGCGTACTGTAAAAAGTGAAGAAAAGGAATAGATAATCCCAATATTGGCATAGTTGAGACAGATGCTCAGTGGATTTAACATCATCACAGTTCACACGTTCCAGAGTGAAAATGCTGTTGAGAAGAAGAAAATAGAGCAGGAACATTTTTAGAATGCATCACACATTATTTGGTTAATTCCTGAGCTTTTTCCTCATTCTGGCTTTACCAACAACACATCAGATATATACAGACCTTACTACATAGAGAACAATTTTGTTCTTTTTTTCCCCCTTTCTCTTTTGCTTTTTGTTACAAACGCTTTCTGCTTTTCTTTACCAAAAATTATTCAAGAGACAGGAGCACACACAGAATCTTTTGGTTGAGGACCTTGGTGTCTTTCTCACACCAGGCAACAGCCAGTCTGGAGGACTGAACTCCAGGAATTCAGGCAATGTTTCTTGAGAAGGAGAGAGAGGAAGAGATTTAATGAGGACTAACAAATGCATGGATTTGGGGAGGAATTTTTGCTCAATATATTATGGTTAATTCTATTTACATTTGCCTGTCTTTGCCAAAATGACATGTAAAATGTAAATAGAACTATTAAAAATTCTGAAAATTGTTGTTGTTCAGTCAAGGCTGACTCTTCATGACCCCATTCTGGGTGTTCTTGATAAAGATACTGGAATGACTTGCTATTTCTGACTCCAACTCATTTTATAGATGAGGAAACCAAGGGAAATAAGGTTAAGTGACTTGTCCAGGGCCACATAGTAAGTATATGAAGCCAGATTTGAACTCAGGAACATGAGTCTTCCTGACTCCAGGCTTGGTACTTTATCCACTGTGCCATATAGCTGCCCCAACTCTAAAAATACAAGGTATAGATACATTCCTGATGGGAAGAAGGCATAGATTACTCTTTAAAAAATCTTACTTTTTGTTTTAGTAACAATTCTAAGACAGAAAGGCAAGGGTTGGGCAATTGGGGTTAAGTGACCTGCCCAGGGTCACACAGCTAGGAAGTGTCTGAGGCTAGATTTCAAGCCAGGTCTTCCTGATTCTAGTTCTGGTGCTCTCCCCATTGTGCCATTTAGCTGTCCATCAGATTACCTTTTAATATGAATCTACATAGACTTCTGAACTCTTAGAGGACAAAAGAGAGGCAGATAAATTTGTTTCTCTTCCTCCTGTCATTTGTAGTCTGTCATCCTACTTCTGTCCACTGAGAAGGTGAAGGTACAATATTTTCTTTGCTTTGGTCTCTAAGAAGAGAAAAAAGAAAAAGGAGAGCAGAATTTGCCCACTAGGTAAAATAGAGAGAGCCCTTAGAGGACCTGTATCTTTAGGCTTTACCAACCAATCAGGTCACAAGCTACAGTTTTCTCAACTGTTCTTCCTCAAGTTTGTAGACAGTGTTGGCACTCCCGTATCTCAAGCTCAGACCCTACCTAGGGGCCAGTGGATGTGCATCTCCTCCCTTTTTGAAGGATCATCTTCAATGGAATCATGTTTTATTAATTAAAAAAAAAAGCTATCTCCTCCTATCTTCTATCCTCCATGGAGGAATACTTGCTCTAACAGGAGTCTGTGGTGGTCATAGTGGACCTTTGTGGATGTCTGATGAGTTTTGAATTAAGGAGGTGTTGATAACAGAATGGTGTCTATTCGATTAGGGTCTATTTTCTTTTTATCATTAAAAATTTTTTTATGTCATGCAAAACACACTTCCATGTTGGTCAAAGTTGTAAGAGTACACTCATACATAACCAAAACCCCCAAATAAGACCAAAGATACACCAACGTGAAAGAGAACTCCAGCAGTTCTTTCTCTGGAGGTGGCTAGCATTCCCCATCATAAGTCTTTCAGGACTGTCCCAGCTCATTGCATTGATGAGAATAACCAAAAGTTTTCACAGATAATCTTTGTCTAATATTGCTGTTATTGTGTACAATGTTCTCCCAGTTCTTCTTATTTTGCTCCTCATCAGTTCCTGCAGATCTTCCCAGCTTTTTATGAAATCATTTTGCTTATCATTTCTTATAGCACAATAGTATTCCATCACCCACACGTACCACAATTTGTTTGGCCTTTCCCCAATTGATGGACATCCCCTCAATTTCCAATTCTTTGCCACCACAAAAAGAGCAGCTGCAACTATTTTTGTACAAATAGGTCCTTTCCTTTTTTTATTCTCTTTGGGGTACACATTTCTTTGGGTCAACTTTCTAAGGAGCTGAGTGGGGGAGAGGAAAATGTGCCCTGCTCTTTACTCCAAATGGACAGAAGGTAATTTATTGTCAATTATGATCACATTTGACCACTAATGACCAAGTATATGGGCTTCTACCTCTAACTTTTCACTCCTGTCCTTCCTTCCTTTCTTTTCTAAGAGTACTGTCTTTACCGGAAAACCCAGCCTAAAGTTCCTGCCTCTTATGCTTATTGCCCATGTGATCTCATGCCTCATTTCCCTCATTTCTAAAATGATAGGGTTGGACTACATGTCTTTTGAGGTCTCTTCCTTCAATAGGTCTCTGATGCTGTGGTTCTTTCCTTTTGTCTTTATATATCATCACTACTTTACATGTAATATGTAGTGAAGAAACATATTTAGCCATTTAAATTCATACTTTTCTTTGAAAGCTATTTTATTTTCCACAATCTAAAGACTGATTGACCCAATGGTCAATGGTCAATCAAAATACATATTGATACTTTTTAATACTTTTGAATGACCAAGTAAATAAAAGGGTAGAGGAAAGAGGTGAAGGAGGTGGAAGTGGCAGAAAGAAATTTCTAGATCAAATTCAGTTCCTGTTGCCATAACAACTTGACATGGGATTTTTTTTTTAACGTGGTGGCCTTTTCCTTAATAACCTTTTCAGAAACTCCAGTTGCCATAACAATAGCACTGAAAATAGCCACCTCTTTGTCAGGTGGCATTAGTTATTGTTTCATCACCTGAAGAAACTTGTGCATCTGGGAGTAGAGCTCAATAGGGACTAACCCCAGGAAAAGAAAGGGGTAAATGTTTATTGTATTCAAAATGCCAACCCTATATCCATGAATAGTTAAGGAAATATGAAGTTTCTTTTATTTCTAATTACTGTGATTATAATACACTTTCTACACAAACTCAACTTCTTCCTTTGGCATATTTGTGAGTTTATGTGGGTTGAGTGCTAGGCAAGATTTCACCTTTTCCTCCATTTGAGTGTTTTGCTTAGGGTAACATTTTAAACCTATGGAAGCTATTGTGGAAAGTAGGAAGGAAATTTGTCCTGTGAATCAGTGAAAGGAGATAGGAGTGACTTAACCTAGCTCTTGCTGAGAGGATGGGTTTTGTTTTGAACCAGGAAGAATCTAATTTCTGTTGAAAATTGCTCTTTAGACCCAAAGCTTCCCAAGGTCAGGGCCTTTGTTTTCCATACACCCTTTCCAGCATGTGGTGGAGACAACAAAGCTTCTACCATATGCTTGAACAAGACATAGTAAATATTTATTGATTTTGATGTCCACAGGGTTCAATGAACTGCAGAGCATTTCTCCTCTCTCACTGGCAAACTTCCTTTCTTTGCAAGTCACATCAGGAGGGATTTACCATTTGGCATTTGTAACTGTGCAGCTGGCATTGAACTAGAGATTCTTTGGGCCTAATTTCACTACTACTAAGCCAAATGGATGGCTTGGGGAAAATGTGATGTTTCTTATAACTTGGCTGCCTTTGCTGCCCTGCATAAGAAGTGGTCACGGTTTGACCAAGGTAGAACTAGTCTTTACAGTGTCAGCCCTGTTCTTTCTGCAGAGCATCCTCTAAGTAACAGACTATCTTTTTCTGTAAGGAGACTTTAAAACTTATAAACAATGTTCAAGCTCCTAAGTGCTCCAAGCATGGGCTCTAATATTCATTTGAGTTTTGAATGTGGAAAGAGAAACTGATGCATTAAGACCAACTCATGAATCTCCTTGGTTTTTCACTTTTCCCCTGGGAACTATTGTTGGTCATTTCATCTTTCTTATGTGACTTTTAAGATCTTTGGGGGGGGAAAAAAGGAAATGGTTTTTTGGTTACTTCCCACTGGGATATCTTACACAGAAATAGTGGAGCTGAAAAATGAGAAGTGGGACATAAATTCCAAAATAGGCCAGAATCAATTGAGTTCAGAGCTAGTACTCTGAAAATTTATCTGAATCATAACACCTAAATAAAGGTAGACTCTCCCAATACTTCTGTCTTTCTTTCAAAATTACAAATAAAATACAAATTTTCTGCATGCTTTTGAATTTACAGTTCTAAATGATTACATTAGATACAGTAATATGATATATATCATCAATATTTCTGATTTCCAAATGGGAAGAGGGGAATTGCGTGCTAATGAATTATGGGTTTGATTCAAACTCTTAGGAAAAAATTAATTTCAGTCAATCTCTCTGGGATTTATTTTGGTTTAAAATTTACATTATTGTAGCATTCTATTACAAAGTATAACATTTGCTGACCCTTTTTAGACTGGCATTAGGAACACTCATCAGGGTATTTATTTCCTTAAATATTTCATCTGCAATCAGAATATCTTGTTACATGTTGGACAGGGACAGAGCCATTTTGGTTATATGGTCCAAGCAGCTAGGCTTTCCACAGATGTGGTTGATTGAGGAAAAACGCACTTATAATTAAGTCCCTCCCCACCAGAGTAACTTCATTAAAATAGCAAAGCATGAAAATTTTATCCATTATCATTAAATAAGATAAGAAGAGATACTTATAGAGAAAATATTAAGGATAACAAATGATTAAGTTTTTTAAAACTTTTCTCAAGAATTTCTAATTATTATTAATCATTGTCAGGTAGTTTGTGCTCTCTGGTGGCAGAATATTGCTAAAATGGAAACTTACCCTTTTCCCTAGCTACTTTCTTGATATATGTACTCAGGGATACACATTTTCCCCTTTGACTTTGGCTGCATCCTGTAGATTTTGATAACTTGTTTCCTCATTGTCATTCTCTTCAGTGTATTTTTCTCCAGCTATCTATTAGCTCTAATTTTTCTAACATTTCATTCACTTCCCTTACTTATCTCTTACTTATTTTTGTTTCAATTTATCTAGTTCTGATAGAGGAAGGTTAAGGTCCCCTACTAGTATGGTCTTACTATCTATTTCCTCATTAAGCTCCTTTAGTTTCTCCTTTAGAAATCTGACTGTTATACCATTTGGTGCATATTTTGTTGTGAGGAAGATTATTTAGTTATTTGCTTAGTATTAGTATTAGACCTAACAGGAAGGGCCAGAGAATTCCAAGATGGAATGAAGAAGCAGGAAGTGTCTTCTTGCTCACTGAGAGAGATTCCATGATGGTTGGGGCAAGCAGCAACTGACCCTAGGAGACACCAGTTTACCAGTGATCCTGTGGAAAGACCGTCACCTACTTGTGGGAGATTTTGGTAGAGACTACTAATCCCAATCTGAGTTGCAGGTCAACTTGGTCTGGGTCAGCTCCAAGAATCTACCCACCTGGAAGAGTACAGCAGGTGGTCCTGGAGGAGCAGAAACACCACTGGAGTGAGGCTGAACACTACTGTGAGGATATTCACTTCAATCCTGCTTTTCTCTGGGTCCTGTTTTGCTTAGGTCTCAGTTAGTATAGATAAGTCCCTTCCCTGACCCTGTGGTTTGCCCTTAGTCTGAAGAGTGTAGTTACCCCTATTCCCATCCTTTATCTTAGTTGTCCCTGATTAAAAGTGTTATAAAACTCTTGCCTTTACTTACTAGTTTCCATAGGCCTAGTCTAGATAATGCAGAGTGGCAGTTGGGCCTAACTGCCACATCAGTAACAGTTACCTCCTAGTAGTTAAACCTGGTTTCCCAACCTTGTTTGGTCCTGTCATCTGTCATTCCTGTCACCCTCACACTCTTCTGGACCCCACATTTTAGTATTTAAGCCAACTTCCCTGGTTATTCTCCATTACAATATGTTGAGTATTGATATTTATTCATTATTGATACTGCCTTTTATCAAGATATAATTACCTTTCTTATCTCTTTTAATGAGATCTATTTTTGCTTTAGCTTTGTCTGAGATCATAATTGCTACTCCTGCCTTTTTTGTCTCAGTTACAACCCATAAATTTTGCTCCACCCTCTTACCTTTACCCTGTGTATGTCTACCTGCTTCAAGTGTGTTTCTTGTAGACAACATATAGTAGGATTCTGGTTTTTAATCCATTCTGCTATCCACTTTCTTTTTATTGGTGAACTTCATTCCATTCATATTCACAGTTATGATTACCATCTGTGTATTTCCCTCCATTTTGACTTCCTTCTTTGATTCTGCTTTTTCTCTTATCTTTCTTACCCTCCCCTCCAACTTTTTGCTTTTAGTCAATTTCCCCCTTTTCTTCTCTCTAATGTTACTCTTCTTCCTACTCCCTCTCCTGTAATTTATTCCTCTCTTACTAGAGTGCTTTAAATGACCCTCTAACCTCTTCCTCCATTGTAATGCTCTCCTCCCCACCAGCCCGTTTATTACTCTTCTATTTCTCTGTAGGGCATGGTACAATTCTCTGCCCCAGGGGATCTGATTGTTCTTCCCTCTCTGAGTCAATTTCAGTGTGGTTAAGATTTAAGTATTACCTGTTTCCAATCTCTTTCACTGTTCCATTGTATTGGTCTTCTCCCCTCCTCCCCCCAAAGATAACAAACAAAAAATAACAACAGAATTCATCTGGAAAAACAAAAAGTCAAGAATATCAAAGAAACTAATGAAAAAAATATGTGAAGGATGGTGGTCTAGCAGTACCAGATCTTAAACTATACTATAAAGTTTTCTTTATAGTACAGTCCTTCCTCAAGTTTGTAGACAATGTTGGCACTCCCACATCTCAAATTCAGACTCTACCTAGGGGCCAATGTATGTGTACCTCCTCCTTTTTTGAAGGATCATCTTCAATGGAATCAGGTTTTTATTAATAAATTTACCCAATTTTGTCTCTTCTCCCATTTTTCTTAGTATTATCCTTTTTTTACCCTTAGTTTTTTATACATATTTTTTGATATACCATTTTATAGTTTGTCACTGTACCCTCTAAGTATACTTCTAGCTACCTTGATGATAACAATTTTTAATAGTTACCAATATCATCTTTTCTTATAAGAATACAAATCATTTGAACTTACTAGGTCCCTTAAAATTGTTCCCCCCCCCCCTTCTTAATTACCTTTTTCTGATTCTCTTAAGTTCTGTGTTTGGGCATCAGATTTTCTGTTTAAGTCAGATCTTTTCTTTAGGAATTCTTGGAAGTCTTCTATTTTATTAAATGACCATACTTTACCCTGCAAGAATATAGTCAGTTTTGCTGCATAGTTGATTCTTTTGATTGTAGACCCAGTTCTCTTGCTTTCTAGAATATCATATTCCATGCCTTCTGGTCCTTCCATGTGGATACATCCAGGTCCTGTGTTATCCTAACTGTGGTTCCATGATATCTGAGAGGTTTCTTCTTAGCAGCTTGTAGTATCTTTTCCTTGTTCTGGTAGTTCTTGAACTTGGCTATAAAATTCCTGGGCATTGTCAATTGGGTATTTAATGCAGGAGGTGATCTGTGGATTCTTTCAATCTCCATTTTACCCTTTTGTTCAAGAACATCAGGGTAGTTTTTTTTGATAATTTCCTGTAGAATGATGTCCAGGCTTTTTCTTCTGTCATGAAAACCTTCAGGTTCTGCTGGCAGCTGGGAAAGATCTAGCCTCAAGGCCCATTAATACAACAGGTCAGCTCCATCAGCCTAATCTAAATAATCAGCAGAGTAGAGAAGAATCCCCTCTTCTGGTACTGCTAGGCTACCATCCTTCACATTTCTTTTCATTAGTTTCTTTGATATTCTTGACTTTTTGTTTTGCCAGATGAATTCTGTTGTTATTTTTTTTAGTTCTATAAAATAGTGTTTTGGTAGTTTGATTAGTATGGCACTGAATAAGTAAAATAATTTGGGTAGGACTGTCATTTTTATTATATTAGCTTTCTCTAACCATGAACAATTAAAGTTTTTCTAGTTGTTAGATCTAACTTTATTTGTGTGAGAAATGTTTTATAATTGTGTTGATATAATTCCTATGTTTGTCTTGCAAATAGATTCTATGAGAGTATTTTTTAAAATTAAATTAAAATTTTTAATAAACCCTTACTTTTCATATTAAAATCAATAAAGAAATTTAAGGCAGAAGAGTGGTAAAGGCTAAGTGATGGATACAGGTTTGTTAAGAGATAACTTAGATTTCATATCAGTAGATTAATAGTTAAAAGACAATAGCATTTCCTTCCTTCTCTATTGTAGTGGAAAGAAGAGTGAGTGGAAAGAAACCAGTCCTCTCTGGTATGACCTTAATAAAGTTCCACAACCTTTCTCTGCTTCAAGTTCCTCATCTGTGAAATGAAGAGAATGAATTAGATCATGTAGAAGGCCACTTTTAGCTCTAAGACTCTATGATTACACTTGGTTTGGTGGTGAAGCCTCAAGGCTTTTCTCTTGCTCCTATCCTGGGCTAAGTTAAAAGTCCTTTTCTATATTTCCCTTCGTGGCTGTAGGCTGAGTATTATCTGTGACTACTTTTCAGTAATCCCAGAAAAGCCCCAACGTTGATTTTCTCACACCTCCTGGTTAGATTTGTAAAAATAAATGTTTCCTACATCTTTTTCCTCACTGGTAAAAGCAAAAAAGAGTGATTGAAAGATTATGGGCACCTAAGTCTTTATGTTTGCTAGCACAAAATCCTATGATTATCCTTTCCCCAACCAGAGGAAAAGTTTTTCTTTATTTGATCACTTCTTTTCTTCTTTTGAGATTTCCTCTTGCTTCCTTTGGTATTTCCCTTCATTTCTATCTTCCACACAGGATTAGTCTGCTTTGGATAAAAATAGTCACTGAAATGAGCTTGCAGTTAGAGAATATTAGCTATAATGGAATATAACTTTTAAATATTCTTTAAACAAAATTTAACAAGGAATTTAAGTAGAGATATAAATTGATTTTTTTCCTCAAAAGGTTTAGATGAAATCTCCTCACCTTCATTTTCATTTTTAAGTGTTGAACAGAAATGCTGCCTTGCCAGTACAAGCCTACACTATCCAATGATATTAATTGGTTTAGGGAAACATGATTTTAGGTGAAATAATGTCCTGAGGGCAGCGTATGCCATAGATACAATGTTTGTTGTGTAATACAGAAAGAAATAAGTGCATCATAAGCAGACTGATAATCAGGTTCAAGAACCTACATGTCTGCATTATTATCAACCATTTTGTATTTCAGGGAATTGGCTGAATTCTCTTACATCACGAGGGATTTAATGATAATTATGCTAATATTGTAAAATATAATTGCTCTGAGCAACAATGAGAGCCAAAGGGCCATGACATTGTATCTATGCTCTGATATGTTTCCATTACAATATTGATGTGGATACTTCTTTCACTGGAACGTATCACAACCCATCTACCTTCTCATCTTGTTTTTGTCCATATCTGTCATTAATTTTTAGAGGATATACCCAGATAGCCTATAGACCTTTTAATATTTCATGAGGACCAGTGTAACCACTTGTCTCCATTTGTTAATTCTCATTCTCCTTATCCCACCTCCTTTTCTGATTACACATTTCTTTGATGATGCTCTTTCATAAATTTTGAGCAGTAAGGGATACCACGGACTTTCTAGTCTAACTCCATTTTATAGATGAGGAGATGCAGTCTCAAAAGAGCTTAAGTGATTTACCCAAGATCAAATAATTGGTTAAATATCAGAGGTGAGATTTAGAGAATTAGGAGGCAACATGTGCTACAAAAGTCAAATCACTACCACTTACCTTGACCATCATCTCCCATTAGACCCTGATGAAGATAACCCTATAGGCTGAACCCAAGAGCATTTCTTAGGAATAGCAATGTTTTTAAATCTTTTCTCCTTGCTTCTCCATCTTGACTCTTAGGTGAAAAAGTTCAACTCTATATTGTCTTCTTCTCTTAAGTCCCTTTCCCATTTATTGTGTTGCTGATCTTGTCTTATTAAACCTCAGCCTTAGATCATTCCAGCATTTGCTGACTTTACTCCTACTCACAGGTAAGATAATGAGGATCTTCATATTTATCCCTAGAAAATTTTACCTTATTAAATTTAGACCACCATTCTTGCCTATCAAGGTATTTTTTCTTTTTTTTTTTAAATCTATTTATTTATTTTAGAATGTTTTTACATGGTTACATGATTCATGTTCTTTTCCTCCCTTCTTCCCACCTCCTCCCTTGGCCAATGAGCAATTACACTAGGTTTTATATGTGTCTTTGATTATCAAGGCATTTTTTCCATTCTAATTCTGCCATCTAAAATGCCACCTAATTTTCCTGGGTGTAGGAGTCCAGGTGTATACTAATCTTCACTAGATCATCTGAAAATTATTAAGTATGGCTTTATCCAAACTATCATAAAAGATGGTCAAACATAGTAAAGCAAGGACATAGGTCCCATGGGCACTCTACTGGAGACCCTTCTTCAAGTTGACATCTCTTAATTACTAAATTGGAGATCTGATCATCCCAGTCATTTCAGACTTAATAGAACTTGTATTTATCACCTGGGGAATCTAGGTGGCATAATGGATAGAGCACTGGTCTTGGAATCAGGAAGACTTGAGTTCACATCTGTCTTTCCTAGCTTACTTACAAGCCGTGAGACTGGGAAATTCACTTAACTCTGCCTCAATTTTTTCATCTATAAAATGAACTAGAGGAGGAAACAGCAAACCACTCTAATATCTTTGTCAAGAAAACCCCAAAGGTGGTCACAATGAGTCAAACATGACTAAAATGACACAAAAACAGCAATAGTAACTTCTATTGAAGATCCAGAAAAGAAAGTTCTTGTCCCCAAAATCTTTGGCTTTGCCACATAATTCAACATTGGAAACATGATTTTATCAGTGGAAATGACATTAAAGAAGAGGCATTACCATCTGCTTTGGTGCTACACCCTAAGGACCAAAGGACTTTTTCCATCTGATTTGTAACTGAAACCTTCCATATGTGTTTTCTCCCTCATTAGAATATGAACTTGAGAGTAGCAACTGTCTTACTTTTCTTTCTGTATTCCCAGTGCTTAGCACAATGCTTTGTCTATAGTAAGCACTTAATAAATGAATTTATTCATCCATTCATTTTTTCATTTATTCTTGACTACAAGTCAAGCACTGTATGCACTATGCCATGCTGTTTCTGGTTCTATAGCAGGAACTAAATGCTTTTCATTTGAAAGCTCTTGAATTATGGGTCTAGTAACCTGACTTTATTAATGTCTAAGAGGAGGATTATTCTGTGCATCTTTGGTGAAAAGCCAAGCAAAGTAAGATGGACTAGGAAATAATATAGCCCTCTTGCCTATTTTCTCTCCCCTCAATTTATCTTATTCATTGGTGATAATATGATTTAACAATAAGGGTAAGAGAAAGAAAATAATGTTAGTTTAAGTTCAGGTCTAATCAATAATTTTTGTGGATGAATTAATAGTTTGATGAACAAATGATGTAATTATAATAATGATTCCCATTTGCATTTATAATACATTTTACATTTGGTCCTATATCAAATCTATGGGGCATAAAAGTACAAGAGAAGTTCGTGGAGTTGTCCAAGTTCACATCTAGTATATAGTGGAGCTTGGGGCTCTGACCTAGGCACTCTGGTACATATTCTTCTGTTTTCCACTTTGCCTTTCTCCATATGTCTGTAGGAGGCACCATTTGATGGACAGGATTTCAAACTTTATTTGAACATTTATTTGGAATCAAACACTTTATGATAAAAACTTTTGTTTTATTCCCCTAAACAATTGTGGTCCCTCTGTGTGACCTCAGGCAAACCATTTCATATATTTCTTAGACTCTAGAGCTGAAAGGGATACTAGAGATAATCTAGTTCAATCTTCTTATTTTATAGATGATTAAATTGAGTCAAATCATTAACCAAAAGTCATCCAGATAGCAAGTGGCGATTTTGGAACCAAGTCTTAGAGTCTTAATCCAGTTATCTTTTTCACCAACTGGAAAGTAGAGAAAATATATTAATGGCATATAATCTTAAATTTTGGAAAAAAAACCCAGAAAACATCTGCAGAAATGTGCAGCATCTGTCAAGGAAATTTGTACCTATTTTGTCTTATTTTTGCATGAGAAAACTGGTGATTTCGTCTTCTGTTGTTGTTGAGTTGTTTTTAGTCATATCCAACTCTGGCAAAGATAGTACAGTAGTTTGCCATTTTTTTCTCCATCTCATTTGACATGTGAGTAAATTGGGACAAAGAGGGTTAAATGGGTTTCCCATAGTCACACAGCTGGTAAGTATTTGCAGCTGGATTTAAACTCAGGAAGATGAATCTTTCTGACTTCCGGCTAAGTATTCTATCCACTGCAAAATCTAACTGCCCAATGTTTTCTTAAGATTTTTTTGAATTAGGTCATCTCAGATTACTTCTTTCTGAGGGTTTCATTGTAACAATTTTGGATGAGAGTTTTGGATTGGTTAAATATTTCCAATTAATTTTTACATATTCGAGAGCAATACGACTCAGACTCATTTGCTAGTAATCCCTTTGGCTGTGTTACTTTAAAATAATATAATCCATGTGTGGGTGACTGGCTCATACTTTATTGTAATATTATGGGCTTTAGAATGCCAATAACTATATAGTATCCAGGGAAAAATTACTTGGGCCAATGGAAGATTTATCTGTCCCCCTCCTCATTTTTTATAAGCCTGGAAATAAGGAATCTAAGTTAAAGAAGAGATTTCTGTCAAAAGCTAACTGGGGCTGTGGATTCTAAATAGTCTTGCAAAAGGATTCTGTTATCTTTGTGATATAGGGAAGGATATTTTTACCTTCACTAAATAGAGAACTCCAGAAAAACGGGACAGGTTTATTTTGTGATTTGATGTTTTGTTATATCCGAGTTCTCAAACCACTTCTGATTTGAAAGAATCTCAATCAGATGCCATGAAACAAATTTAGTCTAGCTTTTTCTCAATATTGCTAGGTTGATTGCTAGTTAATAGGGATACACTAAGTATGCTACAATATCTAAGATACTAAAGGAGGGGATCTGATATAGATAGACACCCAGTTCTCTTGGCTGCTTCCTGCATGGCTGGATTCTTGGGAGAGATAAGGAATCATACTCACCTGAATCCCAGCTGCTCTCTAAAAGCAACAAAATTTCCTGATAGAAGCACAATTGCTACAATATAGTTCCTTCTTTTATTTCCTACTACATATTGCTTATGTGGGCCCAAGATTATGTATATGGTTAAGGCAGCTCATTTACTGTACAAATAACTCCTCACTATCCCTTATCAGAATACTACTTATTTTTAATCTTAGTGTCTCTACTGTCTCTGGCCAGAGTGCTGACGTCTAAGTAAAAACTTAGCCATAGCAGTGTTGACTGGTGAAGAGGCTTCAATTTAGTATTCAGAGAAAGAACTACACTTCTCAGTAGCAGGGACTAAGATGTTTTTCTCTCTCTGTCTCTGTCTTTCTCTTTGTTTCTTTTTTTGTAAATATAGACATATGTAGATTCTATCCATCTATGTCTCTTGTTTCTTTATTTTTTAAAAGTATTTTATTTTCCCAATTATATGCAATAACACTTTTCAAAATACACTTTCTGAGATTATAAGATCTAAATTGTCTCCCCTCCTCCTTTTTCCTCCCCCCTCCTAGATCTGGTAAGCAATTTGGTCTGGGTTATACGTATATTGCCATGCAAGACATAATTCCAATTTGGTTATTGTTGTAAGAGAATACTCACATAACACGAAAACCCCCAAATAAAAACACAAATAAACTAAAGTAAAAAAATATACTCTAATCTGCATTCTGACACCAACAGTTCTTAGTCAGAAGATCAGCGCATTCTTTCTCATAAGTCTTTCAGAATTGTCTTGGATCATTGTATAGCTGAGAGTAGCTAAGTCTTTCACAGTTGCTCATTCCACAATATTGCTGTTACTGCGTACAATGTTCTCTTGGTTCTACTTATTTCACTCTGCATCAATTCATGTAGATCTTTCCAGCTTTTTCTGAATCATCCTGCCCATTGTTTCTTTTGGCATAAAAGTATTCTGTCACCATCATATACCACTTTTTCTTCAGCCATTTCCTAACTGAAGGACATCCCCATAACTTCTAATTCTTTGCACAAAAGAGGCGTTCTAGATATTTTTGCTAAAGTAGACCCCCTTTCCCTTTTTTATGATGTCTTTGGGTTACATTTCTACTAGTGTAGAAATTATTACAGAATCAAAGGGTATGCAGTTTTATGGCCCTTTGGGCATAGTTCCAAATTGCCCTCCAGGATGCTTGGATCAGTTCACAAATCTACCTACAATGCCTTAGTGTACCAATTTTGCTGAATCCCCTCCAATATCTATCATTTTCCTTTACTGTCATATTGGGCAGTGTGAAATGGGACCTTAGAGTGATTTTAATTTGTATTTCTCTAATAAAATTTTTTCATATGACTGTTGATAGCTTTGATTTCTTCATCTGAAAACTGCTTATTCATATCTTTTGACCATTTCTTAACTGGGGAATGACTTGTATTCTTACAAATTTGACTTAGTTCTCTACGTATTTGAGAAATGGCATCATTATCAGAAAAATTTGCTATAAAATTTTCCTTTGGTTTGTTGTTTCCCTTATATTCTTGATTTCAATGATTTTGTTTTTATAAAGCCTTTTAAATTTAATATAACCAAAATTATATATTTTACATCATATAATGTTCTTTATCTCTTGTTTCATCATAAATTCTTCTCTTTTCCATGTATATAACAGCTAAACTATACTATGTTTCCCTAATTTACTTATGTTGTCATCCTTTATGTCCAAATAATATGCCCATTTAAACCTTATCCTGGTATCGAGTGTGAGATATTGGTCTATACCTAGTTTCTACCATACTGTTTTCTAGTTTTCCCAGCAGTTTTTGCCAAATAGTGAGTAAAAAACTGGAGTCTTTGGGTTTATTGAACCCTATGTTGCTAAGGTCATTTACCCCTCTATAGTGTGTGCCTAATCTATCCTACTGATCCACAATTCTATTCTTAGCCAGAACCAGGCTGTTTTGATGATTACTTCTTTATAGTATAGTTTGAGATCTGATACTGGAAGGCCTTGTTCCTTAACATTTTTTCCCGTTAATTTCCTTGTTATTCTTGACATTTTGTTCTTCCAGATGAATTTTGTTAATATTTTTTATAGTTCTTTAAAATACTTTTTTTAGTAGTTTGATTGGTGTGACACTGAATAAATAAATTAATTTAGGTAGAATTGTCATTTTTATTATATTTGGCCTACCCATGAGTAATTAATATTTTTCCAGTTGTTTTGATCTAACTTTATTTTGTGAAAAGTGTTTTGTAATTCTGTTCATATTATTCTTGTGTTTTTCTTGTGTAATGGGAAAAGGACAGAGATAGCATAAGATTTAAGAGAAGTGGAAGGCTGTCTTTAAGGCACATATTAGGAACTCAAGAGAAAGGATTTTACTAGGCAGAAGGCAGAGGAGGAACAGTTTGGAAGTGACAACTGAGAGAGTCAGGTACTTCCTGTAAGAGGAAGTAGGGCTCTTCTTGTCTGGAAGGTTGGAGGAAAGGCAGCTTGTCAGAGCTTAGCTACCTCAACCTGACTGTGGAGAAGGAGAAACCCCCTAAATTCTCTTTGCAGGTAATCTGTTTGACTGGGAATATCTGGAAAAGGATCTGAACATACCTGCTATGCTTTCCAGAAGGGTTTTTATCTAAAAGTCCTGTCAGATCGACTTTAAGGTTTTACCTTAGGGGTCAGACCCCCTGGGGTGGACTTAGCCATTTGAGAGAGATCATAATAGGTTTTGGAGTCAGCTTCTCAACTAAAGCAAACTAACTACTGAGGGTCATAGATAGGTAGCTTAGCCAGCTTTTGGGGAACACCTAGATAGAAATATGGAGCTGGTAAATTAGCCAGAAGACCCAAAGGCTCCCTCTTATGAGAGATGTAGAGGGTTGTTGGGTGAATAGCTAAATCCCTTAGAGTTAGGGACCCCTTGTTCTGATCCTCAGTATCCCCTCTTATAATAAAAGAGATACTGATTTTATATATCAATTGTTTCTAAGGTGTTTGTACAACTGACCCAGTGAGAGAAAGTGATTTTGCTTCACTCTCACTAGCCAGAGGTTAGAATACCTGGAGATCCCAGCTGGGTATTCAGGGGGAATCCTAAGTGGATCTATCACTATCCCATCTGGCTCTGTCTCCCCTACAACTCTTTTTTTTTTACTTGACAAGTAGATTCCTAGGTATTTTATATTGTCTAGACATATTTTAAATGGAATTTCTCTTTCTATCTCTTGCTGCTGGTCTTTGTGGGTAGTATATAGAAATGCTGATGATTTATGTGGGTATGTTTTCTATCCTGCAATGTTTCTAAATTTATTAATAATTTCAATTATGTTTTAGTTGATTCTCTAGGAACCTTTAAATATACTAGCATATCATCTGCAAAAAGTGATAGTTTAGCTTCATCATTGCCTACTTTAATTCCTTCAATTTCCTTTATTCTTTTATTGCTAAAGGTAGCATTTCTAATATAATATTAAACAGTAGTGGTGTTAATGGTCATCCTTGCTTCACCACTGCTCTTATTGGGAAAGCTTCTAACTTGTCCGCATTGCAGATGATACTTGCTGATGGTTTTAGATAGATACTACTTATCATTTTAAGGAAAACCCCATTTATTCCTGTTTGTAGTGTTTTTAATAGAAATGGGTGTTGTATTTTGTTGATTTTGTGGTATTTTGTTGCTTTTTTTGCATCTATTGAGATAATCATGTGATTTCTGCTAGTTTGGTTATTTATATCTTCAATTATGCTGATAGTTTGTATAATATTAAAATTGAACCTTGCATTCCTGGCATAAATCCCATCTAGTCATAGTGAATGATCCCCGTGATATATTAGTGTAGTCTCCTTGCTAGTATTTTATTTAAAACTTTTGCATTTACTTTCAGTAAGGAAATTGGCCTATACTTTTCTTTCTGTTTTTGTTCTTCCTGGTTTAGGTATCAGCTCCATATTTCTGTTATAAAAATAATTTAGTAAGAATCCTTCTTTGCCTAGTTTCACAACTAGTTTATATAAAATTGGGATTAATTGTTCTTTAAATCTGTGATAGAATTCACTTGTGAATCCATCTGTCCCTGTGGATTTTTTTTTAGGGAGTTAATTGATGGCTTGTTCAATTTCTTTTTCTGAAATGGGATTATTTAACTATTCTATTTTCTCTTTTGTTAATCAAGGCAATTTATATTTTTGTCAATATTTATCCATTTCTTTTAGATTGTCAAATTTATTGGCATATAATTGGGCCAAATAACCCCTAATGATTGCTTTAATTTCCTCTTCGTTGGTAGTGAATTTACCCTTTTCACTTTTAATACTGTCAATTTTATTTTCTTCTTTCCTTTTTGAAATCAAATTTACTAATGCTCTATTTTATTTTATTTTTCACAAAAATAACTCCTAGTCTTACTTATTAGTCCAATGGTTCTCTTACTTTCAATTATTAA
This sequence comes from Gracilinanus agilis, assembly GCF_016433145.1. NCBI lineage: Eukaryota > Metazoa > Chordata > Mammalia > Didelphimorphia > Didelphidae > Gracilinanus > Gracilinanus agilis. The sequence continues at coordinate 613,766,171 of NC_058130.1, forward strand.
TTTCTCCTTTGATTTTTAGGATTTTCAATTTAGTTTTTAATAGGAGATTTTATATTTATTCTTTCTGGGTTTTTTTAGTTGCATGCATATTTTATTGATGTAATTGTTTAGATATAGAAAATTTTCTCTAAGTGCTGCTTTGGTTGTATCCCATAAATTTTGATATGTTGCCTCCTCATTGTCATTCCCTTTAATTAAATTATTGATCATCACTATAATTTGTTTATTGATTATAATTTTTTTCATTCTGATCTGAAAAGGATGCATTTATTATTTCTGCTTTTCCACATTAGTTTGTGAAGTTTTTAATGCCTTAATACAGTGATGGGCAAACTACAGCCCAGGGGCCAGATGAGGCCCCCTGAAATATTCTATCCAGCCAGGCAGCATTATTTATAATCTGATGAATAAAATGAGTAGGATACAATACAATGAAACTTCAAAAGAGATGCCTTAGAAACAGACTGACAGATAAGCATTTCCTTTCCTTTGGCCTGCTCTTTAAAAAGTTTGCCCATCACTGCCTTAATACATAATCGATTTTTTTCGTAGGTGCCATGAACTGCTGAAAAGAAAGTATATTCTTTTCTATTGCCATTCAGTTTTCTTCAGAGATTTATTACATCTATCTTTTCTAAAATTTAATCTATTCCTTCCATTTCTTTCTTGTTTATTTTTTGGTTAGATTTACTTAATTCTGAGAGAAGAAAGTTTTGAGGTCCCACACTAGTATTGTTTTACTATGTCCTCCCGAAGTTCATTTAATTTGTCCTTTAAAAATTTGGAGCCTATTCCATTTGATGTATATATGTTTAGTACTGATATGACTTCATTGTCAATATTAAGTTTTTTCAAGATGTAATTTTATTCTTTATCTCTTTTAATTGGTTCCATTGTTTTTTTTTTTAAGAGTAGTCATGATGGCAGCTAGAGGGCTCAGTGGGTTGAGAGCCAGGACTAGAGATGGGAAGTCTTAGGTTCAAATCTGACCTCAGATACTTCCTAGCTATGCGACCCAAGGCAAATCATTAAACCTCCATTGCCTAGCCCTTAGTACTCTTCTTCCTTAGAACCAGTACACAATATTGATTCTTAGATGGAAGGTAAGGGTATAAAAAATAGAGTGGCCACAAGTATTTAACAATTAATAATAATACTGTCAATTTGTACAACACTTCACTGAGATATCCAAATGAACCTCTGACATTCTCAGCAATATGAGTTGTCTCTTCAGTGATACAACCTGGAGTCATGTCAACTGACTCTTTAGCTTCAATGTGTGGTCTCTTACAAGTTTCACAAACACATAGACACACACACATTTCATCCAACATATTGGGGGCTTTTTTGCTTTCTCCTCACATTAAGAGGAGATCAGTGGAGAAGCACAGGGGCTCTGTCAGTAATTTCTTTCTCTCATAATGTGACTAACTCATTTTAATATAATTCTTTGGTCATCTTTGCTCATTTGACATGGATTCCCTCTGTAGTTCCTTATTTTTAATATGTTGCAACTTGCCCACACTCAACACATCCCTCTCCATTGCCCTTTTGGTGATCCTCATTTTCACTTCTTCAGAACCTACAGTGCTCCATAACTTGCTTCCACATGACAACATTCCTAGAATATTTGTATTAGAATACTTTATAGTTTTCAAAACTCTTTCACATATATTTGATGCTCACAACAAACCTGTGGGGACAAGTGTTATTATTTCAATTTTGTAAGTGATAAAACAGAGCCAGCGAGATTCAGTAACATAATCAGAGCCATAATTGGAGCCAAGGTTATATTCCAGAGATGCTGTATCCAGGTCTAAGGCTTTCCCCACTATACTACCCTTTCTCATGAACCAGTTCTTTCACCACACAGGATAAGATGAAAACTATAATTTTTCTGTATCATTATACAGTAATTACCTGAGGAGATAACAGAAGGATGGGTGCCATGGTTAGTAAGCTAAAATAAATTTGGAATAAAACAAATTCAGGAGCTAAATAGAACCATTATTCTTTTTAGAATTAAAAAAGTGGTGGGGGCAGCTGGGTGGCTCACTGGTTTAAAGCCAAGCCTAGAGATGGGAGGTCCTAGGTTCAAACCTTCCCTCAGACACTTCCTAGCTGTGTGGCCCTGGGCAAGTCAAAAGAAAAAAGAATTTAAAAAGAGGCATATTCTTGGGCATTCTTTTGCCATGCTCCTCCCCTTCCAATTCTATCTCATATATATATGCATATATATGTATATGTTTGTTTTCCTCTATTAAAAAAAATCTCCTTGGGGGCAGTTTTACTTATATCTCCAGCACATAACACTACCTGGAAGATAACAAACCTTTACTACTTTTTTCATTAATTCATTCATTGGTTCATTCATTCATATGCATTCATCAGTAAGTGTGTTTGTATTTTGATTTCCCAACTAGAGTGCAAGGTTCTTGCAAGCAGTCATGCCTCTCCTACTTTCTTTGAATATTCAGTAGTACAGTGCTGGGAACAAAATAGGGGCACAGTGCTTGTTTGTTTTAACTGATTTCAATTGGATATTGAGAGCCTGCATTAGCTGTTGCCATTATGCTCAGGTCCTATTGCTTTTGTGTTATCACTATCTGATTCTTATTCCCACTGTGGTTCCAGGCAATACATTTAAAGTTGGCTGATTTATCTGGGGATTTTTGTTTCTTTGAGTGGTCTTTCTCTCCTTTGCTGATGTTCTCTCAGGGCCTTAGATCAGGTAGTTTCTTGGTGGGGGAGGGTGACTTTAGCAGGGTGCACTTACATGGGAACCCGTAAAAGAGAGATTTTTACTTGTGTTTCCAAATACTTGTTTACATACTATCTTTCCTAGTATTTTGTCTGTGCCATCTTCCAGTAGAGCATATTTTTCCATGTTATTATTTCCTGGCTCCCTTCCATTTGGGTTCCATAATTCATTCCATTCTTCTCTATTTATTATTCTCTTGGGGAGGGGATAGCCCTGTGATTTTTTTCTCTAGTTAACGTGACATTTCTTCTTTTTGTAAAAATGAATTCCTTGTGTTGTCTGTTATTCACACTGGAGAAGAATCATCAGAGGTCTGCTCAGAGCAGCCTAACGAAGCCATCTGTGTGTACGGAAAAGCAGAGACAATTAAAACCTGTTGACAACTTTGGGCAAAGCTGTGGGGCCGTGTGTTCTCTAATTTATGTGAAATGCTTGCAGAACAATCAGTTCAAATCTGGCTCTTCAAAAAGGCATTGCCTGTAACATGTTTTTGGCAGCTCAGCCTTTGCGTGTTGGAGTGATAGGATACTGAAATCACTTGGGATTTTTAGTTTCATGAAAAGAACACATGTGCAAGCATCCCTAAAATAAGCGTATATGTGGCCATGGAGAGGATATAAGCTAGTGACTTTTCCAGTCCTTCATCTTGACTTATTTCCAGTGATCAATGGAAGAGGCTGTCCTGTTATTGCCTCATATGTTAAAGTTTCATATCCTTGAACTCTGGACCCTCCAAACTCCCTTGCCAAGAATTTGTTACTGGGCACTTCACCAGGCCTGGGAAAGAGATGATTTGTGCATCTAAATTGTTTTTGAGACTCAGCTGAGGGAAGAATTTGAAAAATAAAAAAAGAGAGAGGATAGTGCCTGCTCAGCTCCCAGAAGGAGGGAACAAACAGCATCACAGAGAGCCTGGGAGAACGAGTATTCTCTCTTTTGCTTGTTTGCAATGAAATGACAGTTTCCCATAGAGACAGCTTTGCTCATCCCTGTAAGTTGGCATGTGGTCTAGGTGGCTCAGGTTCACTTCAGTAAATATGCTGTGCTGTCAAATCAAAAGAACTCGCCTCAAGAACAGTGCCACCCCCCCAAACTCTATGTTTACTTCCATTTCCTTCTGGAATACACATGTATGTATGTTGAATCCCATGCCTGGGAATAGCAACCCCTGTGGAAAATGGGAAATAGCTTTGCTGATGGAAAAGGAAGAGGTGTTGGTAGGTTTCCAGTCTTGGTCTGGATTTTGAATGGTATCTAAATAGCCATCTATGGGTTTGAATTCTCTTATAACAAGGATGGTGCCAGCTGGAGTTGAAAAAACAGTTCAGTGGAGAATTACGAAAAGGCATGAAACCTTCACATATTTGCTTGATTGCAAGGACTGGGCTTTCTCCAGAAGGTAGACCTGACCCATTCTCATCAAACTTCACCAGGTAGTTTCTAGGAGGTGATGAATTTCTCCTGATACCTCCCCTTTTCTAGAGAATATTAGTTTCACTTCTACAGTTTATTAACCACTTACTTTTTGCAAGGCACTGTGCTAAACAAAATAAACCTGACCCTGTACTCTAGGAGCTTACATTCCTCTCCTTAAGGATCAGATTACTCCACTTTCATATTTGTAATGCTTAGTACTTAGTACTGTGTTTTGTTTTCAGGATAGGGATAGGGACTGAATGTGTGATTTTGTTGAGATTGGAGACTTTTGGGGGAAGGAAGCTCCCTCTATCAGCTCAGGCCAGCATCTGTGGCTTACCATCTTTCAGTGTTGCCTAAAGCAGAGGTGTTAAACATGAGACCCATGGGCTTCTTGAACCAGATTAAAATGTAACTGAGAGGGGCAATTAGGCAGTTCAGTGGATAGAGCATCAGGCCTAGAGAAGGCAGGTCTTAGATTTAAATCCGACCTTAGTTCTGTGATCCTGGGCAAATCACTTAACCCCCTTTGCCTAGCTCTTATTGCTCTTCTGCCTTCGAACCAATACACAGTAGTGATTCTAAAATGGAAGGTAATGGTTTAAAAAAAAAGACAAGGTAAGGGTTTAAAAATTTTTAGTTGAGAAAGATTTAGTAAAATAAACAAAGTATAATATATCATAGAAAATGCTAGTATGTGGTTTTCTAAGTCAACATGTGGCCCATAGGGACCTTCCTTTATGGTTTGCTATCCCTTTTTCTATCAGTGTTTGACTCCACTGACCTATACATAGAGATATTAAGTGAAATGTTCAGTGTCAGAGTCAGAATGTGTCAGGGCTAAGGTGTGAACCCAAGTTTTCCTGGTTTAAAGGCCAATTCTCTATCCACTTTCCACTCTATCCATTCTATCATCATCTACTGTTTCTGCTTTGTACATTGTAGCAACGGTCGGCAACCTTTTTGGCCGTGAGAGCCATAAACACCTGCGGAAGGAGGAGGATGGAGGCGGAAGGCACTGGAATATTGGGGGGGGGGCGCTGAAGGGCCCCCTGGGACGCATCCTGGGGCTCTGCCCGGACTGGTGGGTCTGGAGGTGGAGCCAGATATGGCTCGAGAGCCATATGTTGACGACCCCTGTTGTAGAGACTTAATAAGTGTTGAATCCCTTTCCTGGAAAGTTTCAGGAAGTACCATTCATTCTGTAGACCACTGCATACCTGGGATAGTCTTACTGACATTGCTTTCCATCTTCATATTGGTTGGTCACATGTCCTTTTCAAGTATTACTACAAGGAGGCTTTTATGATTCCTCCACATTGGAGGAATTGGTAAATCCCTTTGCATGAGTTTAGTCCTCTTCTCAAGTCTCTGGCAGAACTTTTAGCAGCTGAGAATGCCTTTTCATGCAACCAAGGCTAGGATGGAAGCTGTTCCTAATTTTTCTTCTCCTCCTCCTTTTCTTTTTTTATGGTTGTGCTATTACTTTGGAGGAGTCATCCTCCAGGGAAAACAACAATTGTAAAATGTTGATTGTGGAGGCCTGATCCATTTGATTAGTTTAAATGGATGAGTCTGTTCTTTGGAATCATGCACTATTTCTATGGAATGATTGAGAGGCGCTATGTTTCAGCTGACTCAAATTACAGCCACCATCCCCTCAGACCCTGGTGAAGACAGCCCCAAACTCTAAGTCCTAGAACTCTAGGAATAATAATTCCAGCAGAATGTCAGTTAGCCCTATTTCCATCCCAGCTCTGCAACTATCATTAAGGAGAATGATCCTTGTGGAAAATGGGACCTCCATCTTTGCTCTTACCACTATCAATAGTAGACCAATTGCTATCAACTAAAAAGTTTGCCCAAGACTCAGGGATAGAAATGCCCCCAGATCACTGGCCCTGCTTTCAGCCCTGTTCCCACAACCATCACCTAGGGGAGCAGCCACTGTGAAAAAGAGGCCAGTTATGTCCACCAACTGCCAACTGTCTACTTGCCCACAGGGTAGGCAAGTCAGCCTAGCTGTAGCAACAAAATGAGAGAAAGATGGAAAGTGGCATTGCCAGGCAAATTAAACTATTGCCATTATTAAGTGCCTACTATTTGTCAGGTACTGTGTTGAGTTCTGAGGATACAAGTAAGAAAAAAAAGAGTCTTTGCCTTCGAGGAGTTTACAGTCTAATGGTGTGTGTGTGTGTGTGTGTGTGTGTGTGTGTGTGTAGAGACAACACATAAATGAAACTGGGCATGCGTTGTGTGGAGGCAGCTTATCCTATGAAGTTAAAACCAGGCAGAATTGCAAATGGATTTGAATGGAGACAGCTCAGAACTTTGAGCCTTGGGGCTTAAAAATGATTAACAGTCCTCCTCAGACAAGTGACCCTGTTTCTAGTCCAATCTGTAGGGGGCTCATCCAGGGAAAAGGAAGGAAGAGAAGAAGAGATGAGATAAAGAGGGTATAAGCCTATCCTTCTGTAACTCCATCCCAGGAACATCTCCTTCAGCATTAGAGATGTCTACTCTAGAAAAATTTTGACAGAGGCACCTGGCAATTGTATGTGAGAATTACTATGTGGCCCAAGAAGTTGCAGTAGCTAGGGGTCCTGGTAGCACAGTAAGGGACCAAGTTTTCTAGAAGAATTTAGTCTATGGACCCAACTTTCTAGAGAGAGAAGGGGAATTGGACCCATTTCTGGAGAAACCATGGCAGAATTTCTCTGTTGCAGAGAAGGCAGCAGCCAGCAGCAGAGGTGGTATTGTGGAGAGATGCTGGATCCAATGGACTAGAAAGAAGGAACTTGATCACATGGTCTCAGAGCCTGGAGGAACAGCAAGACTCTGAGCAGCAATGTAGAGGAGGACCTGTATTTTGTTTTCCACTTTTGGGATGGTAACAGTCTAGTGGGAAAGGAGTTGCCTCTAGTAATTTCAATTTTATTTTCTTCCTGAAGGAAGCCCAAACTTTTAGGGTTGTATTATAAAAATGGAGGCCTACACTTAGTAGAAAATGATGCCATTAGAAAAAGAAGTGGAATTATATTGGTTATTATGACAATAATATTATTGATAATTTTACTATTAATAGCTAGAAAAAATTTTTAGCCAGTATCTCTGATAAAGGTCTCCTTTCTCAAATATATAGAAAATTGAGCCAAATTTAAAAGAATAAAAATCATTCCCCAAATTATAGTCAAAGGATATGAACAGGCAATTTTCAAACAAAGAAATCAAGCCTATCTAGTTACATAAAAACATGTTTTAAATCACTATTTAAAAACATTTTACTTTTTTTTCAATTACACGTGCAGATAATTTTTGACAATTGTTTTCTGACATCTTATCATTCAGATTCTTCCTCTCCCCTCATCTCAAGGTGACAAATAGACTGATAATGGTTATACCAGTGCTTTCAGGCGATACAAATTTCCATGTTTCTTGTTTTGTGACAAAAGACACATATCACACATATGATTAAAAACTCATGATTAGAAAAATGCAAATTAAAACAACTCTGAGTTACTAACTCACACCTATAAGATTTGTTAATAAGACAGAAAAAGATAATGATAGATGTATGAGGGGGTGGGAGAAAATTGGGACACATGTGATCTGATCTAATCATTCTGGAGAGCAATTTGGTAGTATGCCCAAAAGGTCTTAACATGGTGCATACTCTTTGATACAGCAATACCATTAGTTGGTCTGCATTCTCAAAGAAATTAAAAAAAAACAGAAAGGCACCTAATTTTACAAAAAATATTTATAGCAATTCTTTTCTGGGTGGCAAAGAATTGGAGATTGAAGGGATGTTCCTCAATTGGGGAATGGCTGAACAAGTTGCAGCCATGGAATACTATTGTGCCATAAGAAATGATGGGCAGGATGATTTTAGAAAAATCTGGAAAGACCTGCATGAACTGATGCAAAGTGAAGTGAGCCCAAACCAGGAGAACATTGTACAGGGTAACAGCAATATTGTATGAGGAACAATTGCGAACGACTTAGGTATTAGCAACACAGTGATGCAAGACAGTCCCCAAGGACTCATGAAAAATACTATCCATCTCCAGAGAAAGAACTGATGGAGTCTGAATTCGGACTGAAACATACTATATTTCACTTTTTCTTCTTCTTTTTGTTTGAGATCTCTTCCACAAAATGACTAATATGGAAAGATGTTTTACATGATTACACATGTAAAATCTATATCAGATTGCTTAGTGGTTCAGGGAAGGAGAGAGTTTGGAACTCAAAATTTAAAAAAATGTTAAATTTTGTTTTTACATGTAATTGGAGAAAAATAAAACAAAAACAGAATAAAATAAATAAGTTAAAATGCTTGGAAAAATAATACTTAATGATTTGAAAAAATAATCACTAGCATTTATTTGATGTGAAGGCTTTTGAAGCTGTTTACATGCAGCTCATCCAAGTCTCATAACAAACTTGTGAGGTAGGTGTTATTATTTTTATTCCTATTTTTGCACATAAATAAATGTGGCTGAGAGATTAAGAGATTAGTCCAAGGTAAGTGATTTTGATTTGCCCAGCTAGTTACTGGCTTTTTGCAAGATTAGAACTCAGTTTTTTCTAACTCCAAGTCCAACAAACTTGGAGCACCTGGCTGCCTTTATGAACTATATACAATGAATCCTTTTGCATTTTTTCTGTGGGATGAAGCAAAGCCTATACTGTATTTTTAGTTTGAAGGCTTTCATGAGAGCTATATATCTTTTACTCAGATCTCTGGAGGCCTGCACTAGAACTCAAACTAGAAGCTCTCAGGAAGTCTCAGAGGCAGAGGAAGAATGAGACTCGATGATTTTGGAGAAGCCCCCATTGTGTAAAAACCATAGTTTGAATTCACAAAATAAGCAAACAAGGTTTTTTTTTCAATGAATCTTCATTATTTTGATTATTAAGGCAAAATGTTCAAGTAAATTATCTTCTTGACAATTCTGGTGTGAGCAAAATCACTATCCTTGTTTTATTCCAACATTCTCAGGAGTGGTCCAGAGAAGTAGTTGAAATAATCAGTAGCTTGTGAGGAGAACTCTCTGGGACACTTAAACGTGGGTAAGCCCCAAGTTCTTTCTGTCTTAACTCTTTCCATGTGCTTTTATGTTCTCTTCCTCAGAGATTTAACCTATTTCCTTTTTCTTCAGATTCATGTTTATTAGATATTCCCAGCAATACAAAGATCCAGGACACTTCTGAAGGACTTAGGACAGAGAATGCTGTCTACCTCCAGAGAAAGAACTGTTGGAATCAGAATGCAGATCAAAGCACATGATTTTTCGTATTTGTTTACGATGTTGTTTTGGGGTTTGGATTTTTTTGAATATTCTCTTACAACAATGACCAATATGGAAGTATATTTTGCATGATAACACATGTATAACCCAGACCAAGATGCTTACCCTTTGTGGGAAAAGTAAGGAAAGGGAGGGAGGAAGACAATTTGCATCTTGCAGTTTTGGAAAATGTATGTTGAGAATTGCTGTTACATGTAATTGGGAAAATAAAATGTCTTTTAAAAAGATAAAAAAATTCATGTCTGATAATAAATTGGAAGAGGAAATTTTAGTAGTGAAGTCCCTGAGAATGAGCAGAGGACCTCTAAAACGATGTCCCTTACTGGTTCCAGGTTGGGACACTGATGTTGGCACAGCTGTCCTCCCACTAGAACCACAGCCAGCTTCTTCAGAGAATGGGACAGTGGTGAAAACCCAATGATGCTAGATGGTACAGTGGGATTTGGGGTCAGAAAGACTTGAATTCTTATTAGTATTTACTAGTAAGCTAGCATTTAGTTGCAGGGCAAGTTGATTTAAAACCTTTCTGTACTCCAATTCTTGATCTACAAAATAGGGATCATGATAGCCCTTGTCTCACGTGGTTGTTGTGATTGACCATATGAATTTACATATTCAAAGCACTTTGCAAACTTTAAAGCACTATATAAATGCCAGGTATTATTATGCAAGCTTATCTAGTGGGTAAAGCTTTGGGATTTATTGGCACATTCCTCTCTACTAGTTAGAGACTGCTCCAACTTGTACCCTTCATCCTAAACTCTCCCCCAAGTGCTAGTCTTGCCTTTTCAACTGACTAATGAACATTTCCCTTTGGATTGTCATCACCACAAATTCAACATGCCTAAAACTGAACTCATGATCTTTGCCCCACAGCCCTTCCCCTCTTCTGTCATCCACATTTTTATATAAACATTCTCCCTTTGGCATCTTCAAACACAAAAGCTTTATCATCTTTGACTTCTTCCTGACCTTCAGAAAGAAGTTGAGTGGCAAATTGGAAAGACTAAAAAAGATTTAGAGTCAGAGGTCATACTGTCTATGTAGCTTAGAGCAAATTTTTCATTGGACCTCCCCTCCTCCTGTTCCTCAATTTCTTCTCCTGGACCCTCTTCTTCACTCCCCTCATGATAATTTGTTTCTCAGCTCCCATAGATATAGTCACCATCTTTATGTTGGTGATTCTTAAATCTACTAATCCTGCCTTCAGCTCTCTGCTGACTGCCAATCTTGCATGTCAACTTCCTTTCAGACATCTCAAACTGGATGTCTGACAACTATCTTGAATCAACATGCCCTTCCTCACTTTCTACCTTCTCTGTTACCGTAGAGGACAAAACTGTCCTTCTAGGATGTTAAGCTCATAACCTAGGGGTCATCTTTGTGCCTCATTCTCTCTCTCCCACAGTTATCTGTTGCCAGTTTTAGTGAATTGCTTTTTTGTACCATCTCTCTATTTATTTAATTAATTTAGACTATTTTTCCATGGTTACATGATTCATGTTCTTTCCCTCCCCTCTTCCTCTCCCTCCTATAGCCAATGCACAATTCCACTGGGTTTTACATGTATCATTGATAAAGATCTATTTCTGTATTATTAATATTTGCACTAGAGTGATCATTTAGGGTCTACATCTCCAATCATATCCCCATCAAACCATGTGATCAAGGAAATGTTTTTCTTCTGTGTTTCTGCTCCCACAGTTCTTTCTCTGGAAGTGGATAGTGTTTCTTTCTCATAAGTCCCTCAGAATTGTCCTGGATCATTGCATTGCTGCTAGTAGAGAAATCTATTACTTTCAATTGTGCCACAGAGTATCCGTCTCTGTGTATAATGTTCTGGTTCTGCTCCTTTCATTCTGCATCAATTCCTGGAGGTCATTCCAGTTCACAAGGAATTCCTCCAGTTCATTATTCCTTTGAGCACAGTAGTGTTCCATCACCAACAGATACCACAATTTGTTCAGCCATTCCCCAATTGAAGGGCATCCCCTCATTTTCCAATGTTTTGCCACCACAAAGGCTATGAATATTTTTGTATATGTATTTTTCCTTATTATCTCTTTGGGTATATCATCCCTTGAATATGCCCTCTTCTCTCCTCTGACACCAGCTCCTCTCTAGTACAGGACCGCATCACCTTTTAGCTGGAATATTGCAGTAGCTTGCTGATGGGTCTGCCTGCCTCAGGTCTCTTCTCACTCCAATCTATTCTCCATTCAGTCCTTCAGTGATTTTTCTAAAGTACAAGTTTAATCATGTCACCTCTCCACTTAACAAATGCCAGTAGCTCCCTATTTATATAGAATCAAATATAAAATATTCAGTTTGGCTTTCAAAGCCCTTTATAATGTGCTTACCTTTCTATTCTTCCTGCCTCCACACAAGGTGACCCCTTGATCCAGTGACACTGGCCTCCTTGTTGATCCTCAAACAAGCTCTATCTCTTGGCTCTGAGCATTTTCTCTGGCCATCTTCCATGTCTGGAATGCTCTCATTCATGGACTTTGCCTGCTGGCTTCCCTGTCTGCTTTTTAAGTCTCAGCTAAAATCTCATCTTTTACAGGAAACCTTTCCCAACTATTCTTAATTCTAGTTTCTTTCCCCTCTTCATTATTTTCTTTTTATCCTATATATAACTTGTTTGTACATATTAATTTGTTTGTTATCTTCCCCCATTAGATTGTGAACTCCTTGAGGGCAGGGACAATATTTTGCTGCTTTTTAAATTCCCAGTGCTTACTACAGCATCTGGCACATAGTAGGCACCTGACAAATGTTTATTGACTGACTAAGATATGGAAGTTGGACTATATGGCCTCTAAGGTCCCTTCAAGCTCTAAATCTGTGATTTGCATTTCACATCCAATTAGTTACCAAATCTTGATGCTTCACAGTAAACACTTAATAAATGTTTGTCCATGATGACGAGATAACTCTTAAATCTGTTCCTCTTTTCTGTTCCCATCAATCTCAATTCAAATCCTTTTCACTTTATAGGAAGACTTGCAGGAGCTTCCAACTGTTTTTCCTGCTTCATTTTCTCCTTCCTGTTCAGGACAAATAGAAGCTTCCTACTGCCCATAGAAGTGACAAAGTAGATAGTGTGCTGCTCCTGGAGTCAGGAAGACATCTTTATAAGTTCAATACAGCTTCAGACATTTACTACACTTACTAGTTGTATTATCCTGGGCAAGCAACTTAACCCTATTTGCCTCAGTCTCCTCAACTGTAAAATGAGCTAGAAAAGAAAATGGCAGCTTTGGTGATGGAGAGTTGGACATGACTGAAAATGACTGAACAATAACTGGGCCTATAGAATAAAATGCTAACTCATCAGCCTCTTATTTAATGGTCCCATGAATTTGAAATTAATACCACCTTTTATCCTAATCCTTTCCTGTTTTCCACATCACCCTCTGCCCCTATGAATCTTATTATCAAAAATTGTGTACTTGCCCTTCCCCAAACAGAGCTTGCAGTGTCTGACATATAATAGATGCTTAATAAATCCTTATTAATTATTGTTTTTCTCCCATCATTTCACTATTCTTACCATCTCCATAATTTGAAAGTCTTCCTCCTTTCACTAATCCAAATGGAACACCCTTTTCTCTCTGTCTAATCAAATTTTGCCAAATAGTTTAGCACTATGAGGCCCAGAATTTAAGAAATCCTTTCACCAAACAAACAAATGTTTTCTGTCACTTAAGCTAAAATCCTATGCCTTTTTGATTGTTTTCTTAACTGCCCCAGTCCTGAATAAGACATAAAATTGGAGCTTGTTTGGCATTTATTATATGGTTACTGTTTTGTGCACTTGTCTTATCTTTCTTATTAAATTGTAAACTCCTCAAGGGCGGGGAAGATGTTTTAGCACTGAATACATGTTTGCTGATTAATATTTAGTGCCTACAGCATTCAAATTTTATTGAATTCTGGGGGCAGCTCAGTAAATAGAGAGCCAGGCCTGCAAATGAGTGGTCCTGGATTCAAATTGGGCCTCAGACACTTCCTAGCTACGTGACCCATGGCAAGTCATGTAATTCCAACTGCCCAACTCTTACCACTCTTCTGTCTTGGAACCAATATTTAGTATAAATTCTTTTCTTTTTTAAACCCTTACCTTCTGTCTTAGAAGCAATACTGTGTATTGGTTCCAAGGCAGAAGAGCAGTAAGGGCTAGGCAATGCGGGTTAAGTGACTTGCCCAGGGTCACACAGCTGGGAAGTGTCTGAGGCCAGATTTGAAACTAGGACCTCCCATCTATAGGCCTGGATCTCAATCCACTGAGCTACCCAGCTGCCCCCTTTAGTATAAATTCTAAAACAGATGGTAAGGTTTCCAAAAAGAAATTATTGAATTCTGAAATCTGCTTGATGCATATTTAAGATGGTCTAAACTTTCTGTTATATAGGACCAAATATTGTTATTTGATAGTTTCAATTCAAGGGATAAGATAGTGAAAACTGGCTAAAATGATAAAGAAGGATTGACCTGGAATCAGATTTTTTTTTCTAGAACTTGGGTGTGATATCTGACTTATCCTTGGTTATAGTACAAAAATAGCTCTTGTATCCATTTCATATCTCATTCAAAAGTTGGCATTTACCCAGGTCTAATTCAAGGACATCGATTCAATACTAGCACTAATTCTGACAAATAGGTCTCCCCAAGGGAATTTCTCACTCTCATCAGAGGCAATATATTTCTTGAGGACCTCTTGGGTAAATATTAGCCTGACTTCATTAAGTCTAGAACTTCTTAACCATAGCATTGGAATTAAGAAGAGGGCATGGACCAGTGATTTTACATTTATAGGGGACTTCCAGATGAGGATTCTTCCTCTACCAATGTAGGTCGGCTCTTTTTCTGCAACTTGAGTCTTAGAAACAACTAGGTAGTATGGTGGAAAAAGCACTAGGCTTGGAGTCAGAAACATCTGAATGTTAAATCCCCTTTACTAGATTTTTGGGCAAGACACTTAACCTTTGTTTGCCTCATCTGTAAAATAGGAGAAATAATAACACCCACCTCCCAGGGTTGCTGTGAGGATCAAATATGACAATATTTAGAAAAAAGCACTTAGTACAGTACCTGGCACGTAGTAAGGCAGCATAGAAATTCTTATTATTTCCCCTACCCTACACACTAAATGCTTGTTTCCTTCTTTATTTCCTTGAATGTTGAAGGGATAAACGACATGTCTTAGAAGTATATATCAGAAATAGGATTTGAATTCAGTTCTTTTTGACTAAGAGGTCAACTCTCTATTTATTATGCCATGCTGTCTGTCTTTGTTGTTGCTGTCATGTCCAACTCTTGGGATTTTCTTGGCAAACAAACTTGAAGTAGTCTGCCACTTTCTTTTCAAGCTCATTTTTACAAATGAGGAAACTGAGGCAAACAGAGTTAAATGACCTTCCTGACTCCAAGCCCAACACTCTATCCACTGGACCACCAAAATGCCTTTATGCTGTCTCTTTAGCTTTGAGATTAAAGGCTTCTGTTATTGTTATTGTTCATCAATTACATCAAACTCTAGAGTTTGATGAGATCATAGAGATCACCTGATTCAGGGATTCCTCATCCCTGAAAGTAAAGAAACTGAGGTTCAAAGAAAAGTGACTCAGCCCAGGTCACTCATGTGGGGTGTAGCACATTATCTCTTTGAGAGAAGATGGAGCTTCTTATCACAGCTCTTTGATTTCAGAAGGGGGCTTAGCTTTTAGACCTTGTTTATATTCAACAAAGAGATGCTGGTGATGGATCTGTTCATTTTGGCCATCCGATCCTAACAGTCCATGCAGATGGCCTCATTAACAGCCTTGGCTGTGCTGAATAGTGGTGGTAGAGAAGATGGCTGGAGTGAATGGAGCAGTTAAGTAAAGATGGCCATATGCTAACAGCTTAAGCCTCTGGTGCCCCTGGATTCATCTGCTTTCAGCAAATTCAGGTTTTAAAAGAAAATCAAGAAAATCGACTCACTGTGGAAAAGTTTTATTCTAAACAAAAGAGCAGTATTGATCAACCCTTGACTTTTCCATAGTATTGTGGAGTGTACAGAACCAACAGATTTTTGTTTTAGAAGTCATTTGGTGAAAAAGTGGCCTGGATTTGCCTTTTAACAGCCTATTTAATTTTTAATATTCCACAGATGTCACTTTGATGTTTTGCTTTTTTGTTGTTGGAATGGGTCTTTAGTGTCGTGTCCTGAGTAGCTGACATGTAATAAGAACTCTTCCCTGATCTTTTCTTCTTTCCTATTTCCTGCAGTCATTTCTTTACCTAAGATGACTTAGGGAATAAGAGCCATATTCCCCTCCTTGCTTGCAAGTTTGTAACCTGATGGGCTTAATCTGACTATATTCTGTCATGCTGTTATTCTGCCGCACAGAGGCAATGTGGTTTGGGTTTGAGTAATGAGGATGGTCTTAATTAGGACTGGGCTTACATTGCTGTATCTCTCATGGTGGTGTCACGCAGAGTTTTCAATCAGGATGGAAATACCTTGCAGCTGGTTGGGGAGCTACAAATTCATCAATTTGAGGAGTGAGTCTTATGCTTGCCTGGAAGGGAAACATGAGCCTTTTCTTCTAAGTTGTGGTGTTCTCTCTGGTGCCCACAATGACTTTTGCCATAGTTTTCCTCTTATTTTTGTTAAGAGAAAACTTGGTTGGACTAGAAGTCTTCTGAGACTCTGTGAGTATCCTTAGTATCAGAGTAGGAGGAGCTATGCTCTTCCAGCAGAACAGATGAGCTTTTTTTTTTTTCCATTTTTTTGTATATGTATCCTCGGCATCTAGTAAAAGGCATGCCACAGTGTGGGTACTTAGTTAATTCTTATTGACTGAGTGACCAATCATGTGGGAATCTCTCTGAGAAGAATGGAGACAGGGTGGTATGTGGAAAGAAGCCCTGGTGTCTGGGCTCTGGGCTCTGCCACCAACCCTGTGAGTGACCTTGGGCAAGAGACTTAACCTTAACTTAACTCTAGACAGTAAATTCTGTTAGGGATATTGTAAGGATTAGATGAGATAATGGATGTGATGATGCTTTGAAAAGCATTTGGTGCTTTATGAAAATGAAATGTCTTAAAATAGATTTCTTGGGGCAGATAGATAGTACAGGGGATAGAGCTCCAGGTCTAGAGATAGGAGGTCTTGGGTTCAAGTCTAACATCAGACACTTCCTAGTTGTGTGACCCCCCAGGCAAGACATTTAACCCTGTTTGCCTAGCCTTTGTTCCTCTTCTGTCCTATAATTAATATTAAAACAGAAGGTAAAGGTTTAAAAAAATAAAATTAAATGGATTATTTCAGTAGAACCCAGTTTTAAATGGGATATATATATATGCATATATATATATATGTTTAAAATTAAGCCTGTAATTTTATTCACATAGGGATCTCCCACTAAGGAAATTCCTCTATCCATGAAGATCTACATTTGCTCTGAAATTTATAGTTCCCAGGAATTGCCTAAGGGCAGCTAAGTGATACAGTGGATAAAATACTTGGCTTGGAATCAGGAGGACTCATTTTCCTGAGTTCAAACATGGCATCCAACTCTAGTTGTGTGACCTTGGGAAAATCACTTAAACCTGTTTGCCTCAGTTTGCTCATATGAAAAATGAGCTTAAGTAGGAATGGCAAGCCACTCCAAGAAAACTCCAAAGTGGTCTCCACTGAAATGATTGGATGACAAAGGACAATAAAGAGTTGCCCGGGGGTACTGAGATGTTAAGTGACTTGCCTAGATCACTCAGCCAGATTCTTTCTAAACCATGACATGAGCCTCCATCTTTGTGACTCTGAGGACAGCTCGGTACCACTATGTCAGCTTATTTTTAGTGTGAGGTAGAATAGGGTAAGGTAACTAGTTCTGTAGTACTGAGAACCACTCCTTAGGTAGATCTAATTACTCAACAAATAAGAGAGAAGGGGTTGGATTGAATGGAAGAGAGGATTCCTGTTTAGGAATGGAGTTGGAAGTTGGATCAGATGACCTCTGAGGTCCTTCCCAACTCTGAGCTTCCTCAATGCTTGATTTTCTAGGGAACTAATGGCTTAGTTCCTGTGTACCTTCTCATCTCCACTTTGAAGCAAAATATCGTCAGAGTGTTATAATACAACCAGGCTGGGGCTGCTCAGCTCTATAGAAATGAGCTCCTCTAATGACTATGGAAACCTGAATCATAACTACCATTTAGATGCGTTGAGGCTGGTGGTAACACCATGTTGTGATTCAATCATTTTTGCAGTCATGTTTGACTCTTTGTGACTCCATTTGGGGTTTTCTTGACAGAGATACTGAAGTGGTTGGCCGTTTCCTTTTATATATGAGGAAACTGAGTCAAACAGGGTTATATGTCTTGTTCAGGATCATATATCTACTGTCTGTGTTTGGATTTGAACTCAGAGAGATGATTAATCTTCCTGATTCTAGGTGGGGTACTTTATCCAGTGGGCCACCTAGTTGCCCTATACTAACTATCCATCCCATAAAAGTCACAGGGGAAAAAGGGAGGGAATAAGTTTTATTTTCTCTTCTTAAGATTCTTACCTTCCATCTTAGAATCAATACTGTTTATTGGTTCCAAGGCAGAAGAGTAGTAAAGGCTAGGCAATGGGGATTAAGTGACTTGCCCAGGATCACACAGCTAGAGAGTGTCTAAGGTAAGATTTAAACCTGGGACCTCCCATCTCTAGGTCTGGCTCTCAATCCACTGAGCCACCCAGATGCCCCCTGGAGTAAATTTTTATATATAGTACCTACTATGTGTCAAATACTGCTGCAAATATTATCTTATCTGATCCTCACAACAACCTTACATAAGGTAGGCATTTGAGTGTTATTATTGTCCCCATTTTATAGTTGAGGAAATTGAAGGTAAGTGACTTCCATATTTGATCTCCAGTTTTCTTATCTCTTGGTCCATTGCCCTATCCACTGTACCACCAGTTGCCTCATGCCAGCCTTTCATCAGGACCACAACACAGGAGAATGTTAGGGCTAGAAGGGCTTTTCCTAATCATTTAGGTCAACTCCTTTGTTATTCAGATTAGGAAACTGAGGCCTGAGGGACAGCATGCTTTACCCATGGCCATAGAGTTACCAATTGGCAGAGGCAAGATTTAAACCCAGGTTCCCTGACTCCAGATTAATAGCCTGCTAGGCATAGGGGTTATTTGTTTTAATAATAATCTGATGCTCAGAATCTCTGCATACTAATTTTATTCATAAGGCTTGTTTGTGCTTTTCTGTCTTCTCCTTCCTCTATCACCTAAATACAGTTGGAAAACAGGTACAAAACAGAACAAAAATAAATCAATAACCTGGCTCGGGAGAATCAAATTATTTCTGCAGTACTAGCAGATGCAAAAAAAAAAATCACATTCCCCACTGGTTAACTAAGAATATTGTACATATGATTAAGAAGCATATTTCTTTGTCTGTGCATTGCTATAAATCTAAAAGAGGAAGGCTTTTACCAGTTGCAAGTTGAGGGGATAAGGACAAAGAAATTGCTTTGAGGAATTATATCATTTAAATTCATAGCCTCCTATTATTATTTTTATTATTATGAACAAAGGTTGATTTTTCTTTTTTCTCTAAATAAAGGCTAGAGTGCAAGGCTAGAGAACAAAAGGAAAAGGAACTGAAGATGAGAACCCATGGCCAATTAACAACTTGTAAGCAAATTATGGGCAAGATCCTAAGACTCACTTTGGATTGCCACAGTTCTGTCCAGATTATTGTCATGGAACCTATTGAATCCTTCTGAACTCCAGGGAGACCTAACTCTCTGTCATCCCCAGTCTTTCTTCATTTATGGAGCTTATTCAACCTTATTTTTGTCCCTATTTTACAACTGAGGAATTTGAGGGAAACAGGGAGGTGAAATGATTTGTTCAACTAGCAAATGTCTGAGACTAGTTTTGAACTCAAGATTTCTTGCCTCCAGGCCCAGTGCTCTATCTTCTGATCCTCATTTAGCCTATCAACTAAATGACTCTGTATATCACTTTTACTTTTCTCAGCCTGATTCCCCATTTGTAAAATATGGATGCTAATATCTGTCTGCCTGAATCCCAGGTTGTCATGAGATTCAAATAATATGAAATATGTATTATAAAACATTATCCACATGTAAAGGAATTTATACCTTCAAAATTTTGTTCTGCCATCTCTATAAAATTATTGTTGTTTGTTGTTCAATCATATCTGGTTCCATGCAACTTCTTGGGCTATATCCGTGGGGTTTTCTTGGTAAAGATATTGGAGTAATTTACCTTTTCCTTCTCCAATGTGTCCCCATTTTACAGATATAAAACTGAGGCATATAGGGTTAATAGGCCCAGGATCATGCTAGTAAATGTCTAAAGCCATATTTGAACTCAGATTTTCCTGATTCCAGGCCTGGGGCTCTATCTACTACTGTACCACCATGCTGTCTCTGCTATAAGATGCTATTTGTTATTTGAGATGACTCTAAGAGGCATAAGGGTAGGAATACTTGAGATATCTATAATGATGTAAGAGGCAGAAGATGCCAATAAAAACATAATTTTTTTTTCCTCCTAGGTGAACTCTAATCTTCTTTCTAAAGAAACTGATCTACCTCCACATTTTTTAAATATTTTATTTCCCCACAACCCTCTTCTAAACTGCTATTGTTTGGCCTCATCATAACATAGAGCTGACCCTGGGTTTTCAAAGGCAGAGTACCAGGGAAGCAGGATGGAGCAGCTGGAGATTAGAGGAGCTGCATCAAAAGACACAGGAAACCATCTCTCTCCACTACTTGAGGCTTTTCCTGACCCATGTACCAATTCCCTTTGGTATAAATTCCTTTTTGTCCGACTCTTCTTCTCTTCTCTATTATGGGAACCAAAGAACAAGCTAGTAGTCTCTGGTCCTATGTGGTCTTCAGCAAGAATCTGCAGGGATGCAGAGGTGTATGAGGTTTTCTTGGAGGAGAGGATTAGCATCTCTGGTACGACAGTTTGCCAAGCCTTTTTTAAGACTACTTATTCAACTTTCGTGTCTCCCTTTCACCCAACTCTCCCCTGTGGCTCCAAGAAGATGGCAGAGGTGCATACTCTGGTAAAATCATCTCAGCAGATGGACTAAACCAGGTTGAGGAAAACTGACAGGCTTCAAACCTGTCGATAAGTTAGTGGAGGGCTGCTTACCCCAAGTATGTGAAGACTTCTCCCTATGGAATGGGTACATACTAACAGTTTGTTCCAGTGGCCAGGAAGGTAGTTGAAGCAGGAGCTGTGGAGTGCTGAGAGCTTGGTCAGATGCCAAGGAAGATGCCAAGCTCATCCACTGCATCCCAGGCTATCGCCAGTCATTCTGACTTTTGTCTTGCCGCTGGACTTTGGAAGAGAGAATGAGGCTGATGACTGTACAATTCTGCCTCACTTAAATGCAGTTCCCATCCAAGTCAAGTAATCACCCTGAGATACCAATGGTCCTTTTCAAAATTTAGGATAAACAACAATAGCAACATTAGCATATGTGTCCCATCCAGGGGTGCTGGGTGCTATGAGTCTTCCAAGGGATGATGGATGAATTGAAAACCTTGAAAAGTTATATAAATACCAAATATTATTATTGCTATTATCCATCATTAGCCTGAGATGATTTCATTGTCTGAGTCTTCTCCTCTACTCCTGCTGATTACGGCCATCTCCTGATCCACTCCCTCTCCTTCAATCCCTTCCTGCCAGGGAGATCAATAAGCGTATTCTTCCAGATCAACAATGGGGGAATGAAGGCAGAGAAAGGCAAAGGGGCTTGTGTAGAGGAACCAAAGTTAGAGAACAAGTCATGGTCCAAGAGCATGCACTTAGGCTTTATTGAAACTGACATCCCTGACCATATATAATGAATTACCATTTGGATTGGATTTTATTACTTCTGCTATTATTATCTTGGAGGTAATGAGGAAGTCCAAAACCAAGTCAGAGTTTTCCTACCAGTTTTCCAGAGATCATAAAGAAAATTGTTCAGTCATTTTTCGAGTGTGCCTGACTTGGGGTTTTCTTAGCAGAGATACTAGGGTGGTTTGCCATTTCCTACTCCAGCTCATTTTACATATGAGGAAACTGAGTCAAATAGGTTTAAGTGACTTTCCCAGGGTCACACAACTTTAGTAAGTATCCAGGGATGAATTTGAATTAAGGAAGTCTTTCTGATTCAGGTCTGGCTCTCTATCTGCTGTGTCAACTAGCTGACCTTTAGAAAAATATAGAAATGATGAGCAGGTTAATTTTGGAAAAACACAGAAAGACCTACATGAAATTATGAAGATGGAAATAAACAGAATCAAGAGAACATTATATACAGCAACAGAAATAGTTCAAGGAATCACTTGTGTATGCCCACCTCCAGGGAAAGAACAGATGAATAGAAATAAGTAAGACAAAGTATATATATATATATATATATATATATATATATATATATATATGCATTTTTTGTCAAATGATGCCTTTTCAAATGGGGGAGAGAGGGAGTTAACTGGGTATTTTAATGTAGCAGACAAATGAAGTTTAAATGAAGAAAAAGAAAATATTCAGCAGCTAATTTTTTAAATGCTTTTGATCTCCTCATAAGATCATTCCTCCTAATTGAATAATCATAAAACCAATACAACAATATTGAACTCTTCCTTAGCCTCTGGAATTTAAAAGGCTTTAATTGATGACTTGTTCTCAGACCACAGGAAACAACTTGTCACTATCTATTAACAGCTGCTTTTCAAGAATTCTTCCTTTCTGCATTAAGGGAAAAAAAAAGATGACAAAGCAAGGCAAAAAGTTGCTTCTTTTACTTTACAGTTAAAGGAGTGAAATGGAACATTCTTTGATGAGCATCACATTCTGACATGTTTTATAGCTAGTGGGCTTAGTGGTTTACTCTTTTCTTCCTCCCCTCCTCCAAAGCAATAGTATGGAAACTTAATGTTTCTCCAGCTGTGGTCTGTGGGAACTGAGGCTGGTCAGCTCCCTGCTAATGGGGTTGAAGGCCTTCTATGAGCAGAAACAGTGAAAAAAGAACATGGGCCATGTAGGTGGGTCAAGGAACTTTGCTGAAGTAAGTCATGGCTCAAAAGGAAACCATTCTGCTTTATACAGGTTATTTAACTTTTCAGAGACCTTAATTTCCTCATGTATACCATGAAAGGGTTAGGGGATCTCTAAGTTCCCTTTCAGCTTTAAAGGATACCTAAAGGATAATGCTGTGATTCAGAACAAATGGAAAATGTTACCTGGCATATGGTAGATATTTAATATGTGCGTATTGTTGATAGCATTTCTAGTGGGTCAAGAAAAAATATTCCTGCATAATATCTTTCTTTTTTGAGACTAGATTTCCCTATATCACCTAGGCTATGGGTACAGTGGCTATTCATGGGCTTTGGTTTTTGACCTTTTTGAAGAAGACCAATGATATCAAGGGTGATGTCTTGACTTTTGCATGAATTGGATTTAAGAGAGACAAAGTTGTACAAAGTCATCAGTCTCACTCTCTCTTCCAGACTCATCAAAGTTCAGTGGCAAGACAAAATTCGATACCACTGAATAGTCCAGGATGCGATGGATGACCATGGCATCTTCCATGTATGACCAAGCTCCAAGTGCTTTACAGTGCCTACCTGAGCCACCTTCATAGCCATTGGAACAAATTGTTCTCATCTTCCCCTTCACCCACAGAAGTCTTTACGTGCTTGTGGTAGATGTTTCCCTAGGTCAGTGACAGGCTTGAGGCCCATTGGTTACCCTCAGACCCGGGTTAGCCCATCTGCCCAAATGGTTTTATCAGATGTGACAGTATGGCTACTGTGCACACTACAATTTCCTGGAGGCACAAGTGAGAATTGGGTGGCTAGCTAGATACTAAAGGTGGATAAGCAGGCTTGAAAAGGGTTCATCAAGCCCTCACCCCAGAGGTGTTAGTCCTCCCTGAATATTCCATACCCCATTGCTAATAAATACAGAAGTTTTGACCTATTTGATTTCTGTTCTGGACGTTTTCAGGCTCCTTATGCAGCCTGATGAGCCTCTAGGAATGGAGGTTCAACCTCATGGTCTCACTCTTTGTGCAGTCACCCATTTGGTATCATCTCTGAATTTGGGAGATTCTTCAGTCGCAACCTCTCTGGTAGCAGGGGCTCCAAGTCTTGACCACCACATCTGACAGCCCTGGGGCCCTGTCACAGAATCTTAGAGCTGAAAGGATATTAGAGGCTGTCGAGTCCAATTTATGGATGAGAAAAATGGGGCTCAGCAAGGCTGGATGACTTGCTCGAGGTCACAGTGGTACTAAGTGTCAGAAGGGAAATTTGAACACAAGTCCTCTGTCAATGGAGCTAGCATTCTTTCTGTTGCATAATTGAATGGACTGGGGATGTTTAGCCTGGAGAAGAGTAGGCATGCTATCTGTCTTCAAGTATTTGAAAGAAACTCCTGAAGAGGAAGGATTATTAGCTTTGTTTTGTTTGGCCCCAGAAGACGGAATCAGAAGCGTGTCAGGAAAAACTTGCTGAAGAATCAGAGCTGTATAAAAAATGGAACAAGCTGTCTCAGGAGATGGTGGGCTCCCTCAAATGGTTCAGCATCAGAAACTGATATGATTTTATTAGTGGAAATGATGTTAAAGAAGAGACATTATGATCTGCTTTGCCACTGAACCCTAAGGACCAGGGGACTTTCCCATCTGACTTATAGCTGAAACTTTCCATATGTTTTCTTCTCCATTGAAATGTGAGTTCCTGGAAGGCAAGGATTATTTGTACAAATTTCTATCTGTAACCTCTGTGCTTAGCCCATTATTTTGCTCACAATAAGAAACTTAATAAATGCATTTTCATTCATTCATGCACACATACATTCATTTGTTCTCAAAGGAGATCTAGCAAAGACTTTATGGGCATGTTGTTGAGGGGATCTTTATCAGGTATCATTTGGATTCAGTAGACATTTAGATTTCTTTCAACTCTGAAATTCTGCAATTGTGTGACAATGTTGGAGGTTTGAAGAGGCAATAACATCAAATTCTGAGAACAAAGAAATCATTCATTTTCCCGTATGAGCTCCTTGATCTTTAGGTCAGGCTATGAGTTCAATTGAAATTAATTCAATACATATTTATTAATAGCTAGCATTTGTTTGGTGCTCTTATTTTTCAAAGCACTTCACTCATGGGATCTCATTTTGTGATCTCTCTCTAGAGCCTGACATATAATAATAGGTGCTTAATAAATGCTTGCTGATTTGTTTAAAACCCTATAAGAGAAACAACGTAAACAATACTATCCTTATTTTATAGGTGAGTTAGACTGAAGTCTAGAGAGATGAAGTGAATAGTTCATGATTTCACAACTAGGAAATGGTCAGTGAAAGCCCCAAACCAGGACTTTTGACGTCAAGTACTTGTTGACTTTTTTTTTAAATCTGTACCTTCTGTCTTAGAATTGATATGAATATGGATTACAAGGTGGAAGAGGAAGAAGGGCTAGGCAATTGGAGTTAAGTAGCTTGCCCAGCGTCATATGGCTAGGAAGCGTCCATCTCTAGGCTTGGCTTTCTAACCACTGAGCAACCTAGCTGCTCCCATCTCTGGCCTTATTGACTCTTCTAGGCTCTTTTCTAGAAAAGAGAAATTGGCAAAAAGAACCTGTAGTAACATAAATGAATACCTTCCCACTTTGGCTACTGGCCATTTTAGCTAATTTTTTTTTAACAGGGAACCACTAGAACCAAAAGGTTTTTTTCCCCTTATGTCTATACTTTTTTTTTTTTTTTACCAAATAATCCCACTAGGAAAGCTGCTTCACCCATGAAAATAATTTAGTATAAGGAAAAAAATGTTGAATCTGGCTGCCTTTCTTTGAATTACTGATGTAAATTGAGGACAAAATGCCAGTCTAAATTTAGAATTTTCTGACTCTTGTCAGTCTGTGTCATAATCTTAAGACCTCTATTTAGAGTGAACTTGGTAAAAATTTACTTTAATATCCTTTTTTGAAAGAGAAAAAAAAATCTTTCAGTGAACTTCAGGAAGCCTCATTATTTTCTCCAAAGCTCAGGAGAATAGCTCTTCTGAAGTGGTCCAATAGCATTGAATGGTGAGGGCACCGAGTTTACCCAGCTTATTTCAAAATTCTATTATGCGTATTTACTGAAGAGGTAGTGAAGTCACTGAATAGACTAAAGGTAGGAAAAATGGATTGACTAGACAAAATGTCCCCAGAGGAGGTCTGTGTTGAGGGTGACATCACTATAAGGTATCTGTATACAATCAAAGGATAGAGATCTCATATCTAAAGCATATAGATACCTGGGAACTTTAATGTAACAAACAAAGAAGTTAATTTTAAAACAATCAAAGGAATATAGAAATAATAACTGATTGTTCAGTAGAGGAACAGCATTAAAATAAGTCATATGGATTGCTTGAGATGTATAATTATGAGCAAATTCCTTGTATCAGCCTTTGGATCTCTCCAGGTTTTTGATCAGCCTAACCTACATCTTTTATTAAGCATCTCTAAACAGCAGGTAGCCATGGTCCAGCTTCCTAGCCATGCAGGGATAGGTTTAAACAATAAAATAAGGTTTTCTCCTAATCCTACAATTGAGTGACGTTTTCTCACATCACGGAAATTAGACTAGACACATAATTGAATAGAAACTGTGCTTGTTCCAGAATTGAGTCACAAAATGGAGTAAGTGTGGTTGTTCACTCAATTCCTACAATTAACCACTTGCTGTTCCAATTCCCTCAACCTCCTCAAGGTGTTGGAATATTTTAATTTCCCAAATCCAATTCAATTACATTAATTAATTTGGTCATTGCATTTACAAGGCTTGATCAGTTCTCTGATCTTATTTACAAAAGTTGAAATAAAATAGTTAAAATGACCACCACGATCATAGAAACCAAAGAGTAATCTCAGCATGACACCATGAAAATATCTAAAGGAAACACAAGGAATATGCAAAAAGTTCTTCAGAGACATTTCCTTTTCCCTTAAAAAGTACTCTGTATTCTTAAGTCTCTAAGAACCCATTAGTATTTATTTGTCTATATGCTTATAGAGACATCATGGATGCCTTTTATTATTTTTTAATTAGCTTAAGAACAAGAAAGCCAGTATTTGAAAATAATTGATTGAAGTGTAAACTATAAAGAATGGAACAATTTTAAATCAAGAAATGCCAATACCATGTCACATGCACACAGTATCTATCCTGAATTTTATATATGGGTTTAACATTAGGGTAAAATATGACCTTCATTCCTGGGAGATGAATACATCTAAGAATAGTTCTCTCAGATAATATATCTCCATTCTTAAGACAGGGAGAGTTGAGACTTGGATAGGTTAAATGTATTTCTCAAAATATAACAGTTTAGACTACTCTCACTATCAAATAATTAAAGTCTTCTGACTCAGTACGATAGATGATGCTACTTTCCTGAAGAAACTCTTTAGATCTGTTTTAAGTATCTGCTTCACCAACTAGAATTTATATTAATCAGTTCCCAGAATGCAAAAGTAAAACACGATAGAGTTAAAAATAGTAGTTATGCAGCTAACAGACGGTTTTTTAAAATTATGTACACTTACTAGAAATAGTTAATGCAGCATAAGCAACTCTCACAAGATATTTATCACCATATTGTCACTGTTAAAATATTAGCTTCTTGGTACACAAAGAGATAATGCTCATTCTATTCATCAAAAGGAAACCCGACCTGTTGTCTTTAATTTAGCTTGTCCATTTTAATATTTTCTATTTTTTTCTTAACTCTTTCCAACTTAGACATATGGTTTGCACATTCACCTACATCATATGATTGATACTATTATTTTCAATAGGGCTTTGTATGAGGTGATGAAAACCTCAGCCAAGGTGACAAACATTCATGCTTAGAAAATAATATTGGAGTCATCTAATGCAAATCCATCTTTCTGAAGTGTGGAATGTGGACTGGGATCTTAACTGCAGTATAATCCTATGTTCTGCTCTTCCTAAGTAAAAGGAAACAGCCCCAAATCTGCTTGTTGCTCTCATTTTATTGTATCACTTCCACAGGGGTGTATGAAGGGCTCTTAGAGGACTAGCATCTGTGGTACGAGGGCTTGCCAACCCATTTTCAGGGCAGCTCAGTCACTCTTGGTGTTCACCTTTCACTCAGCTCTCACCTGTGGTTGCAAGAAGCTGTAGTATGGGTAGTGGCCAAACCCCAGGAAAACCATGTTGGCAGATGGGCTAAACCAGGTTGAGGATAACTGCTAGACCTCCAACCAACTGGTGAATTAGGGGGATGTCTACCCTAAACATGGGAAGATTTCCCCCAGTGGAATAGGTGGATGAGAACAATTTATTCCAAAGGGCATGAAGGCAGCTGAAGTAGGGTCTGTGGAGCTCTTAGAGCTTGGTCAGACATGGAAGACACCAAGATTATCCACTGCATGTTGAGCCATCACTGGTCATCTTGACTTTTCTCTTGTTGCTGGACTTGATAACTAGGAGAAAGAATGAAACTGACAATTTCCTGATGTTCTTCCTCACTTAAATCCAATTCACATCCAAGTCAAGATGTTACCCTGGGATATCACTGGTCCTCTTTGAAATGAAGGATGAACAACTATTTCCATATGATAATTCAAAGTAGCAAAAATATAGCTCATCCATTCTTTCTGCAGAACAAAAATTTGTTCCAGCTGTGTACCCAAAGCCTTATATTGGGAATCACTATTGCCAATTCCTTTAACAGTATTAATCTCTTAACATTAATCCCTTAACATATAGATTTTTTTTCTATTGAAATCTTGGGAAGAGTTTCCTTCACTTCAAATCGCAGCTCATATTGAATGTAATCCAAATAAAATTTTGTTTTCTGGAACATCATTTCTACCTTACAGACCATTTGCTTCTATAGTGCATCCTTGGAACTTATATCAAACAAAGGTCAAAAACATCAATGACTACTCTATATAGTGACTTCCTAACTACATAACATTTTGTTAGAATAGCTACATTTGCAGTAATGTTATCCTTGATGATACAAGGTTTTTTCAAACAATTTTACAGACAAAATCTCTGCCATCATACAGTTGATTAAAAGACATGGGGCAGCTGGGTGGCTCAGTGAATTAAGAGTCAGAGCTAGAGATGGGAGGTTCTGGGTTCAAATCTGAACTTAGACACTCCAAATAGCTGTGTGACCCTGGACAAATAACTCCCATTGTCTAGCCCTTAGAACTCTTATGTCTGGGAACCAATACAAAGTATTAATTTTAAGATGGAAGATAAGGGTTTTTAAAAAAAGAAAGATATAGAGAACCTATCTGCTAATTACAAAAGAAAAAAGTACTTGGCATTTAAAGCAAAACATGCCCTTAAATACTCTCATTCATATATAAAAATAACTCAAGATTCCCTTGTAATTTTAATAGAGATAATCTTGCTCAAAAACCCTCTAATTATTAATATTACACAATGTATAGAATTAGGAGATGAGTCCTTGGCAAAAGAGCTTGTTACTTTCGTAGAGAAGATTCTATGCAGAGTTTAAGTCAATGAAGGATATTTATGATCTTCTAAATTCTTCCCCCTTTGAGAAGATCTTAACTCCAGGACAACATGACAAAATTGAAGAAATGTATAGGTCCCTGGAGGAAATGAGGTTCAGCAGAAAGGGAAGGTGAGTTGTCTTGATTATTTAAAGGCTCATATTTGTGAGTTTTATGTTTCTTGTCAGGTTTAATAAAGCTTGTCCTATATTTTTGATGCTTCATTTACCTGAGTACATGAACGGGAGCTGAGGACTCTTCCTTTTATTTTGAAGATCTAGAAACAAAATCAAATTCTCAAGTCTCTTGAGGGAATGAGGTGAAGGCAAAATAAGGCAAGTTCTGAAGTTCTCAGGGGAAAACCAAAGTGGGTACAATAATAGTTCTCAAATTCTGAAGTTTTTAAAGAATAACCTGATATAAATATTTACTGAGCTACTCCTAAAGTTAAACTCTATAGATATAAACCAAAAGCTTTGGTTTGGGGTTACAGGTTGCATTAAAACTCCCAAAGTGGTTGTGAGGACAGTACTTTGGAAACCTAAAAGCATTATATAAATTAATCATTGTTAGCTTCCTTTCTTCCTATCAAGAATTTCTCCTTGTTAGGCAGCTAGGTGGATAGAGTTGGATTAGGAGTCTAGAATACTTGAGTTCAAATCCAGGATATTTGCTAGCTATGTTACCCTAGGCAAGTCATTTGACTTCTGTCTGCTTCAGTTTTCTTATCTGTAGATTGGACATGATAATAGGACCTATCTCCTAGGATTGTGATGAAGATAAAATGAAAAAAAAATTGCAAAATATTTTGCCAACTTTAGAGCACCATATAAATGCTAACTATTAATCCTATCGATCACATGCAGAAAAAAGCAATAGAAAAAGCAGTGCATTCCTGTCTCTGGCATTACTAAGGGTTTAAACTCTCAATACTGATGCTCTTGGCCATCTGTGCTCAAGGGCAGCTGTGAAAAATGACATCTGAATGATCTTCACCCGTTGATCTTTCTGCTTTCTCTCCAAGCTCCAACAAAGAAATATATCCCCAAATCCTTTTGCCCCCACCCCTTGCCATTTTTATGAGAGAAACTGTGACAAAGCATTTTTCTTTTAAAGATGAATTTTCTAATGCCACAGTAAAGAGTGTCTACACAGCTTGCCCTGGCATCTGGTATATTTCAGTGCTCCTCTGCTCTTAGGGTTCATTGTTCTGCTCATTCCCTCAGTAATCAAACCCGTATGTCAGATTTGACAAGCACACGCTACACAAAGGAAAGTACAGTAATTGCTTTATGGAGGAAAAATGGACTTGTCACCTGTGGATAGCCCCGTTTTCCTTAAAACTATGAAGTTGCACTCTTCAGTTTGTTTCTCTGGATAATTGATGTTTTCTTCTTCTGCTGACATTTTTTATAAATCCAAACACCAGTATTCTAAAAGACAAAATCCCTTATTTGTTTCTTCCTGTGTGAAGAGAGAATTCTCTCCCTCCTCCTTCCTTACGGAGTTAATAATAATAATTAAGTTCTGACAGATGTCTCAAGCATCAGGCTAAAAAAGAACAATAGAAGTTGGTTTTTTTTTGTTGTTATTATTGCAGTTGTTTTTTTTTAAAGGTACACATTGGTTTCCTGTCTCTCTTATGGGATGATGTGTAGCTTGTCTGTAGAGAAGGACTTCAGGGCTTTTCAAAATCCCCTTAAAATGGGAGGCCCTGAAACCCAAGAGACCCTCCCATCTGTCTCCTTCCTAGGATTAATATCAGGGCCAGGAAAATCACCCTGCCATTTGGATTCTTTGAACTGCTTTCTGTTTAATAAAACATGGCCTCGAGTTCTTCTGGTTAATTTTTTGCCTCCTGTTCATTTTTAAGGGAAATTTAATCCTTGGGCTTCTTCGTCATAAAAACCTAAGTCATAAAGAGATGATTTTGAAAAAGTGTCAGTGGTCAAGAAGCTTTTTGTTATTAAAAATTAAATCTTCTAAATAACAGGAAACAAAGATTTGAGGTTCCCCATTGATGAATAACAGAGTAGGTTCTAATATGAATCAAAAAGGATACTTGATGGCTAATAAAGGTAAGAAAGACATTTTAAAGTGGCACAGCAGATAGAGTGCCAGGCTTTGAGTCCAGAGGACCTGAGTTCAAATCTGACCTCACACATTTCCTACCTATAATACCTTCGGCAAATCATTTAACCTTTGCCTAGCCCTTGCCCTTCTCTCTTGAGAGCTGTGACTAAGGCTGAAATTAAAGGTATATATATATATACACACACATACATAGGTGGTGTAAGAGATAGAGAGCTGAATCAGGAGTCTGGAAGACATGAGTTCAGATCCTAGATACTTACTAGTTGTGTGGGCAAGTCACTTGAGCTCTGTCTGCCACAGTTTTCTTATCTTTAAAATGGGCAAAACAATACCACCTATCTTCC
Source organism: Gracilinanus agilis (assembly GCF_016433145.1). Classification (NCBI taxonomy): domain Eukaryota; kingdom Metazoa; phylum Chordata; class Mammalia; order Didelphimorphia; family Didelphidae; genus Gracilinanus; species Gracilinanus agilis. The sequence goes on from NC_058130.1 coordinate 613,797,704, forward strand.
AGGATTGTGATGAAGATATACATACATCTTCAAAATCAAATGTGTATATATATATATATATATATATACACATATATATATAAACATATAGATACATATGTGTCTGTCTNGGCACAGCAGATAGAGTGCCAGGCTTTGAGTCCAGAGGACCTGAGTTCAAATCTGACCTCACACATTTCCTACCTATAATACCTTCGGCAAATCATTTAACCTTTGCCTAGCCCTTGCCCTTCTCTCTTGAGAGCTGTGACTAAGGCTGAAATTAAAGGTATATATATATATACACACACATACATAGGTGGTGTAAGAGATAGAGAGCTGAATCAGGAGTCTGGAAGACATGAGTTCAGATCCTAGATACTTACTAGTTGTGTGGGCAAGTCACTTGAGCTCTGTCTGCCACAGTTTTCTTATCTTTAAAATGGGCAAAACAATACCACCTATCTTCCAGGATTGTGATGAAGATATACATACATCTTCAAAATCAAATGTGTATATATATATATATATATATATATACACATATATATATAAACATATATACACATATATATGTGAGTATACAAGTATATAAATTCACATGTACTTATTTATGTAGTTCAGATGGCCTCTTGTTTCTTTCCAGACCTCCAAGAACTACTTGATAATTTTCTAAAACTCAGCTGTCAGTTGGCCAATGCCTAAAAGTGTCCTTTTGCTTTTTGATGGACCATTTATTATTATTATTATTATTTTTCTCTCTGTGAACTTTGCTTTCAGAGTTACAAAGTGCAAAGTCATCATTGATGTGGCAAGGAAGAAATTTGGCTCAGTTAATTTCTCCTGCAGTTTCAACAGAGCTCCAGTGTACTGACCCTGTTATGTCAACCCACTGAGCCACCAGATCTATGATTTTCACCTTCCTTCATGTTTAAAAATACTTAATTTTTTTCCAATTTAGCTAGACTTTTCCTCCCCAGAAAATGCTACCCATTTTGATGTGAATAGGTTCATCTGTCTTTTGAATGTTATTAGCTCAAGAAATGAAAACAAAAACAAACCCCAGTGCTTTTCTGAGAATTGGGTGTGTGTTTTTATTCATGCCTTTGGATCTCAAAGGTTAACAAACAGAGCCTGTTTAGACATCTAAGGGGCAATCCCCCACCCCCAACAATATTCTTGTATCTTTAATATATCCAACAATCTCTTTTATCTTTTAAGTCAGAAAGAGACATCATTTGGGGAAGGGTTTTTTTTTTCCTTTTTTCTTTTATTCTACCTTGAAGTACTAAGTAAGGTGGAAAATAGTAGTGATTCTATATCCCTCAAAACCTGTCCTTGGGACCTGGTGTTCTGAGGATCAGAGATTTTTAGAGCTGGAAGAACCATAAAGGTCATCTTCATCTAGCTTGACTCCTTAATTTAAAAAAAGAAGGAATCAAAACCCAGAGAAGGGTTACGACTACCCTTATGGAAATCATATAGGTAGAAATTGGCAGAGCCAGGATTTGATCTGGTTCTCTGACAGCCAAATTCAGTGTTCTTTTCAATATTTGATGCTTCTTCCTCAAAATCAAAGTTGGATCAAGAAAATATAAAGAGTTAAACATCTCCTCTTGGCTGCCAAATAAAATAATGTTTGTAAAAGTTAATTGCAATCCAGAAAGTGCTATAAAATGCCAATCTCTCTCATACCCCTCCCCCAGCCTTCTTTGTAAAGGTAATCAAGTTGGGGACTTTGGTATAGTAATAAGTTAGAATATGGGATCACTTGGGATCCCCTGGTTTGGGAACCTAATCATCATTCAGTGTAGCTTCATGAATAGTAACTCTAAGCACAAGCTTGAGAAATAAAATGATTGTTTCATAGGATTTAGAGGTATCAAAGGATATGTTTACAATCTTAGAGTGCAGAGGTATGGACAAATAAAAGACCACCAAATAAAGGCTTACATCCTGGTAAACTAATCAGATTGATCAGGAAGTTTTCTGTTCAACCTCTCTTACACACTTTTTATCTCATTTGATCCTCAAAACAGCCTTCTGAGAATTATATGCGGATCTGAACTTGGGTGGTGGAATGAGATGGAAGAAGGGGACTGAATCAAGAGACAACAATTTAAGAGAAAGAATGAGAATGGAAACTGATTGGATAGGTGGGCTAAATAAGTGAAGAGTTGACATTGAAGTCCAAAACCTGAAATAGGGAAGTCAGGTAAGGGGGTAGATTTTGAGGGAAAGGAAATTAATTCTGTTTAGGACATGTTGAGCACAAGATGCCTGTAGCCAAACCAGTTTGGAATGTCCAATAGGCAATTGATGATGTAGGATCAGAGATAAGAAGAGAGTTTTCCTGAATCCAAGTTCAGTATCCTGACCACTTTGTCCTATCCTACTTTGACACTTAATACCTGTGTGACCTTGGGTAAATCACTATCTTCTCTATGTCACAATTTTCTTATTTGTAAAATGAAGGGATGGGACCCAACGATGACCTCTATCGTCCCTTCCATTGTGGATCTCTGATTCTAGAATTGTGGCATTCCACCAGAAGTGACATTGCTCATCTTTCAGACATCTGTGGTTAGGAAAAGATGCTAAAACAAATACCTATGCTTTGGAACTCTGACATATAACTGAGAGTTCGTGTCAGGGACAGTCTGAGCAGCTCAACTGCCAGGGTGAAACTGAGTTCACCAGGAATAACCTGGTGATGGAAAATTTTGAGCCGTCTCCTCACACACAGACCCACAGTGACCACCAGGATGTGAATCCAAAATCATGGGGAGAAATCAGACTGTAAGAAAACAGGAAGTAGAGCTGCAGATTAGCCAAGGTCTAGGATGCAAATTAAAAGCTATTTGGGTCCCCCAAGTGAAGGGCAGTTAGTCCTTTAAATCAACTAGGGCTTCAGTTAGGTCTTTGCCCAGAGGGGAAGTTATTTTCTTGGGGTCCAGATGTAGGTCAATCTCATTTCTTTTTGCTTGATCCTCAACCTAATGATTTCCCTTCTCTTTGGGGACTCCATTCTCTGTGGCTGAGAGAGGAAGTACTTACCTATACAGAGCAACTAAATGAGACAATATCCTCATACTTTAGTGCCTAGAAAAAGAAAGGTGTGTCAAGGATAACTGTTTTCAGCACAACTTCACTTGATAGCTAGCATTTCTATGACATTCTAGAGTTTGCAAAGTACCTTGTTTGATCTTTATAGCATGTCTTTGAGAGAGACATTATTATTATCCCCATTTTAAAGATGATTAAATTGAAATTTTAGGAGTCCTGGAAAGACTTATATGAAGAGATGCAAAGTGAAGTGAGAAGTACCAGGAGGACTTTGGACAGAGTAACAGCAATAAAGTATGATGAACAACTATGAGTGACTTAGATATTATCAGTATTATTATTATCCAAGACAACTCTAAGGGACTCATGATGAAAAAAGGATATTCTCTGTTATACTAATAAAGTCTGAATGCAGTTTGAAGCATGTCATTTCCTCCATGTATTTTTCTCTCATAGAAGTGATATGTATCTTCTTTTACAACATGATGAAATGAAAATATGTTCTGTATAAAAACATATATCATATTTTAATTTTTATTTAAATATTTTTCCATGGTTACATGATTCATATTCTTTCCCTCCTCTTTTCTCCAACTCCCTCCCAGAACTAACAAGCAATTCCACTGGGTTATACATGTATTATCACTCAATAACTGTTTCCATGCTATTCATTTTTGTAATAATCTTTTAAAAGCTAAAACCCCACATCTAATACCCATACAAACAAGTGAAAAAATCAAATGTTTTTCTTCTGATTTGTGTTCCCACAATTCTTTCTCTAGATAAGTTACTTGGGATTGTCCTGAATTGTTGCATTGTTATCAGTAGCAAAGCTTGTTACATTTGATCGTCCCACAATGTTTTAGCCTCTGTGTATAATGTTCTCCTAGTTCTGCTCATTTCACGCTGCATTAGTTCATGGGGGTCTTTTCAGCTTGTATGAAAATCAAGCAGCTTATTATTTTTTATAGCACAATAGTATTCATCACCATCATATACCACAATTTGTTCAGCCATTCTCCAATCGAGGGAGACCCCCCTCATTTTCCAATTTTTTTGCCACCACAAAGAGCATGGCTCCAACATATATCATATTAGCTGCTATCTTGGTGAAGTGGGAGAGAAAGAACATGAATCACAAATTGTATTGAAAATTATATGTATGTGTAATCTGGAAAAAAATTAAAAATTCAAAACAACAAATAAAGAGGAAAGGTAACACAAGTAGTATGTGTCTAAGGCAGGATTCAAACTCAGATCTTCCTGTCTTCAAGATCAAACACTTTGTCTATTGGTCCATCACCTCAGTTCTTCTCTGAAAGAAATTCTTCCCTTGAAGCATTTATTTATTTACTTTAAGAAACTTAGAAGCTCTTCGCCCCATGTGTATTTTAACAGTCTAGTAGAGTTGCTTGAAGGTATTGAGAGGTTTAGTTAGTCAAATTAATAGGCATTTAGTTAGCACCTACTCTTTATTAGACACCATGCTAAGGCTAAATGTTGGAAATACAAGGAAAGGCAAAAGATAGTCCTTGCTCTCAAGGAACTCAGGAGGCGAGAGAACATGAACACATTTTTTTTTATTTAAACAAGATATATATAGCAGAGATTGAAGATAATCTCAGAGGAAAGCCAGAGAGAAGGTTAAAGAGGGTAGAGAAAAGTTTCTTGTAAAAGCTGGGATTCTGGAAGTAGAGAGGAGGAGGAAGAGAATTCCCAGCATGGGATACAACCAGTGAAAAGATGAATGGAGTTGGGAGATAAAGAGTTTTTTCTATAAGGAAAAGCAAGGAAGTCAATGTTCCTACAACAAAGAGTACGTGGGGATGAATAAGGTATAAGAAAGAAGTGTTGAGATGTTGGAAGGACCTTGGTTGTGGAGGATTTAAATGTCAAACAGAGGATTTTATAATTGATGCCAGAAATGATAGAGAGTCACTGGAGTTTATTGAGTGGTGGTGGTGGTGGGGCAGGGTGTCATATGGCTACCTCTGTACTTTAGGAAGATTGCTATGAAGACTGAAAGGAGGATAGAGTCACGATAGTCCTGAAGCAGGGAGACCAATCAAGAGGTATTTGCCTGACTGTGAGGTAATGAAGGGCTATGTTAGTGTCAGCATAGAAGAAAGCTCTCACAAAGGTAAAATTGGCAGGACTTGGCGACAGATTAGATATGAGGGGTGAGAGAGAGAGAATGAAGAATCAAACTTGCAAGTCTGGGTGACTGAGTAGATAAGAACACCTCCACAGTAAGGGGAATTTGGAAGAATAGAGGGTTTGGGGGAAAAGATAAATGAGTTTCATTTTTGTCATGTTGAGTTTAGGATGTCAGTGGGACAGTTATTGAATTGGCATTCGGAGATGTGAAACTGGAGGTCAGGATAGAGTTTAGGGCTAGATTTCATCAAAGACATGATCAATGAATCTATGGGAACTTTGTGAGTAATATGGAAGGAGAAGAGAAGAGAGCCCAGATTAGAGTTCTAGGGGACACTCAGGCTTAGTGAGCATAACCTGGATGAAGGTCCAGTAAAGGAGAATGAAAAGGATAATCGGACAAGTAGAAGAACCAGCGTAGATGAGTGTAAACTTTAGAGAAAAGGGTGCATTAAAAAAGGATGATTGTCAATGTCAAAGGCTACAGAGAAGTAAAAAAAAAGGACGAGGATTGAGAAAAGGCCATTCCATTGGATGATTAAGAGATCACTCAGATGAATGATGACATCAAAAGTCCAACTAATAGAGAATTGAAAAGAAAGGAAGAGGAAAGTGGAGACTACCATTCTAGATGGACTTCTCATAGAGTTTAGCCATGAAATAAAGGAGATTTATGGTCCTTGAGTAGGGAGAGATAGATCAAGGGAGGGTTTTTGAGGCTGATTGACACCAATCAATTGGCCCATTTTGAAAGATTCAAGTCAAAATCCAGATGAAGAAGAAATCCACTGAACACAGTCACAGAGGAATATTGTAAATATTAAATTTTTAAAATTATCAATCAATTAATAATTACAACTTATTGAAACAATAACTATATTAGAGGGGTGGTGGGCTTTTTTTTGGCATGAAGTTTCTCAAACTATGATGTCACTGATGATTTTTTTAAACTCACTGATTCTAGGTTGGTATTTTTTTAGCGGCAATAGCAGAAAATTCTGTTTTACAAAAATAAGTTGGTGCTAACAGTAGTAAAATTTAAATCAGTTTGTCTGATAAACCATAGAATTCTTCAATCATCCATAGTCAAAGTTTAATTCAATTTTTAGTTTCAAACACATTTCAACACACATCACAAGACAAGTCTATTAACCTAAACTTTTATAGATGGAGTGAACCCAACCATATCACATTTTTTGTGACAAATGAGTTCTCTAAAGTAAAATGAAAATTGAGGACAGCTAGGCAACTCAATGGATTGAGAGCCTGGCATAGGAATGGTAGATCCTATGTTCAAATCTGACTTCAGACACTTCCTAGTTGTGTGACTCTGGGCAAGTAAGTCACTTAACCCCTATTTCCTAGTCCTAACCATTCTTCTGCACTGGAACCAAATCATAGTATTGTTTCTAAGACAGAAGGAAAGGATGAAAAAAATGAAAATTATTTCTGCAGACTATTCAAGTAACTAATTAAGAGGTCTTCACTCCTATTTCATGTGCAGGGCAGGTGATTTTTAAAAAATAAAAAATATAATAAAATAATATTGTATAAATTTAGTTTTCATAGCTCTAACATTTTCATAAATGCAGTTGTTTTATCTATTTGGATCAGAATATGAATTCTAGTATGAACATTTTTTAGATTATTCAGGTTTCCAAAAATTTTCAAGCTTTACAATTTTCTAGGAGAAAGTTTTTATTGTAAAATGAAATTACTTTGTTTTTATTATCACTGAGAATAAAAATTACTTTTAGCTCAAACTTAATTCTTCTTTCAATTCCAATGTAGTGCTATTCCAAAATAGATGATTTTTTAAAAAAGAAAGTAGCTTACTAGAAAAACTATGTATAGTTCCTTATCTATATTTCTTCAATGTACTTTTGTGTCTCCTTTTCCTTTTGTCCTATTCCAATTTTTAGGAAGTTGATATCTTCAGTGAATTTCATCCCCCCTACCCCAGCTTTTGAGTTTTTCTGTCAATTCTCTTATTATTTGTTTTTAAATTTTTTTCAAGGTCTTTCAGGGGTTATTTTGAGGCCGGATATCCTTTCTAATATTCTTTTTATGCTTCACATTTTTCCTTTTTGGCACTGTTGTCCTCTTTTGAGTTTGTATTTTGACCTTCCCTGTCACCAAAGTAACTTGCTACGGTCAGGATTTGTTTGCTTGGCTTTGTCTTTTGCCCATTTTTCTAGTTGTTTTTTTTTTTTTACCCCCATTGCCTTATTTATTTCTTGAGGTACTTCTCTGTTTCTTGGGTAGTGGGTGTGCTGCCCCACACTTGCAGAGTTCTCTTCTCTCCTACTTAGGGTAAGTGTGGTTACCTTTGTTTTTCACAGGTCTTGTGGCCTCAGGGTTCTGCTACCATGTGGGAATGCAGAGTTTCCTGCCTTCTATAAGTGGATAGGGTGGCTTGAGCTGGTTTCCTACCCATTCCGCAGCTTTGTTGCCACTGACAGAGTCATAGGATATTGAACTGCTCCAACTTCTGTTGGTTTTTGCAGATGCTATGCTGTTTGGACTACTTTTTCTTCTTAACCCAGTGAGACATGTTCCTCCAGCTTTCCTGTTTTAAGGCAATTGTCTGTGTGTGTGTGTGTGTGTGTGTGTGTGTGTGTGTGTGTGTGTGTGTGTAAAATAGTGGGGATGAAGCATCCTTTACTCTGCCATCTTAGCTCCCAGCATGCAACTTCATCCATATTTCTTAATATAAATGATTGGAAAACATGCTGTGTGCTCAGATTATATAAGGGGCTATATTTTTAACTAATACTCTTAGACTTGTGTTTTACCTTTATATCAATTAAGCTCCATCAGTTCAGAATTCAAAACAATTCTTCCACATGATGTAATTTTAATTTAAAAATTCATCAAGTCATTGATAGACTTTCTTGATGTAGCATTCCCATTGCCAGTAGTTTACAAAGTAACAAATCTTCCCTAACATCAGTTTCAATAAAAGGTACATTTGTAATCAAATGAGGATCTTTAACTACACCTGCTGCTTTATCCACTTGCATTGTCAAATAAGAAGATATTAGTTTCTCAGTTAATTGATTGCAAAAATATTCAGATGAAGGGATAATTTTCCTTACTTCTATTTGATTTGTAGTCAGAACTACTTTGCATGTGATTTTTGAGTCATTTTAACCATAAAAATAATTGTAGATAGCATTAGTATTTCTCCTGTTGAGTGAGGATTTTAAAACTAATTCTGTAGGAAATGTTTCTAGGAGCAACTGGAGTCTGGAGGACCTGGGTTCAAATCTAGCCCAAGATACTTCCTTTTTTTTTTTTTAAATTCAGAATATTGCCCATGGTTACATGATTCATGATTTTTCCCACTCCTCTTTCCTCCTCCCTCCCGGAGATAATAAGCAGTTCTACTGGGTTATACATGCATCATTGTCCAAAACCTATTTCCGTGCTATTCATATTTGCAATATAATAATCTTTTAACATCAAGATCCTATTCATATCCTCATTGAACTACATGATTGATCATATGTTTTTATTCTGTGTTTCTGCCCTCATAGTTCTTTCTCTGGATGTGAATAGGGTTTTTCTCATAAATTCCTCTGGATTGTCCTGGGTCATTGCATTACTGCTAGCAGAAAAGTCCATTACGTTCGATTGTGCCACAGTGTATCTATCTCTGTCTATAATGTTCTCCTGGTTCTGCTCCTTTCAGTCTGCATCCATTCCTGGAGGTCTTTCCAGTTCACATGGAATTCTTCCAGTTTATCATTCCTTTGTGCACAATAGTATCAACATCAAATACCACAATTTGTTCAGCCATTCCCCAATCGATGGATATTCCCTCATTTTCCAATTTTTTGCCGCCACAAAGAAGGAGGCTATAAATATTTTTGTATGAGTTTTTTTTTTCCTGTTATCTCTTTGGGGATACAAATCCAGCTAGATCAAAGGGCAGACAGTCTTTTAAAGCCCTTTGTGCAAAATTCCAAATTACCCTCCAGAATAGTTGGACCAATTCATAACTCCACTAGCAGTGTATTAGTATCCCAATTTTGCCACATCCCCTCCAATATTTACTACTTTCCTTTGCTTCCATATTGGCCAGTCTGCTAGGTGTAAGGTGGTACATAAGAGTTATTTTTATTTGTATTTCTCTAATCAGGAGGTTTTTAGAACATTTTTTCATGTGCTTATGGATAGTTTTGATTTCTTTCTATGAAAACTGTCTATTCTTGTCCCTTGACCATTTGTTGATTGGGGCATGGCTTAATTTTTTGTTTGACTTAATTCCTTACACATTTGGGTAATTAAACATTTGTCAGAGAATTTTGTTATAAAAACATTTCCCAGTTCCTTGTTTTCCTTCTAATTTTGGTTGCATTGGTTTTTGTTTGTACAAAAACTTTTTTATTTGATATAACCAAAGTCATTAATTTTACATTTTATTATATTCTCTATCTCTTGCTTAGTCTTAAATTCCTTCCTTTTCCACAGATCTGACAGGTATACTATTCTATGTTCACCTAAATTATTTTTAATACATTCTTTATATCTAAGTCATTTACCCATTTTGAATTTATCTTGGTATAGGGTATAAGATGTTGATCTAAACCTAACTTTTCCCATACTATTTTAAAAATTTCCCAGCAGTTATTGTCAAATAGTGAATTCTTGTTCCAGAAACTTGGATCTTTGGGTTTTTTGAACAGTAGCTTGCTGAGATCATTTACCCCTAGTCTAGTCCATTGATTCACTCTTTTGTCTCTTAGCCATTATCATATTGTTTTGGTGACCACTGGTTCATAGTACAGTTTAAGATCTGGTACTGCTTAGCCTCAGATACTTTCAAGCTGTGTGACCCTGGGAAAGTCACTTAACCCTCATTGCCTAACCCTTATCACTCTTCTGTCTTAGAACCAATACAAAGTATTAATTCTAAGATGGAAGATAAGGGCTTAAAAAAAGAATTGATACTAAGATAGAAGGTAAGGGTTTAAAAAAAGAAGAAGAAATGTTTCTTTATTCAAAGAATCTTTTAGGTATCAGTCCTCGTTTTTGAAGAAGCTCATTTTTCATATATATTATATATTTAAAGAATATATTTTCTTGAAAAATTCTCTATTCTTCCCTATGTATTCTACTGGTAAACTTTTGATCTATTTCACTTATTTTCATATTCTCTTAATGAAAACATTCATACAAAGCAAACATAGAGGTTTTTCCTTCCCATCAATAAAAGTATTTGTGAATACTAGTAATAGAGTAGAACACTTTTTCTAGATTTGGATTTCTTTTTCTATGCTTCTATATTTCCACTCCTTAATTTGTCTCTATTTTCTTAATTTTTACTAGTTTCAGCTGCTCTGATAGATTTTTCTCTTCAAATTTGTCACATATTTATATCTCAGAAGGCTATATGATTTCATTTAAAAATATTTAAGACAAATAATTTAGATTTAATTTTTCAAAATTTCAGACAATCATTTATAATTCTTCTTTTTTTCAAGTTGCATTTTTTTGAAAACTACTTTATTATTTCATACTTACCAGAATGAATAACCCTTGGAAAAATGTTAGGGGGCAGCTGGGTGGCTCAGTGGATTGAGAACCAGGCCCAGAGACAGGAGGTCCTGGGTTCAAATTGGATCTCAAATACTTCCTAGCTGTGTGGCCCTGGGCAAGTCACTTAACCCCCATTGCCTAACCCTTACTGCTCTTTTGCCTTACAAGCAATATACAGTATTCATTCAAAGATGAAGATAAGGTTCTTTTTTAAGTTAGATATTATAGTACTTTAAAAAATATTTTATTTTCCCAATAAGATGTAATAACAATTTTCAGCATATGTTTTCTGAAATTATAAGATCCAAATTCTGTCCCTCTCTCCCTTCTCTTCCCCCTCCCAGAGAGAATAAGAAATTTGATCTGGGTTATATATGTATCATCCTGCAAAACTAACTTTTATGTCAGTCATTGTTGTAAGAGAATACACATATAATACCAAAACTCCAAAATAAAAACACAAATGAACTTAAGTTAAAAAACAGTATGTTTTCATCTACATTCTGACTCCAACAGTTCTTTCTCTAGAGGTGGATGGTATTCTTTGTCACAAATCCTTCAGTATTGTCCTGGATCATTGTATTGCTGAGAGCTGCTAAGTTTTTCACAGTTGATCATTATACAATATCATTGCTATTGTGTACAATTTGTTCTCCTCGTTCTGCGTACTTCACTTTGCATCAGTTCATGTAGGTCTTTCCAGTTCTGAAATCATGCTGCCCATCATTTCTTATAGCACAATAGTATTCCATCACCATCATATACCACAATTTGTTCAACTATTCCCCAATTGATGGACAGCCCCTCAATTTCCATTAGAATTATTAGTACTTAACAGAATTAGTACTTTAGTAGAATTAGAAGAGACTAGAATAATAGAATTAGAGTACTTAAAAAATAAACTCTTGCCTTCTGCCAGTATCAGTTCTAAAACAGAAGAGCAGCAAAAGCTAGGCAGTAGAGGTTAAGTGACTTGCTCAAGGGTTTCATTGATAGGAAGTATCTGAGACCAGATTTGAACACATGTCCTCTAGACTCCAGGCCTGGCACTTGAAATGTATACTGTGTGATTTGGCTGCCCCCATTATAGTACTCTTAACCTCAGAAGAAGAATTGTTTAACTTCTAATTTACAAATTGCATATTTAGCATGACACAATTCACCTTTGTCACAAAGCTACCCTGATTGATGGTAACAACTGAACATCACTGGACTAAAATTTGACTTTGGGTCTATAGTCCTAAGTACTGATCTTTGATGGCTCAGTGGATTGAGAGTCAGGCCTAGAGAAGGGAGGTCCTGGGTTCAGTCTGATCTCAGAAACCTCCTAGCTGTGTGACCTTGGGCAAGTTACTTACTCCCATTTGCCTAGCCCTTATCACTCTTTTGCCTTGAAATCGATAATACCAATTCTAAAACAAAATGTAAGGGCTAAAAAAATTTACTGATTTTCAATCACGTAGACTATAATGAATTCACCATGTTTATCTTTCTTTTGTCAACTTAGACTTAAATTTCATTTTCATCGTAAAAAATACTAGACATTTTGTGGGAGCAGTATTTGAAAATATCCAATAACTTTGGTCACAGCTTTAGGCCTTCCTTCTACCCCAATGGCTTACCCTGCCATATGCAAAACTTTGTTCTTCATCATTCCAGAAAGAAATTTCTTTATCATTCCATTTTGCTACATATAGTATTTGGACAATTTAAGTTAAATGGGCATATTAAAAATCACCCACCCTTGATTGCAGATGGATTACTGACCTTCAGTAGGGAAGCCAGAGCTTCCTATAAGATCTCATTGATGGAGGGACTCCTGCTGTTGGTTCCCTTCCAACACTGTTATTTAGTTGATGCTTCTTGGCACAAATTGATCTTTGATAGCGTGGGCTCATTCCTCTGTGTACCTTCTGCACCTTCTGGCAGTGCTATTAAACTCCATAAAGTGGATGGATTCCTGTCATAACTGGCCTGAAGGAGCCCCCTCAGCCCTTCTGCAAACAGTCCTATTACTACTACCATGCGCGGTCTACTTCTCACGGAATCAGAAAATGAACTATATACTTAATGCCTGGTGTTTTTGATTCTTTCAAGATTCATTTCCATCTTTTATTCATAAACATATTCTCAGGTTACTAGCATCAGATGGTCATCATTTTAGGCTTAGAAGGAATCTTAGAAGCCATCTACTCTAATCCCTTCATTTGATGGATGAGAAAACAGAAGATCCCAAAGGAGAGAAGGTTTGCCTGAGGTCATGCAGGTCACAAGTAGCTAAGCCTGGATTTGGATCTAGGTCTTCTCACTACAAATCTGGTGCTTTGCTAAGAAAGTCATGATTTATTGGTAGCTTGAAAGACAGATTATCCTCCCAGCCCTGGATCGCACAGATGAACAAATTGAGTTATATAATTTTAAGGTTATTTTGTAGGATGCAAAGGAATCTCAGAGCACATTTAATACAATCTGCAACTGAACTAGAAAATACAATAACAATAATAAAATAACCATTATGGTACAGTAACAATATTAACAGCACAAAATAAATTATTTTTAAAAAGTTATTTATTTTTTTTACTTACATGTAGAAACAATTTTTGACAACTGTTTTCTGACATTTTAGGATTCATATTTTTCTCCCTCTCTCTTTCCCCACCCCTCCCTGTGGCAATAAACAGTCTGATATAGGTTAAAACAGTGCTTTCATGTAATGCATATTTCCATATTGCTTGTGTTATGACGGAAGACACATATCACACATACAATAAAAAACTCAGGAAAGAAATAAAGTGAAAGATGGTATGCTTCGATCTGCAATGAGACTCTAACAGTTCATTCATTTGATATGGATAGTATTTTTCATTATAAGTTCCATGCAAAAAAGGAAATTTGCTTTGTTGGAAATGGTTTAGTCCTTCACAGTTGATCATAGTATAGTTCTGTTACTCTGTGCATTGCTTTCTTGGTTCTGCTCACTTCACTTTTCATCAGTTCATATAAATCTTTCCATGTTTTTCTGAACTCATGCTCTTTGTTATTTCTTAGTATTCTATTACAACCCTATGCCACAACTTGTTCATCCATTTCCCAAGTGATGGACAACCCCCCAATTTCCAATCCTTTGCCACTACAAAAGTTGCTGCTTAAAATATTTTTGTACAGGTAGGTTTTTTTCCTGTGTCTATGATCTCTTAGGGATACAGACCTGGTAGTAGTATTGCTAGGTCAAAGAATATGCAGAGTTTTATGGCCATTTTGTTCTCCAGAATGACTGAATTAGTTCACAGTTCCACCAATGTTATATTAGAAATTTTGCCACATCTCCAATATTTATTATTTTCCTTTTCAGACATGTTAGCCAATCTGATAGGATTAAGGTGGTAGCTCAGAGTTGTTTTAATTTACATTTCTCTAATCAATAATGATTTGGGATATTTTTTCATTTTCTTCCTCTGAGAATTGCCTTTTTCATATCTTTTTACTACTTTTTGATTCAGAATTGCTTTGTATTCTTATAAATGTGACTCAGTTTTCTACATATTTGAGAAAAGAGGCCTTTGCCAGAAACATTTGTCATAAAATTTTTTCCCCAAACTTCTTGTTTCCCTTCTAATCTTGGTTACATTGTTTTTATTTGTATAAAACCTTATTAATTTAATGTAACCACAATTACCCATTTCATTTTTCATAATGCTATTTATTTCTTGTTTGTCATATAATCTTCCCTTATCCATAAGTCCGAGAGAGAAAGTTTTCTGGGTTCCCCTGATTTATTTCTGGTATCACCCTTTATTTCTAGATCAAGAATCCATTTTGACTTTATCCTGGTATATGGAATGAGATGTTGATCTACAACAAAGAGTACTTTAAAGTTTGGAAAACACTTTATATATGATGGCTCACTTGATCTTTACAAAAACTCTGGGAATTACACATGATCATTATCTGCAATTTATAGATGAAGAAACAGGAGCACAGAGAATTAAGTGACTTCCCTAGGATCATACAGCTAATAAATATCTGAGGCCAAATTTGGACTCAATACCTTCCTGACTCCAGACCCAGCTCTCTATCCATTGCACCCACTTAGCTGCCTCCGAAGCTTCTAGACTGTTGGAAAAACCTTCAGTGAAAGGGAACCTAATCAAGGTCCCTCAATTTGTGGATGAGGAACTCAGAGCCTGTAGTGATTACAAGATTTGTGCAAACTCAGCCAGATAGTGGCAGATTGGGGACATTATCATAATAGCTTAGCTGACATTTACTTAGAGACTTCAGGTTTACAAAGCACTTTACGTAGATAATCTCATCTGAGCCTCACAACCATCCTATGTGGATAGAGTCATAGATCACTGGAGGTGCAAGGAAGTGTTGTAGATATTGTATCCCCCCCCCCATTTTATTGCTGGGGAAATGTCCTCAGAGAGCTTAAGTGACTTTCCTAGTATTCTTTCCACTAGAGCCCACTATTTCTGGAGAATCCAGGTCTATTTGTTCTTATAGATCACTGTACCTGGAATCAGGAAGTACTAAATCTAGCCTCATATAATGGGCTCTACAAATGCTGGGAAAGTCATTAATCTATAACTGCCTCAGTTTCCTCAACTGTAAAATGAGTATAATAGCAGTGCCAATTGTGAACAACAAAGTTGTTGTAATATCAATTGAGATAAAATTTGTAAACTACTTAGCATAGTTCCTGGCCCATTTGTTGTCCAGGATTTTTTCACTTGTGTCTGACTCTTGGTGACCCCTTTTGGGATTTTCTTGGCAGAGACACTTGAGTACTTTCCTATTTCCTTTTACAGTTCATCTGACATATGAGAAACCAAGGCAAACAGGGTTAAGTGACTAGCCCAGGGTCACATAGCTAGTAAGGGTCTGAGGCCAGATTTGAACTCATGAGTCTTTCTGACTCCAAGTGGGTCACTCTACCCAGCTATTCTGTATAGTACATAGTAGGTACCTAATGAGTACTCAAATCTTTCCTTCCCCATCCCACTATGTTATGCTACCTCCTCATATTCCTTGGATTTGGGGAAGACAAAGAAAAATAAATCTGAAGTGATATTAATCTTTATTCTTGCCTAGCTTTTATAGGAGTAAGGAGTGAGTAGTAATAAAAAACTGAGTACTCACTTTGATGGTGAATCCCTGAGCCACTGACAAAGAGATGGACCCAGGGAAGCCCAAGAACCATTTGTTGATTTTTTTTTCAAGGAGTCCAATTAAAAAATAAATGGATTGACTCGAGCTCCTCTGTCTGACAGAGTGGTTGTCACAGTAATGAGAAATCTAGGGAAGGGAGACGTCATCATTAGGTGTGATGGAAAGGCTTGGAATGCTTCCTCCAATGGCCTGGCCATTTCTGGCATTTGGCTTGAGGCCAGAATCTCCTTTGTAATATTGATGGGAGCCACTGTTGCTTTGCCTGGGCAAATGGCAGTGAGAAAATAAAGAAGTGCTTAGATATCCCAGTATTAAGCAGAGCAACATGACTCAGATCTGTGCTTTTTGGAAGTTGGGGTGAGGATAGGCAGGGAACAGACACTTTCATGGCATTGTCATGGGAACCAAGGGTCTATGGCTCTGGATACTTTTTTTGGCTTTCAGTGCTTTACAAAGAAAGATGTGAAAATTTTCTAATGTCAAGCTTGGGAGGTAAGATATGTAGGGAGAGTCAACCAAGAAAGATGGAGGAGAGGCAGCAGCTCCTTTACTCATGGGGTGATGATGGTGGGGGGAGAGAGGATCCCTTACGTGTTAGGAATTACCCATTGCCATATGTCTTCACTTTGCTCACCCGTTCATTAGAATCACCCTCTAGTCAAGTGATTATCAAGTGCCAAGATTATTCATATGTTTAGTGTAATAAAACCATTCATGTCAGGAATTAACCGTATCCCACTGAGCCAGTTTGGGATAGTGAGTGTTTGTTTTCTAACAAGAAGCTATAACTCCTTCTGGGTCTCTTTCCAAGCTTTTCCCTATTCATGGCAGTCAGCAGGCACTTTCTGCCTTCCAAAGCTAAGGTGCCAACCCAAGCTTCTAACCCCAAGAGGGTCTTCATGCCAACCTTATGATTACATATCAGTTTGGGAAGTACTGAAAATATTTTAAGAAAGCACTACTCGCATCAAAATTCTGGCAGATTTAGGAGGTATAAACCACCTCAGCACACCTTGATGGCTGTTTATTTTGAGGGAGGTCAGAAGAGATAAGGTAGTAACCACTATGGACACTCGTGATTGTAGCCTGTTCCATCTACCTGCTACAGGAAATCATTTTTTTCCCACCATCTCCAAATCATAGGTCTTACCCCTCTCCCCCATTATTATGTATTTAGCATCAAGATCAGACTGCACTTATTTCAGTGGTCTAGCAACTTCTTAGTAAGAAAACTATGTAAGAAAAATATCAGTGCAAGTTGGCACCATCTTTGAAACTTATAGTCTTGGAGAGTTTCCTGAGGCACAGGAAAGTTAAATGACTTGTTCAGGATCCCACAACCACTATGTGTCAGTGGCTAAAGAATCACCCTTGCAGCCAGGAAGATCTGGGTCCAAGTCCTGCTTCCACTATGCTGCCTCAAACCTCTTAGTGAGTTAGAGGAGCTTCTCCCCAAGCACATGAAGACTTGCTCCAGCTGAAAGGGAGAGGAGAACAAGCTGTTCCAAAGACCATGAAGGTGACTGAAGTAGGCACAGTGGAGCTCTTAGATCTTGATCAGATATTGAAGATGCCTCTGCATCCCGAGCTATTGCCAATCGTCCTAACTTTGGCTTTGCCACTGAACTTCAATGACTGGAAGAGAGAGTGAAGTTGAGACTTTGTGCAACTTTTCCTCTCTTATATCCAGTTCACATGCAAGTCAAGACATTCCCCCATTGGAGTCATTGGTCCTCTTCAAAAACAAAGCATGAACAACCATGACCTTATGCTGCTTCTCATATTTACTTTGTATAAATATCAATATACCTACATGTGTACGTGTTCTTGTTCCCCTGATAGGATATTAGCTCCTTGAGGTCAAAGACTATTTCATTTTCATATTTGTAGTCCCAGTAGCCAGAACAGCGCTTGGCTCCTAATGGTACTTAATTAAAGTCTGTTTATTGATTAACAGGCACTTAATAAGTGTTGATTGATTGATTACCATTGGACAGGAATATGGAAATGTGAGTATACCCAGGGCCAAAGATCAGAACACAATGGTTACATTTTCTTGACACTGGTATTTTCTACCCCTTCCCCACTCAGAACTCTTAGGTTCATTAATGACAGCTCCAGTGACATCCAGAAGAGGACTGTCTTTATCCTCCTAAGTTATTAGTGCTTCTCACTTCTCCTTCAAGGAATTGCTTTGTATTTATTTGCATAATTTCATATTTAGAGAAGCAGTATAGTGTGAAAGATAGAGAGCTGGCCTTAAAGCTTAGAAGAGCTAGATTCAAGTCCTGCCTATATTGGTGATGTAATTTTGGGTAAGCTGCTTCATACCTCAATGCTCTATGAAACTCTTTGAGACCATAAATTACAGAGAAAGTGGTTACCTGCTTTGGAAGAGGGAGTTTCCTCACCAAGGAGGTCCCCAAACTAGTGAAATCTCATGTCCATTTCCTATCCCCATCCTCCATTTTGCATTTATTTATCTATTATTTCCCCTCAGCAGAATGTATGCATCTTTTTTTTACTTTGAGTCTCTTAGTACCTCCCGTGGCTCCTGGCATATATAGTATGCACTTAATACACTTTTTTGAATATAACTAAAGGCTTGTCCTATTTAATGGAGAGGGGAATTATTGGTATAATTTTAGGAGAACACTTACCTCTTCTTCCTGGCCTGCCACTTACTTCCAAATATGCACTATAAGAGCTCCATTCCTTAAGTTGAAACTGATGCATGTGAAAATGCTTTTCATCACTCCAGTCAATGCTTTAAATACAGTGAAATGAGAAAAGTTTTGGACTAGGGAGTTGGTAGACCAGGGTTTTAGCCTTGACCTGGCCACTAATGCATTGTGTAGTGTTGGACAAGTTTCTAAGAAGCTAGATTGTACATAGATTATAGATAAAGTGTTGGGTTTGGTGAGTTCAAAGCTAGCTTTGCACAATAACTAACTGTAGGAACCTGGGCAAGTCTCAGTTTCTTCACCTGTAAAGTGGGGATAATAATAGCCCTTACCTCCCAGGGTTGTTATGAGAATCAAATGATATTTGTAAAGTGCATTGGTACAATGCCTGGTATGTAAATGCTTGCTTGCTCCTTCTTTCTTTCTTCCACCATTTTTTCTTTTCTGAAAATGGGCAGTAATGTTAGATCATGTCTAAAGACATTTCCTGTTCCAAAGTTCCATGATTCTAAACTTCTATCATTCATTTATACTTTTATAAATGGATTTCAGATCCTTCCTTGGGAGCAGGTTTTGTTAGGAAGGGAATACAAAGACACTGGATGCTTGGGTACTTAAAATTCTCACTGCACTACACTCTTATTCTCAAGGTAGATTTTTTCTTTATGCCCAGCATGGGCCAAAGCCTAACTAGACTAGAAGGTTCAGTTCTAGCCACCATTACTTAATAGAACTAGAAAAGGATTCAGGCTAGAGCAATGGAGGTGACTCAGAGTTTGAAAGGTAGCACTCTCCAGGAACAATAAAAATGAACCTGAAAAATGTAGTCACGAGAAGGAATGTGGTGGAGGAGTGGGAGGGTAGGACCTGAATGGCACTGTGGGGGTGACAAAATTCGTCTACAATTTAGCCTGGGGCTGCTTGGCTCCTCGTAAGAAATGTGGAAGCAATTGAAGTACCATCCACTGCCTGCTTTCTGCATCCTGAGCAGCTGAACATGAGTCAGCAATGATATGCAGTTTTCAGAAAAAAGTAAGTCATGTCCTGGGGAAGATTCATAGGTGTACAGTATTTAGGGATACCAAGATAATAAGCAATTCACATTTATATGGCACTTGAAGGCTTAGAAAGTGCTTGGTTATGCCCAAAGAGCGCTAAAAGATTGCCTGCCCTTTGATCCAGCTATACTATTGCTGAGTTTGTACCCCAAAGAGATCATAGGGAAAAAGACTTGTACAAAAATATTTATAGCCGCACTCTTTGTGGTAGCAGAAAACAGAAAAACGAGGGTATGCCTGTCAGTTGGGGAATGGCTGAACAAATTGTGGTATCTGTTGGTGATGGAATGCTACTGTGCCCAAAAGAAAGGAATAATAAACTGGAGGAATTCCATGTGAACTGGAATGACCTCCAGAAATTGATGCAGAGTGAAAGGAGCAGAACCAGGAGAACATTGTACACAGAGACTGATACACTGTGGTAAAATCGAATGTAATGGACTTTTGTACTAGCAGCAATGCAATGACCCAGGACAATTCTGAGGAATTTATGGAAAAGAATGCTACCCACATTCAGAGGAAGAACTACAGGAGTGGAAACACATGGAGAAGAAAAACAACTGCTTGAAGACATGGGTTGAAGCAGACATGATTTGGAAAGTAAACTCTAAACGACCACCCTAGTACAACTATCAATAATATGGAAAAAAGTCTTGATCAATGACACATGAAGAAACCAGTGGAAATGCATGTTGGCTATGGGGGGGGGGGAAGGTTGGGGATGAAAAAGTAAGAACATGAATCCTGTAACCATGAAAAAATTTTTTTCTAAAAAAAAATAAAATTTTAAAAATAAATAAAAAAATAAAAAAAGAAAGTGCTTGGTTACCCAACTCAAAAATTCAGTTTATTCCATTATGCCTCCTTGTCTTATACCACTAAGGACTGGACCTATGATTTAATTGGAATAGAGAATTTCTAGAAGAGGGAACTCCATTTAACAATCCACATTAGCACCTTTTCTGCAACTTATATGGCCTTCGAGGTTAAGTGACTTGCTCAGGGTGACACAGTGAAGAAGTGTCCCAAGTATGAAATTAATTCAGGTTATTCTGGGGACAATTTCTTATCCATTATTCAACAAAGCTTTGGCAAGGGAACCCTATTTTTATACCTAGCTCTGGTCAGCTTCCCTTCTCACATACTATGTGTACTTTTGATCACCATCATGTACTGGGCATAAGATGGATTCCAGGTAGAGCAGGGAAAGGAATGAAAAGGTTGCAAAGCAGGACTCACTAGGAAAAACCAAATGTTTCAAGAGAAGTGAGCAGGACTCTAATGCTGATCTCTAGATACAAAAAGAATAGTCCTGTAGAGATTCAGTAGATAGGGTGAGCACATCCTCCACTCCTCCCATTTTACCAGTGAGGAAACTTTAAGACCCAGAAAGATGAAGCCATTCTCCCAAGGTTACATAGCTAGGGGGCAGCAGACCCAAGACTGGATTGTGGGGTTCTGACTTTGCATTCCATTGTCCTCAGCTCTGCATCACACTTCATGGCCAGTGAGTCCTATGATCAACAAAGCTCATTCCTTTGGGGAAAACGTGAGGCAAGGGGTGAGGCATTGCAGCATGTGGGATTTACATTAGATTTGAGAAAAAGGACTTCCTGCTAGAGACTTCTGAAATACTGCTGGGCAGAAATCAAAGAGATAGAAAAACAAAAGATGCCAATAAAAAATAAACATTATTTCAAAAGAAGACATGAAAGATTATAGGAAAAAAGCCACCAATCAGTCAATCGATGGTACTGGGAGAATGTTCTCAACAAAGACCAAATAGGAAAATTAGTACTTGTGCATCAAATGCATGCTGATATTGTGGAGCATGAATTTTAACTGTGTATATCACTTTTTCAGTAACATAATAATCTTTCCTTAGAGTCCTTTAAAATAGAATTGCTGCTGTAGAGTCAGGCACATAGAATTAGACTAAATGACTTTTCCGATGTTCCTGAGTTTGCCAGGGACGAGCCTGTGAGTCTGGGGCTTTTTTAAACTGGTCTTGCATTGTGCTAATCAATCCAGTCTGGCATACAAAGGAGCTGCCCCCAGTATGACATCCCTCCAAGGTATAAGTTCTGTGTGACTTTGGCCCGTAGCTCCTCTAGAAGTCTGCTGTAGATATATTGTATTGTATCCAATGGAACTCAGCCATCTTTATTAGCAAACACACACATATATAAATACACACACATATGTCTTTAAGGTCTGCACATATGTTGTTGTGCAGTCATTGTTCGGTCATGTCAGACTCTTTGTGACCCCATTTAGGGTTTTCTTGGCAGAGATACTAGAGTGGTTTGCCATTTCCTTCTCTAGCTCATTTGACAGAGGAAGAGCTGAGACAAACAGGATTAAGTGACTTGCCCAGGGTTCCCACAACTAGTCAATGTCTGAGCCCAGATTTGAACCCAGTTGGATGAGTCTTCTTGAATCCAGGTTCAGCACTATCCACTATGCAGTCTAGCTGCCCACCTTAGATATCTGATCCACACACTAACCCTGAACGGATAGGCACCATCACCATCTCCACTTTAGGTATGAGGAAACTGAGGCTAAGAAATATATACATATTTTTCATTTCCTAATTTTTTAATTAATTAAGAAAATTTTTCCATGGTTACATGATTTATGTTCTTTCCCTCCTCTCCTCTCACCCCCTCCCATAGAGGCTAAGGAATATTAAAAGACTTATGCAACTAGTAATTGTTTGAAGCAAGATCAAATTCCTCACTCCAAGGCCAGCATTCCAAAATGGAGCCCAAGCCTGATCTAGGGGGCAGTGTAGTTTTCATTGCTGCTAGAAAACAGGAGTACTCTCTGTAGTGAATAGAAAGCAAGAGGAAATCAAGAATGATATAAATTCTGAGAAAGACTGAGGGAGAAGTTATGAATCTGGACGTGGTCCTGGGAGAAGGATATGAACATGGTAGAGGACATCTTGTATAATCCAGGGAGGGGATGGCTAAAGACCAGACTGCAGTCACATGGAAAACAGAACCAGAGGAAGCTGTAGCAAATGGGCATCCAGAGCCAGCAGCTAGCACCAGTTGGACTTCATGAGTAAGAATCTCACAGAATAGAAGATTCTTGGGATAAGGAACTTTCCATTTTGTCTTTAAAAATTTGACATCTTGCTCATGGTTCTTTGTATATATTAAGAACTTGGGGCAGCTGGGTAGCTCAGTGGAGTGAGAGTCAGGCCTAGAGACAGGAGGTCCTAGGTTCAAACCCTGCCTCAGCCACTTCCCAGCTGTGTGACCCTGGGCAAGTCACTTGACCTCCATTGCCCACCCTTACCAATCTTCCACCTATGAGACAATACACCGAAGTACAAGGGTTTAAAAAAAAAAGTAAAAAAAAAAAAAAGAACTTAATGGATGCTTGCTGAATTGAGTCTAAATGGCCAATTTATTGACCGACAGGGACCTGATATTAGAGAAGGCAGTCAAGGGCCAGTGGTAGCAAATAAAGATCAGGCAGGTACATTTGGCAACTACACCATTGAGGGGCTGCAGCTTCCAACAGCTCTGGGATATGAGATTACTCAGTAGAGAATAAAAATAAGTCTTGGGTAGGACTGGGTCCTTGTGAATGAGGCCACTCAACCCATGAGGTCTTTCTATCGTGTAAGGTTAAGGATGATTCAGATCATTGCAGATGACTAAAAATCAAGCATAATCTATTGCTTCTGAGTCACATAGTCCAATAAATGTTAATATCAAGCAGAATGTGAAATTGTGGAACAGCTCAGAGTTCTTGATAAAAGGAAAAATCCCAGTGATGTTGTGGGCTGTGAACTGATGTTGTGAGTTGCCTGTACTTCTGGCATGAGGGCTTTACCAAAGTTCTATGGAGGCCTACTTTGCCCTAAGTAATAAATATTCTTCATAGGAAAGTTCTAGATATGAGAATCTCTCTACAGTCACCCTGAAAGCTGGGACAACTCCTCCATTTGAATAAAGGAAAAGTCAAAGTGTAGACTCCATTCTTTTCCAACAGTTATCTGGTTTTTTAATATGACTTTGGGTTCTTTAAGCTTGTTCATAGGACTCAGATGATTCAACAGAAATATACCAAAGAGTAGTGCTACAAAAGGAAAGGAAAGGAAAGGAAAGGAAAGGAAAGGAAAGGAAAGGAAAGGAAAGGAAAGGAAAGGAAAGGAAAGGAAAGGAAAGGAAAGGAAAGGAAA
>NC_058130.1:613826140-613876634 GCF_016433145.1 Gracilinanus agilis
CTTCTCCTTCTCCTTCTCCTTCTCCTTCTCCTCCTTCTTCCTTCTTCTTCTTCCTTCTTCCTTCTTCCTTCTCTCCCCCTTTTTTCCTTCTCCTTCCCTTTTATTGCTCCAGTACAGTGCTTTTCACAGAATAGGAACTCGTCAAATGTTTTAAGTTGCTTGTTCCTTAGTTGTTAAAAAATAAAATAAAACTTTTTTCTTTGGCTTTTTCTAGGCAGCTTCATTAGAAGGAAAGAACAATATGCAAAGACATAAATTGTGTTTCTCTTTACACTTCTGTATCTAAAGTCAGTTGTTTATTAATTTGAATAAAAGTCTCTGTTTTAATCACATAGACCTCAGGAAAGGAAAATTGTTAATGTTTCACAAGTGTTTTAATTTCCCTTCCCTTCTTTTCATGATTCTGACTCTAGGATTTCACCACCTTCTTGCCCTGGAACATCCCTTCTCCATGCTTACCCCCTTTTTGCTTTGATGAGCTCCTTCTGGGTGGGTGGGGGGCTCCATTTTAGGGTTAGGCATGGGTGGGTCATATATCTTTCCCTCCGAGCTGGGTTTCTCATACTTCAGATTTTACTGCAATCCCCAATCTTTGCATTTGGGTACCACCCTCTTTGGCTCCCATTTATATGTTGTCTTTCTCATTAGAATGTAAGCTTCTTGAGGGCTAGAATTTTCATTTTGCTTGATTTGTATTTCTTTGCACGTGTCTGGCATAGAGTAAACATTTAATCTATTTGCTTGCCGCCTGCCTATCCTTTGCATTTATAACCAGAAAGTCTGACTTAATCAAATGTAATCAGGTAATGCCTCTCATCAAATCATAAAGCTTTAATTAAATGAACAAATAACCTTAAGACTAGACATATACACAAAAAAACTCTTAACCATCATGGTTGTGCATTTGTTTGAATAACAGTTACATCTACATTCAGCTTTTAATCCTTCAGGAACTTAAATGAAATTCAGGAACCAATTATGACCTCCTTCAGGGACTGAGGGATTTTTTTTATTCCTGAATAATTTTTTTTTAACTTACATTTTTTCCCCTTCAAAACTGGTTTCTCCTGTCCTCTGAGCCAGATTGCTTTATGCTGTCAGGATCATTTTCTCTATTTCATCAGCATGGGGTTAGAAAGTAGTGGATAGAGCCTTGACCTCCTCTGGGCATACTCTAGCTGTGTGACTAACTTTGAGAGAGTCATTTAACTTATATGAGCTCTAGTTTCCTCATCTATAGACTAGAGATAATAATAATTGCCCTATAGACTTCATTGACCCATTTGAGGATCAGATGGTAATGTTCTTGGAAGTGTTTATAAGCTATGAATTTCTGGATAAATATAGAGGTCCATAAATAATCAGACATAATCACCAAGTCTGAAAGTTAGGAACTGTTCTGTCACCAAACTATCCCTAAAGGGTAAATGTTTTTAAAGAAACAATAGGGGAGAGCCAGGCCCAGAGATGGGTGGGGGGTCCTAAGTTCAAGTAGGGTCTCAGACACTTCCTAGCTGTGTATCCTTGGGCAAATCTTTTGACTTTAATTCCCTAGCCCAGTGATGGCAAACCTTTTAGAGACTGAGTGCCCAAACTTCACCTTCACACCACGTATGAGCTGCCCCCTTACCCCAGACAGAAGAGGGAGGAAGAACTCTCATTGGGCTGCTGGGCAGAGGGGTGGATGATGTGATGAATGTCCTCAGGTGCAGTGGAGAGAGGGAAGGGAGCAGCCTTCTCTGGCATGTGTGCCATAGGTTTGCCAACATGGTCTTAGCCATTACTGCTCTTCTGCCTTGAAACATTCTAAGAATGAAAGTAAGGTTTTGTTTTTTTAAAGACAGAAGAAATGGAAAAAAAGGAAGGGAGAAATAAAGAAGGAAGAAGTCTATGCTAGGAATGAGTAAGGAGGGGAAAATGAGAATGGAAAAATATGGCTTGAAAAGGCAAGGGTAGCAGTAAAGAAAAAGTAAAATTTATTCAAGGACTATGGGAGCAATGACATATTAAGGATTGATATTTTAGCTAGAAGCTCATTTATTACTTATTTTAAAGGACTGACAGAATCATAAATTTTAAAGTTGGTAGGGACCTTAGAGATAATCAAATTCAACTCCCTTTTCTTACTGATGGGGAAACTGAGTCTGAAAGAAGTTAAATGGCTTACCAAAGTTACATAATCATTAAGTGTATGAGGTAGCTAGGGGGGCAGAGTGGATAGGGTGCAAGGTATAGAATTTAGAAGATCTGCATTCAGATCCTCCTTCAGACATAACTGTGTGACCCTGAGCAAGTCACAACTTCTGTTTACCCGAGTTTCCTTAGCTATAAAACAAAAATAATAATAGTACCTACCTTCTTAGATTGTTGTGGGGATCAAATGAGATAATAATTGTAAAGCACTTAGCTAATTGCTTGGCACACAATAGACACTATATAAATGACACTACCACTATTATTATTGTTGTAATTGCATATGGCAGGATTTGAAGTCAGGTATCCCTAATTCCAAGATGAGTACTAAATCCTTTTAAAGTACTGAATCCTATATGTCAGGGATGGGGATCTGGTTACCCTCAAGGAATACGTCAGGAACAGAGTTATACTCTGTCCGTCATTATCCCAAAACATAAACTACTGTCCCTTGCCATGACTTACAAGCTGGACTAAATGTGTGAAGGCATCACAATGTGTTTAATACACATTCATTAAAAAAAGATATTTCTACAATATTCAGGAATTAACTTCCTAACTGTATTCCTTTCTCTCCCACTGTTTTCTCATCAAGGTTTTGACTTTCGTCCTCTTGGCCCCATCTATGGTAGAAGTCATAATAAGCATGTTTTCTGCCAGAGATAAAGCTGCTCTCCTTGGAGACTTTCCTCTTACATCTGTGTCCCCCCTTCCAGGGTCTGTCACGGTAACTAAAGCTTGGCTCCAGCTGGAAGCCTGGCAGGCTGTTTCCTCCAGAGTGCCTAGTCACGGTGGCATGTGCTCCAGCTTGGCTCGTTTTAGTAACCACCGACCACTGTCTGTCGCTATCACCTCAGCTTGGGTGATTTGGAAGCCACGAGAAAGCAGAAGGCAAGCGTCTTCATCCATTTTTCTTGTGATTTTATTAGACTTTTATCACCCTGAGCCACAGAGGGTGTTATCGTTGGAGTTAGGGAGTTAGTTTTAAAATAGTACCACTGTTTTTTTTTTTTAAACATTTCTTTGGAGGAGGTAAAAAAAAAGCCAGGAGCTTCTGATTTCTTTTGATTCCATGACTACTCTATGATATCATCATGATCTGATGTGCTGAGTGAATCATTCCTGGAATGATGCTGAGAGGCCATTCCCCTCGCCCCCACTCCCCTTCTGTGTAGCAGTTATGGCAGGGCATCCAGATGTCCTCACGCTTCTTCATAGCTTCCTTTTTTATAACTTTTTTTTTAACATTTGAAAATAGTCAATCAACTTCCATTTCACCCCCCACTCCAAATCCCAACATTTCTTGGGTTTGGGCACTAAAACATATAATAATTAGTAAGAAATATGATTCACTGGAATGGACACTGATTCTAGGGTCAGAGGGCTTGGTATCTGTCTCTGATACCATATGACCCTCAACCCTAACACCCTGTCTTCCTATACTGCCTCTGCCCACCCCAGGCTTCAGATATCCTCATCTGAAAAATGAGACAGTTTGATGAGTTCTTTCCAGTTTCTCTCTCTCTCTCTCTCTCTCTCTCTCTCTCTCTCTCTCTCTCTCTCTCTCTCTCTCTCTCTGAGTGTGTGTGTGTGTGTGTGTGTGTGTATACACAGATATATTTGTTTTTCAGTTGTTTCAGTTGTGTTCAACTTTTAGTGATCTAATTTGGGGATTTCTTGGCAAAGATATCAGAGGGGTTTGCCATTTCCTTCCCCAGCTCATTTAGTAGATGAAGAAACTGAGGTCAATAGGGTTAAGTGACTTGCCCAGGATTACACAACTAATAAGTGTCTGAGGCTAGATTTGAACTCATGAAGTTGAGTCTTTGTAACTGTAGGTTCAGCACTCTATCTACTTACTACCTAGTTGATTATCTAATACATATATTATACACACATATGTATGCATAGATACACATATATAAATATAAATGCATTTATATATGTCTATTATGCATGATCATATGTGTACAGGTGTCCCTTCCACATTGTGACTTGCCCGCTGTGGTTTTGATATACCAAGGATTGGCAAAAGAAGAAATTAAATGGGAATTTGGGGGAAGTTTTGCAGAAGCCATAGATGACATGCAAAGACCAACAGATGACAGAATACATTTAGAAACTATATAACCTATGACAAAATACTTAACCCAAATTTTACAATCAAGTACTATAAACGTCCCATAAAAGAAAAAGAAAATTTTAGACTTCTCTGGTACAAAGGGAAGGTCAAAAAAATTTAGTCGGATTTTCCAGATCATGTGCATCTCTAACCATCTGTGGTATGGGAGGGATACCAGTATATCTATAGGTGACTACCATATTTTTTATTTAATTATATATATTTACATATATATAAATAAATCACACAAATTTATATGGATCTAAGTAAACTGGCAAGGCTTTCTCTAACTATGGGTTAGTCAAACTGGTAGGATGGAATTAAAATTTTCTTTGTGATGTTCTTTAGACTCAGAATTGGGCAACACTCTGAGACATAGCTGAGGAGAATAATAACATTTTTCCCATCATCCTTCTGTCCCTTGCTTGTCTGAACCACCTCTGTATTCTCCTGCCCTGTCTCAAGTGTGCAAGTCTGTTCTTTATTAGGAAGAAAATTTAATAGGATCTTTTCATCCACTATTTTTGCCCTATGGTATGTTTAACTTATTTGGCTTGGTACACAATGCTGTTTCCCAAGTTTCTGACAAACACTGGACTCATTCCACTCAGGGCTCAGCTCTTGATTGACCTATGTCCATTTTGTTCTTACATGGATACCTTTCCTCCTTCAATTTTGGGGCTTTTCATATATATCCATACATATCATGTTATATATTCTATATTTTGTTATATATTAATGAGTTAATATATAATAATAATTAATATAATATACATTCATATATATATAAGTACACATGCTTTTTTTTTTATAAACAACAAAATATTTTATTTTGGATGGAAATGTTAGTTTGCTCCCAGCTTCTGCTTGCAGTCCAGGGCTTTTTGGGTCCTGAGAGTATTAGAATTTCTTCTTGTTAGTAAATCAAAGAGATGATAAACTGTCTTAGGCACAAGTATTGACAGCTGAGAGCTAGGCCCAGCAAATGAAATGGGGCATCTGGTAAGTGCCGAAGGCTATGGTGGTAGGACACAGTTTGTCTCTTCCCCTTCTCTACATTATCATGTAAGCTCCTTGAATTTACGTGGTATTTAGCATACCGCTCAGGTATACAGTGTGTGTTTAATACTTGCTTCATCTAAACAGGACAGCAAACTAGATTTTATCCTTGTCACTATGACTTTCTAGTTTTTTTTATTTTATTTTTTATTTTTTTATTGATAAAGAAAATTTTTCCATGGTTACATGATTCATGTTCTTTCCCTCCCTTCCTCCCCCCCCCCCAGACCCAGCCAATGAGTAATTCCACTGGGTTTTACATGTCATTGATCAACATCTATTTCCATATTATTGATATTTGCTTTAGGGTGATTGCTTAGAATCTATATCCCCAATCATATCTCCATCAACCCATGTGTTCAAGCAGTTGCTTTTCTTCTGAATTTCTACTTCCACAATTTTTTCTGTGGATGTGGATAGCGTTCTTTCTCATAAGTCCCTCAGAATTGTCCTGGATCATTGCATTGTTGTTAGTAGAGAAGCCCATTACATTCAATTGTGCCACAGTGTATCAGTCTGTGTATAAGGTTCTCCTGGTTCTGCTCCTTTTACTCTGCATCAATTCCTGGAGATCATTCCAGTTCACATGGAATTCCTCCAGTTCATTATTTCTTTTAGCACAATCATATTCCATTACCAGCAGATACCACAATTTGTTGTCATTTCCCAATTGAAGGGCATCCCCTCATTTTCCAATTTTTTGCCACCACAAAGAGCATGGCTATAAATATTTTAGTACAAGTCTTTTTCTTTATTATCTCTTTGGGGTATAAACCCAGCAGTGGTATGGCTAGATCAAAAGGCAGGCAGTCTTTTAAAGCCCTGTGGGCATAATTCCAAATTGCCATTCAGAATGGTTGGGTCAATTCACAACTCCACCAGCAATGCATTAGTGTCCCTATTTTGTCACATTCCTTCCAACATTTATTACTTTCCTTTGCTGACTATGATTTTTTAGCTGAGTCATCAAGGGCTGTCACTTTGTTTTGAGGTCTATTCTCCTATTTGCAACATGAGGAAATTGTGTTAAGATGACAGAGGGCAGTTAGGTGGCACAATGGCTGGAAAGCTGGGTCAGGAGTCAGGAAGACTTGCATTCAAATCCAGTGTCAGATGCTTACCTGCTGTGTGATCCTGAGGAAATCTCTTAAATTCTGTTTACTTCATTTTCCTCATCTAAAAAATGGGGATAATAATAGTACCTGTCTCTCAGGGTTGTTGTGAGTAGCAGAAATGGGACAGGAACTCAGATCAATGTTTTTCCCACTCTACCCTGGGCAAAGACAGACAAGAAATGGAAGATTTGGTCTCTGCCCTCCTGGAACATTCTCATTAGCTAAAATATGACCTTTTGGGGAAAATGACTCAACTCTGAGCTTTCATTACAATACCTCGATTCCAACAAAAATTTTATTGTCTCCTAGAGGACTGCAAT
Organism: Gracilinanus agilis; assembly: GCF_016433145.1. NCBI lineage: Eukaryota > Metazoa > Chordata > Mammalia > Didelphimorphia > Didelphidae > Gracilinanus > Gracilinanus agilis. Next base: position 613,832,950 of record NC_058130.1, read on the forward strand.
AAGCAAGATGAGTTATTTCTCTGAACTTCAAATATGGATTTGATTCAAATAGATAGGAAACTGAAGTTGAAAGTCAGGCTCTAGTGTTCCCAGTGTAGGATTTTACTGGTGGTGGCCACTTTACTTTTCGCAGGTGCAGGAAAATGTCAATAGAACACAAAGCTATTTAAGTGAGGTAGTCCTTCCTTAGTAGGAAACCAAGTCAATGAGCATGTTAAACTTGCATTATGCGGGCAGCTGGGTAGCTCAGTGGATTGAGAGTCAGGCCTAGAGGCAGGAGGTCCTAGGTTCAAACCCGGCCTCAGCCACTTCCAGCTGTGTGACCCTGGGCAAGTCACTTGACCCCCATTGCCCACCCTTACCACTCTTCCACCTATGAGAAAATACACCCAAGTACAAGGGTTTAAAAAAAAAAAACTTGCATTATGTTCCAGGTAGCTGCCTCAGTGGATAAAGCACTGGGCTTGGAATCATGAAGACCTGAGTTCAAATCCAGCCTCATATACTTACTAGATGTATGATCTTGGGGAAGTCACCAAACCTTTGCCTTAATTCACCAGAGAAGAAAATGGCAAACCATTGTAGTATCTTTGCCAAGAAAGTCCCACTGACAGTATCGACATTCTGTGGTCCACAGGATCATAAAGAGTCAGACCCAATTAAAATGATTTAACAACCACAACCTCCTCCAGAGCCACCAAAAAACCCCAGCATAAAACCCATGAAAATAGCCTTAGTAAAGTTCTTCCCACACAAATACTGGGGCAAATACACATGGCCTCTTGAAAGAGGTAATAAATTGTGGACTGTGACAGATAGGCCCCTCTAAAAGTCCATTTTCTTTGAACTCAATATTAATATACATATTTAAAGGGCAAGCCCCAAATCAGCACCTACTCCAGAATAGCTTATTGTGCCCTGATTAACTCCACCAACAGCAGCTTTGGTAAAAGGACCAGGGAATGAGACATCTAATAGGATGTGATGTATCCTCTTTGAATACCATTTTAGAATGCAGCTTGTCACTTGGGTTCATTCATTCATTCAACAAATAACTAGTGTATAGCTACTATATGCAGAGCATTGTGCTCATCACACAACTGTTATACCACTCGGTGTCCTAGTCTCCTCCTCTGCCATCATTTCCCAAAACAGACGTAGAAAGAGCTTAGAAATTCATGATTTTGCTCATTTCTATGAGTCAGCTTCCTCCTCCCCACCATTCTTTCTAGCTGGTCTATTGCAGAATAGGGGAAGGAGAGAGTCACTGACTTGGGTCACCCCCTTAACAGAGAGTCTGTTACACATGATTCCCAGAAAAGGTCAGGGCTCCCCCACAACCTGTATCCTTTCACTCGCTGAATTTCTCATTCTTTCAAGGGTGGGAATCCTCACACTGAATTGAGTCCTTCTGCACTCTCTCCCAATTTATTCCACATGCCTCGGGGTTCCTCCCCCACTGAAGCTATTCTCTCCAGAACTGAATTCTTTCCAGTCTCAGGCTCATCCTAGGCCAGTCTCTTCACTACTCAAATGCCTAACACCAAACCTAAGCTATAGAGGAGCTCTTAGAAAGTTGTAGGGGTTTGAAAGCACCTACTCAATCTCCCCCTTACATTCTGTTTTTTATTATTTTTTATCCTTTGTTTTCCATCTTAGAATCAATACTGTGTATTGGCAACAAGGCAGAAGAGTGGTAAGGGTCAGGCTATGAAGGCTAAGTGACTTGCCCAATGTCACACAGCTGGGGAGTATCTGAGACCAGATTTGAACCCAGGACCTTCCTGTCTCTGGGCCCAGCTCTCTATCCACTGAGCAACCCAGCTGTCCTCCCCTTTACATTCTAATAAAATTGTTTCTTCTTTTTCTTTTGCTTCCACAGCATTCTCAATTTCTGACAGTGCTAAGCTTCATGAAGAATAGGAAAAAAAGAAACACAAAAAACAAGAGCTAGTCAGTCACTACCTTGATGGAATTTACTGTCTAAAAGAAGACTAAGAGAATAATTAACAGCTACCATATAAGACTGTTGTCTAATGGAAGAGATAATACCATAAAAATAATATGCACTATTGGCTACATAAGCAGGATAGGCAATAAGTCCTCTAAGAATTCAAAGGAGTTCAGATCCCAATGGGATTTACATCTCTGTCTCTCCTATCATAATAGCCTCCTAGTCAGACTCCTGGCCACAAGTCTCTCCAGTCTCTCCCCACTCCAGTCCATCATCTCCTCAGCTATCAAAGAGGTCGTCCTCTACTCAATAAAGTCCAACGGCTCCCCATCATCTTCAGGATCAAACAGAAACTCCTTTATTTGTTGTTCAGACTTTATAACCTGCTCCACTCCCCAGAGGTCTCCTTTCCAGTTTGGTTATATCAGAAACCCCACTAGATACTAGGCAGTCCAATGACACTGGCCTTCTTGTTGTTCCTGCAACCAGAAACTTCATCTCCTGACTGCAGACATTTTCCCTGGCTGTTCCCCAGGCCTGGAATGACCCTCATCTCTGCTTCATGGCTTCCCTGGTTTCCTTCAGGTCTCAGATAAAATCCTACTTTCTCTAATGAGCTTTTCTTGATCCTCATTCATTCTCATGCCTTTCTTTTGTTGATTATTTCAAATTTATCTTGTACAGATCTTTTTTTAATTTAAAATTTTTATTTAATTAATTAATTTAGAATATTTTTCCATGGTTACATGATTCATGTTCTTTCCATCCCCTCCTCCCACCCTTCTTTGGTAGCCAACGAAGAATTCCACTGGGTTTTCTTGTACAGTTCTTGTTTGTGGATTCTCTCCCACCGTTAGACAGTGAGCTCCTCAAGAGCAGGAACCCTCCTTTATTTTACTTTGTGTCCTGAGTGCTTAACACAGTGCCTGGTAGGTTGTTGGGTTTTAGGTTTTTTTAGCCCTTCCCTTCCATCATAATATCAGTTCTAAGAAAGAAGAACTTGAGCAAGGTTTAGGCAATTGAGCATAAGTGACTTGCCCAGAGGCACATAGCTAGGAAGTGTCTGAGGTCAGACATGAACCCAGACCCTCCCAACTCCAGACCTGGCACTGTATCCACTGTGCTACCTTGCTGCCTTATGGTAGAGATCTAATAAATATTTACTGATTATCTCTATCTATCTAATATATTTACATGAGTGATCAGAATACTTTATATAAATCCAAGGGGTGTTGTGAGACTCCATTGTGATAATAGATTTTAAATATTTTGCAAACCATAAAGTGCTATATAAATACCAGTTATTATTATTAACCTACAGTCACGAGGATGGAGGCCTGGTGATTGCTTCATTCTCTGAATCTTCTATTATACTCCTGTTGAACTTAAGTAATATTTATAGAGCAATATAGGGGTATGCTGGGAAATGTTTTTTCCCCCCAGGGGGAATGCATATACTCTTTTAAGTTTAATCTGCATTATTAATATTACACGACAATAAAGCAAGCCTTGATTTGTGGCACCTGCTGATTTCTGAGGTATAAATGCCCACACAAAAAAAATTAACAATGGGTTCACCAAGCCAGCTTGAGCCAGCTCCAGCAGGTCCCTGGAAAATAAGCTAATTGGATTTTACCAGTGCCATCTTTTTTTTTTTTTTAAACCTTTATGTTTGGTCTTGGAGTCAATACTGTGTATTGGCTCTAAGACAGAAGAATGGTAAGGGCTAGACAATGGGGGTCAAGTGACTTGCCCAGGGTCACACAGCTAGGAAGTGTCTGAGGCCAGATTTGAACCCAAGATCTCCCATCTCTAGGCCTGACTCTCAATCCACTGAGCTACCCAGCTGCCCCCTACCAGCATGATCTTAATACTTACCTTACACTTGTATCCTGATGTGAAAAACATCTTTCATATAGGATAAAGGTGCCTATGTTGTTATAAATCTCAAAGGCCATCCACTCCATCCCTTTCATTTTACAGACTGGGAAATTAAAGACAAGTGAGGTTAAGTCACTTATTCAAGGTCCCACCAGTAAATCAGAGACAGGATTTACACTCAAGCTCTCTGCCTCCAAAAATCAATGTTGGGTTTTGTTTCTTCATGTACCTACCACTTTCACATATATTATCTCATGAAAGGCTCACAATAAGCTTCTGAGATAGGCAGGCAGTATTTTTTTTATGATTTTTATTTTACAGATAAAGAAATCGAGGCTCAAGGGACTTGCCTGAAGGCACAGAGCAAGCAAGTGATAGAGTTGGGATTCCAGCTGGGGGATCAAGGTTGGCGTTTGTGCCTACACCCTGGAACCAGAGTGGTTGTACTTTCTCTGACATTTGATCTCAAGCCATCAGAAAAAAGTACCTTCTGAGTTGGCTGCTACTGAGGTTCCCTTTCTTCCAGGCAACAGCTGTGTGTATTTAGAGCCTTTGGGATGATTCCACATGAAGCAGTGAGCAAGAGAGGAAACCTGGGTTCTTCTAGTCTGAAGGACGGTTCAGAATCTACTGACATATTTGTGGGTAAGGAGGAGTTGTGTTCCAGCAGGACTTTAACTATTAGAACCAAGAGTTGAAATAGTTTCGACTGGACTGGTGAAAGGCATAATTCATACCTTATGGGTGGAGTAGCTTGCAGCTGTTTGCCTGTCTTGGGCAAAGCCAAGACAAAGTAAATAGTATAATTACTCTGAGGGTCTTGGAAGAGGTGTTTTACATTTCCACTTTCCACAGTGCCCTCTCTTCACCCCCCTACCCCCCACAAAACAGAACGTTGATGAATTGTGTCCAGGTGTTTTTGTTTGTCTGTTTAACTGGAGGAAGGGTTAACTCTAAATTTCTACTGAGTTCTGATCGATACCAAGGTCATTGTCTCCGAAGAACTGAGAGAGTATTCTCAAAAGATTTGCCCAAAAATTGGGTTCTCTTGGGGGGAAGTGAGGTCAGATGGGAGGGCACCAGATTTCTGGTTGCAGTCAAAAAAGATAGATACAGGCGTCTGTGGAATTCTCAATTGGGAATCTTGAGTAGTTGGCTCTATTCTTGATTTTGCTCTGATAAGACCTGAAAAAAGACATTTGCCTGCACAAATACCCTCTTTCCCCAGGCCCCTCCCCTCCACAAAAAAGAGGTAATGTTAGCATCAACATGTGTCACTTTATTCAAAAGATCTATTTTTTAAAAGCCGTATATAATTTGGTAAAAGCAGATCTTATTTTCCCAATGACTTATAATATTATTTTAGGAGTGTGTTGACTTCTTTCCTGATGGATCTTTAATTGGCAGCAATCCATAATATTTTGGCTTTAAGTTTCTCTCTACTCAGCCTCTCTGACAAGAAGTTGGTGAGCTGAACTAAAGTTCTTAAATACAAGACAAAGATCCCTGCTTTGAGATATAAATATCTGTCATTATAATATAAATATATTTCTAGTTTCTCTCTGTTTACATGTATATATATACACGCACATATATTTCTATATATTTATATCTATATTCCTTAAAATGGACCACACTGATAGGTGAAATAACAATATTGAGTGTCAGAGGCTCAAAGGTCTAAAACTGACCTGAGGTATGATCTTTTATCCATATTTTGAATTCTAGAGAAAAAACAATTCAAAGTCTTTCCTGGATTAACAAAGAATCTCTCCAGGAGCAGAAGGCCTAACAAATTAGTTGAAGCTGAGGGAGGAAATTATATCATCATCAGTTCTATTCATTTAAATAGATGAAACTAGCTCCTATACCATCCATATTGCAAAAGTGGTCCTGGGTGGAAAGACCAAGGCATTTCAATCCTACATACCTACTGCAAAGGAAAGGAATAAAAGTTTTACTTAAAGAAGAAAGACTTAAAGATAAGTTAAATAATGGTTGATAACAGTTGAGTTTAACAGAAGATACTTAAGTTGTACCTAGGTGTTTGTATATATTTACATTTCTATTTTTTTGGCCCTAGATTAAGTTTGTAAACAAAGATGCCATTTAGAGATTGTTAGTTATTCACATTTTAATAAATAGGTATATTTTAATGGAAAAAAGTGACTAGATGATATAAATTATATGACATTGCAACTTCTTTCAGTTTTTTATGCTTAAGGAAAGACCCTAGTCTACACACCAAATAACAAGTACCATCTTTCACCCAGTGACACCTGCCTAAATTTCTGGCAAAATGTCTAAGAGGAAAGAAATAATCAGCCTCTAGAGTACCGACCTTGACATTTTATAACTATTAACTGCAAACATTACTCAGTGTTCCAAGTGACAATATTACAATGGAACAGTTAAACCATAAATAAACAGCCTTCATCACAGATATGGCCATCTGAGAGAGACCTGAAGTATCAATGTCTAACCAAGAAAGGCATAAGATTAATTAAATCTGTAGCTCTCACAGAGGGTAGCAAAGATGTGGCTGACTGAGAACTACAGTGGTTAACTGGTAAGCATTAGTGATGATAGCTGAAAAAAATAATAGAACTGGCTGGGGAAAGCTATTGATAAAGGAGTGACCTGGTGAAGTGTGAGGAAAAAAGTATACTGGAAGGATAAAGGTGTTGGATTTGTGAAGAAGAAGAACTTAGTTGAGGACCAGTTACCAAGTTGTTGAAATCAGAAGCATGGAGCTGAGCCAAAACAAATAAACTATATTGGAGAGATCAGAGTGAAGATTAGGAACCAGAGGAACCATGAGTCAAAAGCTCCAGATGAACACTGTAGAGTATCACTGATGAGATGAACTCTCTAGTGACAGGGTCTTGGGGTAAATTACTTTTGACCAGACATGAGAACAGGATAGTCCTGTCCACTTAACTGTTTTAAAGAGCCCCCTCTTCCATGAACCTGAGGATGGCCGTGAGGTGGTGTAGATGGATGGTTTGACCAGAAAGTATGATCAGAATATTGTGCTCATAATATTTGAAAGTTGAAGCTTTGAAATACCTCTATCTGTGTCAGTAGGCATCAGATTAGAATCTTTCTTAAAAATCCTTTATTTGGGGGGCAGCTGGGTAGCTCAGTGGATTAAGAGCCAGGCCTAGAGACAGGAGGTCCTAGGTTCAAATCCGGCCTCAGGCACTTCCCAGCTGTGTGACCCTGGGCAAGTCACTTGACCCCCATTGCCTACCCTTTACCACTCTTCCACCTATAAGTCAATACACAGAAGTTAAGGGTTTAAAAAAATTTTTTTAAAAAACCCTTTATTTGGGAAATTCTGAAATATCAGATGCAGATTATAGATATCATGACATTGCTAGTGACAAATCTAAGTCCATTATGGCCATGGCCCATATATAAATGTGGATGTCAAATCTAGAGCCAGCATCTTTAATATTTGCTCTTTTTTTTTCTCTTGAGAGTGAGCTCAGGTGAATCTTATACTTACATTGAGCTAATATTCAAGTCATTTTCTCATTTCCATTTATTTAATGTAGTTCAAGGGCAACATTTAATCCTTTTCTTTTTCCCCAGTTTATTTTTAGCATTTTATTTTCGCACGTTGTTGAAATGAAAGGCTGAGTGTTTTCTTTTGTATACTCACTTGGATTTTCCCAATGATTTATAAGTGACATGTCTTCTGTAAATGGTTCAGAATGAAAAAAGAACTTTTTTTTTAGTTTTCAAAATTCATTTCTCTGAGGTTGTGTGTGTATGTGTGTGTGTGTGTGTATGTGCATGTACAAGTGTACTTATTCATAGGTGTATTTGTATGCATGGATGTGTACCTCTGTATTGGGATAAGGGATCCAGCTACATAGAGGGCGGCACAGCTTGGTTAAAGTCAAGACTTTCACCCTGCCAAAGTGAGGTGAAAGAAAACAATAGATTAATGTATATCCTAGGATCAAAGAATGTTAGGGTTAAGGAATTTAAGAGATAAACTTGTCCATTTAACAGAAGAAATGGAGGCTGCCAGACGTTAAATGGTATTAAATCTGTATCCTAGAAAATAGATACCCTTCATGTGTCCTCCATTCCAGGTAAACTAACCTTATGGCTGTTATTCTTGCAGGACACTCCAGTTCCTGCCTCTTATGAACTGGCATAAGTAGCACCCCATATCTAGAACACACTTCCTCCAAAGCTGCCTTGTATAATCTTTTGTTGTTATTTAATTATTTCAGTCACATATGCCTCTCGTGACTCCATTTGGGATTTTCTTGGCAAAGATACTAGAATGGTTTGCCATTTCCTTCTCTAGTTCATTTTAAAGATGAGGAAACTGAGGCAAACAGGGTTAAGTGCCTTGCCCAGAGATACAAAGCTAGTAAATATCTGAGGCAGATTTGAATTCATATCTTTTCTATCTTCTGTACTATCTAGCTGTCCTGTAGAATCCTTAGATTCCTTCAAAGTACAACACCAAACTTTCTCCATGAAGCCTTTCCTGAGCTTTCCCTGTCCCTTCTTCCTCCTCCCTGCCAGTTATTAGCACTATCTTCCTCTGGAAATTATTTTGTATTTTTTATGTATATACTTCATATGCCTTCATTTGATATGTGACACATTGTTTTCTCAAAAGAACACAAACTCCTTGAAGAGGGAGGTTTCTTTTTTAGTCTTTGTATCCTAGTAGCCTTGCCCAATGTCTTGCATGTAGTTGTTTTTTATAAATATTTATTGGGTTGGAATGGATTAGATGACTTCCCCAGTATCACACAGGTAGTAGATTGCAAAACTGGGATTTGAATCAAGATCTTCTGACTCCAAATACAGGGCTTTCCCATTTTAAAACTGTTGAATATTTTCCCCCTTCCACAATTAAAAATACCTTTAAAGCATCTAAAAACCTTACTGGGAGTTGTGCCTCTTTTAAACCTAGAGCTGGGAGCTATTCAAGAGTACCTCATATCTCTGTCTTCATAAAACTTTTCCTTTTGTTTTTTTAAATTAAAATGTTTAGCCAGATATGATGAGAAAATCGCAGGGTTCTCCACAACCACTGCACCATCATACATGGTTATACACAATATAATCATCCACCAGAAAATGTTTCCTCACATTCTTTCTACTCTCCAAGTAGAGTAGTATTCTTCTCTGCTGTTCTTTTCCCTTCCCTTCCCTTCTGTTTCCTTTGTTCATTCATTCGTTTGTTCCTTCCTTCCTTTCTTCCTTCCCTCCTTCCATCTCTCCCTCATTTCCTTCCTTCCTTCCTTCCTTCCTTCCTTCCTTCCTTCCTTCCTTCCTTCCTTCCTTCCTTCCTTCCTTCCTTCCTTCCTTCCCTTCTTCCTTCCTTTCCTCCTTTTCTCCTTCCCTCCTTCCTTCTCTCCTTCTTCCCTTCCATTCTTGCTCTCTCTTCCCTTCTCTTTCTTTCAAATTTCTGGCATTACCTCAGAATAAATGAGAGTCCTTTCAAATGGGTGAATTGAATAAATCTGGTGCAGACAGAGGCACTTTGTGAATTCCATTTGCTTATAGATGTGTATAAAATCTGTAAATTCCATAAGCTTGGAGAGCCATCAGACACATTGCTTTCTCAACTGTCTAGCCCAGGTTACACCCAAGAACATTTTATTGGAGATAAAAAAATAAAATATATTTTCTTTTAAGAGTCCAGGGAAGGGGTCAGTTAAGTGACTCAGTAGATAGAGAGCCCTGTCTGAGGACAGGAGGTCCTATGTTCAAACATAGTCTTAGATACCTCCTAGTTGTGTGACCCTGAGCAAGTCACTTAACCTCATTTGCCTAGCCCTTACCACTCTTCTATCTCAGAACCAATACACAGTATTGATGCTTTTTTCCTTCTTGTTTACAACTGGTTTATTCTTTGATTTAATTTATTAATTTAATTTAGAGGCCAGGTATTCTTTACTCATACATAAATGAGGAAACTGAGTCCAGAAAAAAGAAGGCTTTCTTTTTACCCCCAAAGGACACATAGAGGCACTCTAGAGCTTAGGTCTTTTGGCTCTCATTCAGTACTCTGTATAGTATGTTATTAGATAAGACCACTCAGCAAAAATCTTTCCTGGGCCAGGAAAAGATGGTAAGACGTTGATGATGATGTTGATGATTGTGTTGTTGTTGTTGATGATGATGTTGTTGATGATTATAGCAGTCCAGGCATATACCAGCTATGCCCTTGAGTTCAAATTAAGACTGTAGCCTTGTAAAATTCCAACTCATCCCCAAGGCTATACTCTGGAAGACTAACTATTGCCTATAACACTAATTTAGTATCTGTATCAGATAAGGTTTACAAGCTGGAGGTCGAATGAACTCCTGATCTGGGTGTAAACTTCACCATTGTCTTAGGATCTGGCTCTTGTACTTTGTGATGATTAACTCATAATGTTAATGTGTCTGTCAGACCACCCATTTGATTATCAATCTCTCTTCCCTCTTCTTCTTTTGACCTCAATAAAAATCAGTATGTTAGGCTAAGAGGAAGCTCCCTGTCAGGCTTATGCTATGCTGAAATACCATGTCTCTACATCTATATTCTTGTCTTATGCTCTCCTTTACTTAAACTTTAACTCCTCAACCCATATTCACTCAGTTCCCAGTTCCCCTTTACAAGTGTTCTATCCACAAGGAAATTTAGTGAAGTCAGTGGATGGCTTCAATGATGACACTGATGATGTAGTTAATGATGTTGATGACGTTGCTGGTGATGTTGTTGACATTGATGATGATGTTGTTGATGACACTGATGGTGATGATGTTGATATGTTGTTGATGATGTTGTTGATGATGATGTTGATGACGATTGAATTTGGAGTTGGAGGTTTTCCTCCTATTTGAACCTTTCTGACTCTTTCTACTATAATGATTAAGATTTTGTTGGATCTGTCTCCAGCCTCTTTCATCCTTCCATTGTATTGGTCTTCTCTCCCCTCCCCCATGCACTTCTTTATGAAATATAAAATTACCCCATTTTATTTCTTTTCCCCACAGTATTGATTCTAAGATGTATAGTTAAAGATTTTTTAATAAGAAGGACAGGGTAGAAACCCAGAAATAAAATTAATGGTAGGATCAAGAAAGGACTGCAGCTTAAGAGGGTACCATAACCTCTCAAAGAAGAGAGCCTACTCATAAAAAGGTTGGAAAAATGAGCAAACAACAAAAAAGCACCTAACTATAGTAAGTTTTTCTGAAGACAAAGAGCAAGGCACGGACACAGAAGGGGATGTTGCTTTACAACCATAAAATCCAAAAGAAGAATATGAATTGGACACAGATTCTGGAATAGCTTAAAGAGGACTTGAAAAAGCAATTAAGAGAGACAGAGGAAAAATGTGGAAGATAAATTAAAGCAATGCAAAAAGAAATGGGCCAAATGAAAAAGGAGGATCAAAAGCTGATGGAAGAAAGTCATTCTTAAAAATTATAATTGGGCAACTAGAAACTAATGATTTCATGAGACATCAAGAAACAATAAAACAAAATTAAAAGAATGAAAAAAAAAACAGAAGAAAACATGAAATAGCGCATTAAAAAAACTGACCTGGAAAATACATCCAGGAGAGACAATTTAAGAATTATTAGCCTACCTGAAAGCTATAATAAAAAAAGAAAAGTTTGGACATCGTAATACAAGAAATTACCAAAGAAAACTGCCCAGATATTCTTCAACATTACTTCCAAATTAAAGAATCAGAAGGCATGGAATATTATATTCAGGAAGGCAAAAGATTTAGGTTTACAATACAAGTCACCTATCCAGCAAAACTGAGTATATTCTTTCAGGGGAAGAAATGGTCATTCAATAAGATTGAAGATTTCCAAGAAGTCCTGAGGAACAAGCCAGACCTAAACAAAAAATCTGAAGCCCAAACACAACATCCAAGAAAAGCCTAAAAAGGTAAATAAGAAAGGGAAAAATTTTAAACCCTTAACTTCTGTGTATTGGCTCCTAGGTGGAAGAGTGGTAAGGGTGGGCAATGGGGGGGGTCAAGTGACTTGTCCAGGGTCACACAACTGGGAAGTGTCTGAGGCTGGATTTGAACCTAGGACCTCCCATATCTAGGCCTGACTCTCAATCTACTGAGCTACCCAGCTGCCCCCAAAAAAGAGAAAATTTAAGGGACTCATTAAGGTCAAACAATGTATTCTTACATGGAAAGACAATATCTATAATTCTCAAACATTATTCTTTGTAGTAGAGCAGATAGAAGGAATATACTTAGAGGTTGGGAAAGTAAGCTGATTATGGTGATATGATATATAAAAAAATCAAGGGGTGGAAAAAGAGGATTGCACTGAGAGAAAAGGAAAAGGAGAGATGGAAAGGGGCAAATTGCAAAACATAAAGAGGTATGAAAAATTATTACAGTGGAAGGCAGGATGAGAATGGTGACAGACAATGCTTAAACTTTACTCTCATACTAACTGGCTCAGAGAGGGAATAACAATCATACTCACTGGGATATAGAACTGTAGCTTACCCTACAGGGGAAAAGAAGGGGAATAAGACAAGGGAAGTAGGTGTAATTAGAGGGAGAGGGAAGTAGGGGAGTGATAAAAAGCAAAACATTTGTGAGGACAAACAGAATGAAAGGAAAAAGCAGGATCAAAAGGAGAAAATAAGATGAATGGTAATACACAGTTAATAATCATAACTGTGAATGTGAATGAGATGAACTCATCCATAATGTGGAAACCGATAGCACAGAAGATTAAAAACCAGAATCCTACTATATGTTATTTACAAGAAACACAATTGAGGCAGAGAGACACATACAGAATAAAAGTGAAAGGCTATAGTAGAATTTATTATGCATCATATAAAGTAGAAAAAAAAACAACAGGGGTGGCAATTGTGATCTCAGACAAAGCAAAAGCAAAAATATATCTGATTAAAATAGATAAGGAAGGAAATTACATCTTGCTAAAAGGTACTATAAACAATGAAGTGATATAAATAAATTAGATCTAGAACCAAAAAAATAAATAAGAAAGAAGTAAGGGAAGTAAGTGAAACTTTAGAAAAGTTAGAGTTAATAGATATCTGGAGAAAATTGAATAGGGATAGAAAGGAATATACCTTCTTTCCAGCAGCATATGGTACATATAAAAAGATTGACCATGTAGTAGGGCATAAGAACATCACAAAGAAAGGCAGAAAAGCAGAAATATTAAAGGCAACTTTTTCAGATCATAATATAATTAATAAGGGTTCATGGAGAGGCAAATTAAAAATTAATTGGAAATTAAATAATCTAATTCTTCAAAACGGCTGGGTTTAAGAATAAATAATAGAAATAATTACTGATTTCTTTAAAAAGAATGGCAATGTGGAGACAACATATCAAAATTTATAGGACACACCCATACAGAGAGGTTTGACTGAATGGGAGGGGCAGGAGCTTGTGGAAGTGCTCCTTCACCTCCACCCTCCCACTGAGCAGTTGGAAGTCAGTTAACAGTTTGGTAATGGTGGACAATCTGGCTTGATAACTTATGGGCCAAAATATTAAGTGGGGAAAGGCTAAACTCCTTATGATAATTTCTTTCTCTGAATTATTTCCCCACAGGATAGAATTGTTGAAGCTTGATGTCTTAAAAGCTCACTGGCTCAGAGGATTAGGATTAACTTCAGGGCCACCAGTAAGAGGAATTTGGCTAATGGAGGAGGTGAGTATATTTCCTAAATTATCTGTATTCAGACACTGTTCCTAGATGATAAGGGTTTAATGATATCAAGAAATGGGAAGGGGGAAATGGATTGATAGGTAAGGAAAAACTACCTAAACAGTTATGTCAAAAGCAGCCCCTCCCCCCAAAGGGGGAAATGTTTCTTGAATGGCTGATCTGTTCTCTAACCCTATAAATATTCTTCTTCTAAAAGTAGATAGCTAAACTAAGGTAGATTGTGGTATTGTTTGAAGGTTTAACAAAAGTAAAGCAGCTTTGGCTGCTAGTGACTGAATGGCTCAGCTCAGAGCCACCCAGATTGTCCCTCAGCTCAGATCCAAGAGCCAAGAGAGACAACACCCAGATCAGGATCAGAACCCAGGACCCAAGACCCAAGACCCAAGACCCTGCAAGCCGGCTGACCTGCCTTTTTATACCAGGACTCCAACTACCTTTAACTGCCCCCTCTCTTAGAGTTCTGGGGGATACTATGGAATTCTGTGCTGCAGCTTGAACCCCTCTCAGCAATATGGATCCCACAGTAACCCTGGTTTTCTAGTACCTAGAATTTCCACTGGAAATTCTGCAGGCATGATGCATTTCTGCACACATCACCCTAATCTACACTACATCCAAACTAACCTCCCTATTCTTAACAATTCAACACTATGCTCTCTCTATTTCTAATAAAAATAAGCTATTCTGGGTGTCTATCACTATCTAAGAAGGGAAAGGAAAGCAAATTAAGGAAAAAAAGGGTATGGCTATAAATATAAACATGACAATATATGAAACAAAGTAACACAAGTGCAAAACATAACTTTGCAAAAAATACAGGTTGCAATAACTATATCTAAGGAATGTAATAAAAATATTTTTGAAACACAATCAAATGCAAACTTGAAAAACGCTAAACTATATCTCAACTTGCTCTCTGTCTTATAACAAAACAAAGCATTAAACATGGTCAAACTCTTCAAGCAAAGTGCTGTAGGAAAACTATAAAACTGTGTCTAGGCATAAACATAAACATCTAATACAAATTTTTGTGTTAGTACCTTACTTAAGCTATATTAATGGTGTTAATATTTCTAAAGTTCTAAATTATTAGTATATTAAGGTTATCTTGTTAGTCATAACTATGTACATGGCTTTATATAATTACTTATTCTTATACTATAGTGACTTTCTCTAATTTAACTCTGTATTCCAAAGGTCCCTAAATCTAGCTTTCCCTAAGGTTGTTAGTAACTCTAAACTATATATGTGTTAGTAATTATAATACAGCTATACACAATGCCTATATATAACTTTGTATAAGTAAAAGTTCCATTGATGTCTATCAAACCAAAAAACAAAAACATGGATCTTTTGATATGCTAGAGATCATAGGATACCCTTCCATTATATACAAATATTCATATGCAATATGTACATATGGTACATATATAAATATATATATATTATAGAGACTCTCATTTATCTACATGAGGTCTAAGACAAGAATTGAAAAATCAGTTTTGTGTTGTTTCCCATAGTCTAATATATGTGCTGGTGCATGCACATCCTTACCTCTACTGCATGGATCTTCTGCCAACACTGGAGAACCATAATTCTCCTTGTGTAGCAATATGAAGTGTGGCACGCAACCTATCATGTGATGTCTCATTTGTGTATTGTGTAGTTGTGTACTCAATATTATAACCTTACATAACTCCTTCTTCCAGTCCTCTTCCCGCATAGTATTTAATAAAGATTACAGTTCTCTTGTGATCGGCCATTCCTTCGTGCCGCCCGTGCTGTGGATCAGTGCAGTTTGTAGCTTTTGTGTACTTCATTTTTTCATCTGTACTGCATTAATACTTGCCTGTTGTCTATCATCTTGCCTGGTGGTTGCCTTGTCACCTTCTTAAACAGGAACAGTAGTAGTTGTTGAATTGTGTTAATTGTGTTAACTTTTTTGTGTTTCAAAAATTTTTTTTCCATTTTTTTATTTCAAGTAGTTTATTCTTCCTCATCAGTACATTCTGTATGCTGTGGATCTATTTGTGTATATATTTGATGTTGCTCTAAATCAGTTGGTATTTCATAGTGTTCTTCATTTACAGCGTGTTCTTTTACAGGCTTCACATGCGTGTTGTGGAACCAGGGATCTCTGTTCTCAACTTTGACAGATGTAGGGCTCATGACTAGGACTTGATAAGGCCCGACCCATTTAGGGTCCAGAATGGATTTTCTTGCAAAGTTCCTTATGTAGACCGTATCTGCCGGTTTAAGCTGATATAAAGTCTGATGGAACTCTCTGAGTTAGAAGTCCAAGCTTGTGCAATTCATCTAGTCTTTTCTTCAAAGATATTATGTATTTATACAGCTGACATTCAGCTCCAAGGTATGATAAGTGAGCTGATTTCTGGGATGAACTATGCCATGGAGCATGACCATATAAAATTTCAAACGGTGAAAATTGGGTGAAAATGGAATAGTACAAACAAAATCAATGCAATAAAAATTAGAAGGAAAGGAACAAGCTGGGAAACATTTTTTTAATAAAAAAAATTCTCTGACAAAGGTCTAATTTCTCAAATATACAAAGAACTAAGTCAAATTTATAAGAAATTAAATTATTCCCAAACTAACAAATGGTCAAGAGATATGAATAGGTAGTTTTCAGGCGAAGAAATCAAAACTATCAATAATCATATGAAAAAATGTTATAAATTCCTCTTGATTAAAGAAATGTGAATCAAACAACTTTGAGGTACCACCTTACATCTAGCAGAGTGGCTAATATTTCAGCAAAGGAAAATGATAAATGTTGGATTGGATGTGGCAAAATTGGGATACTGATTCATTGCTGGTGAAGTTGTGAATTGATCCAACCATTCTGGAAGGCAATTCGGAATTATGCTCAAAGGGTTTTAAAGAATGCATGTCCTTTGATCCAGCAATACCACTTTTGGGTTTGTATCCCAAAGAGATTTTAAAAAATGGGAAAGTTTCTGTTTGTGCAAAAATATTTATAGCTTCACTTTTTGTGATAGCAAATTATTGGAAAATGAGGGGGTTTCCCTCAATTGGGGAATGGCTGAACAAATTGTGGTTTATGATAATGATGGGATACTATTATGCTATAAGGAATGATGAACTGCTTGATTTCTGTAAGAACTGGAATGACCTGCATGAACTGATGAGGAGTGAAGTAAACAGAACCAGGAGAACATTATACACAGTAAAATATTGTGAGATGATCAAATGTGATTAACTTTGATATTAAAAGCAATGCAATGATCCAGGACAACTCTGAGGGACTTATGAGAAAGAATGCTATCCATATCTAAAGAAATAATTGTAGGAGTAGAAGAAAACACATGATTTATCACTTGTTTATATGGGTACATGATTTGGGGTTTTTGTTTTAAAAAAGGTTATTACAAAAATGAATAATATGGAAATAGTATTTAAGTGATAATTTATGTATATAACCCAGTGAAATTACTTGTCAACTCTGAAAGGGGGAGAGTGAAGAGGGGAGGGAGACAACAAGAATTATATAACCCTGAGAAAAAATTTTAAATTTAAAATAAATACAGGGAAAACTAGAATTAGGAGAAGTGTGATACTTCCAGTAGAAGTTCATTGAGGAATTAGATCAAGCGGAAAAGAATTTCAGAGATAATCTACTCTGTTGTTTTTTGTAACCCCTTGGGATATTTGGATAGGTTGCAAGGGGTTCATGAGCTTTAATAGTGAAAAAAATTATATCTTTGTTTTCACTAATTGAAACCTGAAATTTAGCATTTCTTTTAAAAATAAAAAAAATCATCCTGAGAAGGAGTTCATGACATAAACAAGATCAATAGCTCCAGATCTAGTTCAGTCTCTTTGTTTTGCTCATGAGGAAAAGAAGCCAGAAAAGAAATGACCTGTCCAAATGCACACAGTGGTAGAACTACGTCTAGGACACAGATTTAGGGAGGCAGATCAGCTCATCATAAAGGTGACTGAATTTAGATTCAAAAGACATGAAATCAAGTCCCATCTTGGCCGCTTACTCTTGGGTAGGTTATTTCATCTCTCTAGGTTTCATTATCCTTGTTTTTTAAAATCCTGGGTTGGAGAAGGTGTCCTCTGAGCTCTGAGCCTATGTTTCTGTCTTCTGGATTCCTAGCTCCCAATTCACTACCCAGTGTTCTTTTTGCTACCCAACTTTGTTCCAAGACCAATCTTATCTGGTTACTAGAACTAATGATTGCAGGATCTGGGCTTAGGCTTTGGCAAAACATCAAAGTTATCTGGCACATGAACATTTTAGAAGGAATTGAGAAAGAACATTTTGGAATTGTGCCGCCCACCATCAGTTTGGGTGTTTCTAAAATTCAACAGCTGAGAGACATCCACAAGTAGATTGCAGCAGTTGTCCCTCCCACCTCTTAAAGAGAGTCCACATTTTTAGGAAATATCCATATCTGAGTATGCTGTGGCCAGTCTTGCTCCACTGTTAGTATAGACAATATATACCAAAAGGAAATTGATTAGCTATGTGATCTTGAACCATTCACATCATCTTGTAAACTCCAGATTTTATATATTTTGGAGGTCCCTTCCAGTGCTAAATACTAAGACTGTGTGATTTAAAGAAAACTTCTGAAGCCACCTAATTGTTTGATCATCTAAACTACATTTCTCCATCTCAGAGATATTATTTATGTTACATAATTCACATATAAAATGTCCCCTTGGCACATTGTAAACAGGTGAAGCGGACTTGCCTATGAAGAGAATTGGAAATGGGGGAATGATATGGTTTATAGCTAACATTGAGAGAGAACCTGGATATTTGTGATCTATATTTCTTTGACACTAAGAGTCATAGTTCAAAGAGTTTTATTGGGTCCAACAGACAAAAAGGAAGGAAACAGACATTTATTAACTCCCTGCAATGTGCCAGGCATAGTGCTAAGCATTTTACAAATATTATTTCACTTAGTCCTTACAACAACCCCATGAAGGAAGTATTAATATTATCCCTGTTTTATGGCTTAGGAAACTGAGGCAGACAGAGGTTAAGTGATCCTAAATCACTCAACTGGTAAATATGTGAGACCAGATATGAACTCTTTCTAACTACAGGTCTATTTGCAGTATTAACTTGCCATTTATTTGCCTTAGGGATGGTGCTTTATTCAAAATGGTACTTCTTTTTTGAAATGCCAGGGAGGATTGTTTTATCTAGTTGGGTCTTTGAAAAGGACACCAATGTGCTTTCTTTTTCTTTTCTAAACCTAAACCTTCTGTCCTAGAATCAATGCTGTGTATTGGTTCTGAGGCAGACGTGTTGTAAGGATCAGGTATCTGAGGTCAGATTTGAACCCAAGACTTCTCATCTCTAGGTCTGGCTTGTTACCTACTGAACCCCACTAATGGAATGTTGGCATCCATTTCAAGCAGCTCTGAAGTGTCTTCCAATCAGCTTTTAAAGACAAATCAGTTAGATGAAGGCCTTCAGTTTCTTTGCCAAGGCTTTGTAATTGTTAGAAATATATTTTTAGGTACTTCCTAGTAGTGCCATTTGTGCCCATGAGAGCATCAATAATGGAAGGATCCTTGAGCTTGACTTCAACTCCTGGGGAAATTCTAGAATGGGTCATTAAAGAGATAGTAATCAATGACCTAAAAAAGAGAGGTAGTGATTATAAAAAGCCAACCTGACTTCATTAGGAACAAATCTTGCCATCCTGATCTTATTTTGTTTTTTGACAGGATTACTTAAGTAATAAATTCAGTGATTATAGTTAACCTAGATTTTAGCCAAGCTTTTAATTAAGTGTCTTATTCTGGTGGAGAAGATGGAGGGATGTAAATTAGAAGAGAAAGCAATCAAATGGCTTTATATATCTTTGCATTGTCAGACTTAAAGATTAATTGCTTATGGTCTGGGGTCAGTGTGGTATGAAACTTCCAGAAGAAAATGGATGGTAAAAATGGTATGCTTATCAAATCTGAAGATGAAACAAAGCTAGGAGAGGTCACAAAATACAGTGGATGACAAAAGTCAAGATCCAAAAGGGTCTTTCAGGCTAAGGCACTTGACTGAACCAAATAAGATGGAATTCACTAGATATAAATGTAATGTTTTGTCCTGAGATACAAAAAATCAACTCCACAAATCTGAGATTGGGAGGTATGGAAAAGCAGCAATTGTTCTAAAAATATATCTGGGAGTTTTATGCCAAAGTCAATACAATCCAGCAAGTCTAATGTGGCAGCCAAAAAAGCTAATACATCCTAGGCTTTATTAGGAGGGGAATAACTTCCAAGAATAGGGAGGTAAAAATCCCACTATACTCTCTCAGGCCTCACCTAGAATACTGTCAGGTTTCTGGGCACGGCAGCTTAAGGACATTGAGAAGCTGGAGAATGTCTAGAGGGGCCAGTCAGAATGGTGAAGGGCCTCGAGTTCATGACAAATGAACTTAAGTAAACAATCACTTGAAAGAACGTTTATCCAAAAGAAATCTTTGAGGGTAGGGCAAGGAGTTGGGGAGGGCAGATAACGTGCTGTCCAAAAATGGAATGAGTTGCCTCAGGAGGAGGTGATGGGTTCCTGTTCCATGGAAGTCTTCAGGCAAAGGTTTCACAGCCTTGGATCTGTTATTTTGGGGATCCTTTAATATAGGGATTTGACTACCACAGTTCTTTACAACTCTCAGACTTTGTTCTTCTGTGGTGCCTTTAGATATGGTTCATGGAGGAGAGAGACAGACAGACAGACAGAGACAGAGAGAGAAACAAAGCTAATGCTCGAGAGGCTGACATTGCAGGGAGGGTGCAGGGAAGGACCCTGGCATCTGCTGATTTTTTATTCTAACTAAATTTTCTTGCTAAGTAGGTAGTAAGCTCTTTAGTTTCTATGAGTGCAAGTGCTACTAGCATCTCCCAAACAGAGTTAAACTAAATTAAATCCCTGATTGCTCCAGCCTATTTGTAGTTTTGTCTATGGCCCCAGACCTGGTAACTTCAGTAGAATGTGACTAGGTAGCCCATCCCCAAAGAGTTAAAACCTGTTTTTCCAGCAAATGACTCCCCATTTGATTTCCAGACATGGTTTGACATAGAATCATACAGGAACAGGTAATAAATTGAATTTCAAATCTCAAAATGAATGGTAGATGAAACAAAAGTATATTTTGCTTATTGGTTTCATAAAAAAAGACTTTTCCTTTTCTTTGTTTTTAGGCTCTATCCTATGCTTTTTATCTATTGGAAAGGACCTAGAGAATCACATTAAAACAAACAAATGAATATTATATATTTATATTTACAAAATATATAAGTATGTCTATATGAATATGTAGAAACTAAATTGTAGCACATGATTGTGTTGTTGGAATACTACTGTGCTGTAAGAAATGACAAACAGGTTATTTTTTTAGATGGAGAGACTTAACATGAAGTTATGAAGAATGAAATGGGCTGAATCAAAAGAATATTATATACAGAAACAGAAATATTGTTTGAAGAATGTCTTGTGTATGTCCACTTCCAGAGAAAGATGTGACAAGTAGAAATAGACAAGACATAGTTTTCCATATACCTATATCTTTTTGTCAAATTATGTCTTCTCTGACGGGGAGATGGGAGGAATGGGAGGGTGGAGGATGTTACTTCGGTATTTTAAAGTAACAAACAATTTTAAAGAAATTTAAAGAAGAAATATTGGGAAACTAAGATATGAGACACTGCAAAAAGGTATTTGGGGAAATATGAAGTAATTTCCTTTTCTCCAAAGAAGTTGGTGCCCTAAGTATAACATAGCCAGTTGGCTAATTTAAAGATTAAATGATAATAAAGACCTCCTTACAAGGGATAAAAACAGAACAGAACCCAATTAATTGATAATACGTACCATTTTATCTCAAAAGGAAAGAGATAACTTAATCTAAAGTGATTTAGGAAGGTGTCAGCAAAGGAGTAGGGACTTCAGATGGATCCTGAAGAATGTGTAAGACTGGAGAAGAAGAAGCCAAGGAGGAAAATGGTCTGAATGAGAGAAATCCACCAACATTCTATCGTATTAGAGATAATAGGATATAGTAGATAGACTGCTGGCCTTGGAGTTGAGACTATCCAGATATAAATCCTGTCTAGAATTTATGTCCTCATGGGCAAGACACTTATTCTCTCTGCTTTAGTTTTCCTACTAAAAACATGGATTGAATATCTACCTCAGGGGGTCATTGTGAGGATCAGTGAGATCATGGACATAAACTGTTTTTATAGATGTCATTTGTTATGATGTTGCTGTTCTTATTAATGTCTCAGTTCCACCCTGGGCCAGAGTTGGGAGAACATTTTGTTCTTTTAGAACACTACAGTTCAGGCATTAGCCTGGTAATAAGTGTAGCGTCTCAACTGTACACATGTGTGCAAGTGTGCACTTGTACATATGGAATAATTTAGCAGAAACATAGAGGACTTGAAAAATGGAAATATGCCCTTAACGTATTATTATACGATAACCCAAAGTAATATTAGGAAGTTGGTAGAAGCTTTTCTTCTGTGCCTCTGGGGGTGGTGCTGGTAGTCATCATGGTTGTGATGGTGATGGTGAGGGAGGTGTTTCATGATGCCTCTGAAATTATACCAGCCACATGGTTCTGATTTTGGCTAGGAATGATTTAGGCAAAGATGAGATTAGCATCCATTAATAGGAAGCTAAGTACTAGGGAAACTTGAGGTCATTCAGTCAGAAGGCTTGTCTCTGCCTTCCCTTCCACTTTTACCCATCCCTTGGCTAGGGAGGAATCCTTTAGTTTAGAAACACAAATAGAATCAATCCTCAAGAATCTAAGATGAGGATTGGATTGAAGCCCTGGGAGGTAAGAATCTCTCTTGAGGGCTCAGGCAAGTCCAGAACAATGACCTTAGAGCAAACCATGAGGGCAGGTAAAGGACAAAAACTGGAGAAGGTCTCTGATCCTTTAGGCTCAACCTAGCTGCTGTACTGATGGAGTTTGAATGCAGATTGAAGCATATTATTTTTTACATTATTTTTAAAAAGATTTTTTATCTGTTTTTTCTTCCATCAGTTCATTTTCTGGAGATAGAAAGCATTTTTCATGATAAGTCCTTTAGAATTGTCTGAGATCTTTGTACTGAGGATAATAGCTAAATTGGACATCATACGATATTGCTGTTACTATGTACAATATTCTTCTGGTTCTGCTCACTTCACTTTAGATCAATTCATCAGTTTAAAACCTCTGATATAATATATGTCATTCCATCATATAAGTCTTTACAGGTTTTTTTCCCCTGAAATTATCCTGTTCATCATTTCTTATAGCACAATAGTATTCCATCAATATTACATACACAACTTGTTCAGACATTCCCCTCAATTTCTAATTCTTTGCCACCACAAAAATAGCTGCTCTAAATATTTTTGTACAAGTAGGTCCTTTCCCCTTTCTTTGATCTGTTTGGGACACAGACCTAGTAGCGGTATTACTGGGCCAAAGGATATACATAGTTTTATAGCCCTTGGACATAGTTCTAAATAGCAATGTTGAATTTTTCTGTCTACTTTAGAAATGCGAATAGAGATTTAGAGATATGGATTGAAAAGGCACTAGATTTGGAGTCAAGGCCTCAACTGATCTCTATGTTCTACCTGTGACTGGCTGTTTGACTTTGGGTAAATTATTTTCTCTCAATGGGCTTCAGTGTCTTTACCTATAAAATGAAACAGATAAATAAACTCTAATATTTCTTCTAACTCTAAATCTATGATGCAATACAGTAGTGTCAAACTGGAATATAAAGTGGGGCCATTAAACTCTAATAAGGATGTATATTGACTTAGAAAGCCACATATTAACATTAATTATATTCTATTATGATTTTAATTTATTTTGTTAAATTTTTCCTAATTACATTTTAATGTGGTTCTGTCTGCACTGGGAGGGCTGCATATTGCCCCAGGGCCACATGTTTAAAACCTGATATGATATATGTTATTCCATCATATAAACACATCAATATTTTGAAAAGAATGTTATTATTTAGATGCTTGCTAATGTCTATCCTCTATACTAATTTTTTAACTTAATTTTTATAATATGACAATAAGAACAGTGGGACTCCTTTTTTCCCTACCTGACCCTAGAGCTTGCCTCCCACCTTCCTGCCATGTTCCCTTCCTCTTTTTCTCAACTAGCCAGACACTGAACCTCTTCTAGAAGCGATTCCCTCTCCCCTCTGAACCTTGGACCAACTTTACTATTTCCTTTAGTGATGAGCCACCTCTGCTGAGCTACTGCATCCTAAAGATTCTGGGGCCTTCTCATCTGCCCTTTAACTGTGGCAAGATTACCTCCAGGTCTTTACATCCCTACTACAATTGAACTCTCCTATGTTTGTCGTCTTTGGCAATTATTAAGGGAATACTTTCAGAGCAAGGGCTGTCTTCCTTTTCTATTCAGCACACAGAAAGTACTTGACAAATCTTTTTTTTTTCATTTATTTAGTATTAAAGATTTAAAATGCACTTAGGAATATTTGCTTTTATAGCATATAACCAATAATATATGCATTTTATGTCTCAATGTCTCTATGATTGAAAAAAACCCTCCACAAAACAGTTTCAACCTAGGTGATAAGATGATTATTTTAAATTACAGGGTCCATTGTTCGTCCTAGTTTTTGGAGGGGACCAATGACAGGGGCGATGTCTTGACTTGCATGTGAGTTGGCTATAAGTGAGGCAGAGTTGCCCCAGATCTTCAGCTTCACTCTCTCTTCCGGAATCATTGAAGTCCAGTGGCAAGAGAAAAGTCAGGATGGCTGGTGATGGCCCTTGATACAATGGACAACCTTAGCATCCCCCATGGCTGACCAACCTCTCAGTGCTCCACAGGGCCTGAGGTATGGGATATTCAGGGAGGACCACTATCTCCAGTGTGAGGATTGATGACCCCTTTTCAGGGCTGCTCATCCATCCACATTTAGTATGCATTTTTCACCCAACTCTCACCTGTGACTCCAAGAAGTTGTAACATCCACAGGGGCCATACTCCAGCAAAACTGCCTCAGCAGATACACTAAGCAGGTTGAGGGTAAATTGGCAGGCTTCAAACTTGTCTCTGGGTTGGAGGGTATCTATTCCAAGTGTGTAAAGACTTTCACTGGTTGAATGGGAGGATGAGAACAATTTGTTTCAACTATATGGAGATAGGTAAAGCAGGTACTTGGAGCACTTAGAGTTTGATCAGACATGAAAGACACCAAGGCCATCCACTTCATCCTGAGCCATCTCTGATCATCCTGATTTTTGTCTTGCCACTGGTATTTGATGATTCTGGAAGAGAGAATGAGGCTGATGACTTTGTGCAACTCTGCCTCACTTCAATCCAACTCATGCAAGTCAAGACGCATTGCCTTGTGATGTCATTGGTCTTCTTTGAAAAACAAAGACCTATTTATCAATCCTGACACTTAGTCACTGGGGGTTCTCTCTTATCAGAATTTGCATAATACATCTCTTTTGTTAAACATGTGCATTTATCATGTTTAATTAAAATGATCATCATCTGTTCATATAAAATCCATGAAGGCTGTCGTTTCTTATCTAAACACTGTATTTCTTCAAGGGTTCTGCAAACAGTTGATACTCAGAATATGTTTGTTGAATTGAATAAAACCTATACAGGCATCCCTTCCATATCATGACTTACCCCATCTTAGTGATATATCATGGATTAACATAAGAAATTAAATGAGAATTTTGGCTATAGACAACAGGTGAAGCCTAGCAGATGACACATAAAAAGTTTAGAAACTCAGAAATTCAAATATATATATATATATATATATATAGTATTGCATGATTTCAACATGTTTTCTTTCATTACTAAAAATCTTTATATTTATTTTTTATTTTAAAAATTTGTTTCATTCAGTTTTTTTACTTGACATTGACCTACATATGGCCTAAGAGCAAACACTTAACCCAAATTTTACAATAAGGTACTCTAAACACTCCATAAAAGAAAAAGAAAAAAAATTCAGACTTCTCTGGTACAAAGGGAAGGGAAAAACATTTTACCCTGATTTTCCAGATTGCCGGGTACTTTTCCCTTAACCCCAGCAATGTGGAAAAGATACCTGTATAGGTTTTGTCTCTATAGGCATGTCAAGTACTTCTATTTGCTAGATATTTTGCTAGGACATGTCCAAATTCTTTGGTTGCTTTCCACGCAGAAGTAGGTTGGCACTTGGGTCTTGTAAATCTCTTGGTTATATAGAGTATTTTTCTTGTAATACAATTTGTTATAACAGTATTTTATTTGAAAACTTATAAAAGCCGCTTCCAAAGGTGCTTCTCCTTGCCAAGAAGGACTGATTTTATATGTAGGTGACTGCTTGAGGCAATTGGGAAATGTCCTCTTTGGCCAAATATATATTTTCCTACCAGTCTGGCATGTTATTTGAAATTCCCAGAATTAGAGTCATTCCTTTGGGTTCAAGTTTTATTCCTAAAATATGTCTATACATATGTATCTCGCCATATAATCAATCATCAAGGGCTATGAATACATCGGTGGAATTGGGCTCTCAGATTACCACAAAATTAATCAAGAGAGAATGGGACCTACCTCAACACGACTCAACAGGGTTACTTGTTTTTATAGCACTGAGTAGCATTGAGTCAGGCAGTTGAAATTAGAGCATCACTTGCCCTCCCAGTGTTTCCAGTTTAGGAGGAAAGAGAAGCTATGTGCACAAATATGTGCTAATGTAGGACTGGCATGTGATAAGTGTTGAAAAAGAGTTTCAGAGCATGGTCAGAGGTATGAAAAGAGAGTCTCAGTTAGAAGGATAAGGAACTGGGGGAGGGCACTGGACTTTTTCGATGGAGCAATTCGATTCAATATGACAAATTCATGTACTCCACAAGCATTTATGAAGCACTTGCTATCTGTAAAAATTTGCCTTAGTTGCCAAGAAAGTGCAAAATTTAGATGAGAAATGGCCCCTAACCTCATAAATTTTACAATTCTGTGTGTGGAGGTGTGTGAGTGTGTGTAGATACACACAATAAACAATATTACATAGAAATGCACTAGAGGATAAGAAAGTAAAGACTTGTAACATAATAGGGTGATATCCATTAAGAACTTGACATGTGCAAAGGACTGAGTTTATAAAGATGAAGAGAAAAAGATTGTTTTGGACGTCACGGAGGGTATGGTGCTACTTTAAAAAAAAACAACCCTATACTGTGTATTGGTTTCAAGGCAGAAGAGCAGCAAGGGGTAGGCAATGAGGGTTTAAGTGACTTGCCCAGGGTCACACAGCTAGGACTGTATAGTGTTGTTGTTGTTTTTTTTTTTTAAACATGGTTGGCATTTAAAAATTGTTGAATGAATGAATGAATGAATGAGAAAGGGGACCAGGAATTATTTATTAGGCACCTACTATGTGCCAGGTTCTATGCTAAGCATTTAAAAAATATTAGCTCATTTGATCCTCACAACAACCCTATAAGGTAGGTGTTATTACAGTCTGGTAAGAGGAACATGATGTATATACACATATGTACTATGTAAGACAAAATGTGATTCAAAGGAGAACCACAGAAGTGCCTTAAAGAAAATCTTAGGAGAGAAGTTACTTTCAGCAGGAGGGGATCAGAGAAGGCTTTATGGAGGAGGTGGTACATAATCTCAGAGGAAGGGGATACCAATGGGCAGAGATGTGGAAAGGGAAGTGGAAATAGTGTCTGGAGATCTACTAGAGGAAGATAGGGTGAGTTATATAAGGTTACAAGGAGTTCAGAAGGCATAGAGAATGCTGCCAGGAAAGAGGGGAAATGAAAGGTCAGATATGAGGGAACCCCAGTCAAATTATGCCTATTTCACAATTCTACTTGGGTTCATCTTACCATTTGGTACTATTTTATACACAGAAAAGAAGAGTAGCTGCTATATGTTCTTTTATGTTTTCCTTTCCAACTACCTGATTTTTGTATTGGTTTTACACAGAGAAAAATAAACTATAATGGGATGATTATTTCCTTTGTTAACAGTATTCATTTACTGGTATGGTGACCTAGGGGAAAGAATGTGCTTGGTTTTGGGGGGCTTATTGCTGTTCGCTAGTGTTTGACTTTTCCTAATCCCACTTGGAGTTTTCTTGACAAAAATACTGGAGTTGTTTGCCATTTTCTTCTCCAACTCATTTTACAGATGAAAAATTGATGCAAACAAGGTGAAGTGACTTACTTAGGGTCACCCAGCTAGTATATGAGGCCAGATTTGATTAACTAGAGTAAATGGGTCTTTCTGACTCCAAGGCTGGCACTCTATCCACTCTGCCACCTAGCTGACCCATTCTTAGCCAGTATTTTTTCTCTGAACTCTCTTCTCTCCATCTACTTCAAATACCCCAGCCCCATTTCTATCATCCACCCTTTTGGAAACTTCAATTTTGTACAACCACAGGTTGGAAACCAATCAAACATATCTAACCCCAACCCTGACTATGAAACCAATGTTTGCCCTTCTTCTGCATCCAGGAGTGGCCAAGTTATGTGGGGCAAGCCAGTGACCAAGCCTGTTATAACCTGGGTACTGGTGGTCTACTCTGGATCATGGATCCCCTTCCTCCTCTTACTAGAATCATCCAGGCCAAGGCCAGGATTCTATGCATCCTTCTCTGTCAGGTCCTGCCTATATGTTTTTCTTAATGTTTGTGAATGGAGGAGGTATCCTTTGCCCTCTCTTTCCCAAGCCCCCTCCTCACACATTTTTGACTTTTTCTTTTTTTTTCTTTCTTTTTTTTAAACCCTTACCTTTTGTCTTGGAATCAAATCCGTGTATTGGTTCCAAGGCAGAAGAGCAGTAAGGGCTAGGCAATGGGGGTCAAGTGACTTGCCCAGGGTCACACAGCTGGGAAATGTCTGAGGCTTGATTTGAACCCAGGACCTCCCTTCTCTAGGCCAGGCTCTCAATCCACTGAGCCACCCAGCTGCCCCTCTTGACTTTTTCAAATATTTTCACGAATGTATGGTAAAATATTCCTACTAAAAACCCCACAATTAAAAAAAAAAAGCACAAACCATTGTTGCCTGGTTCACTTCTCCCATGGAAATATTTAAATCCCCCAAAAGCAGCTCTAGCTAACTGGGACACCTGGCTACTATTTAACATTTACAAATGTTTTCCTCAACACAGCCCAGCAGATCATTAGGTTTACACTTCATGTCTTCCTTCTCCTCAGCCTTCCTGTTCCTAAGAAATATTTACATTTTATAGACAAGTGTGGGCAACAAATGCTACAAAGAGAGTGTTGAAGAAAACCTGGTTGGGCACCTGTGAACAGGTTTAGAATCTGGTAAAATTAAACAAATGTAAACAAGTAACACTCCGTCTTTCCAGTCAACTGGGCTTAGGGTGGATTCTTTCCTGTTTACAAATGTGTTAACTTCCCTTTGTTCTAGAGCCCTTGCCAATGAACCCATGTTTAGAAAGAAAACTATATATACAAAAAGAACACAAAGACACTCACTCATTGCTGTTGGATTTATAAACTTGTAGAATCTTTCTGCTGAGCGATTATTCAGTAAAAGTTACTAAAGTGATACTAAATCCTTTGTACTCAAGAATTTATTTTTAATATCAGAAAGGATTATCAAGAATAGACAAATTAAAAAATAGACCTGCCTGCTGAAAGGTTTCCTGTGGTTCAATGAATGGTTCATCAATATGATAAAATACAATGATGTAATTAAAATGCAGAAGCATACAGATTTCAAGAAACTTGGAAGGAGCTTTATAAAATAACATACAGCAAAAAAACAAAGGCAGAACCAGCAGAATGGTACATACAACTGTAATCATGTGGGTAAAAACAGATTAGAATGAATGGATTGAGTATAGTGTTGGAGACTTAGAGGGTGAAACTATATATATACATAATATACCACAATTTCTTTAATTTACTGATAGGGTACCGGAGAAGGGAAAATCCCTTGGTTTGGGGATTTTATGAGAGTAGGATATAGAGTTATGAAGACAATATTAGTTGTTTGTACCAATGTTTCGTGCTGTTCCTAATTAAATAGTTAAGATGCTAATTAAATAGTTATAAATAAGAATGAAAAAATATTCCTCAGGTCAAAACATATTGCTTTTGATCAGAGTATCTCTCTAGGGAAAGTACAAAAACCCATTTAGAACTAGGTTGCCATGTTGTGAGTATAGAGATTTTGTTGCTGGTGATACGACTGTCCCCTTCATGCCTGGCAGCCATCTCAGGCTGTGCCCTGGGCACTCAGAAGGGGGCAACCCAATCATCCTGTTTTTCTACCTGTTCTAGGAAACCCCAAACCCATTTACCTGTGTCCCGGTATACTAACATCCAATAAAAGCTCTCCCTTGCAGTCAGCAAGGGGCTAGACCTTCCCTGGGACTAGCTCGCTAGCTTTTGTGAAAATAAAGCTTCCTTTTTAGCTCAATAAGAGCCTTTATGAATTTTTCACATTCAAAACTACACCAGTCAAAGCACTTCACTGGGAGGTTGCAAATGTAGCCATGTCCACCCATCCCCTTTCATTTATTACTGTAAGGTGATTTGTTTGGAACATGACTGACATTATGGGAATATAATTGGAGTTAAAAGCAGTCTGGGACCATAATTCAGATAAGTGTATGGCCTCAGTCTGAATGGCAGTAGGGGAAAAAAATTCAGTTTGAAAGGCAAACTCCTTTCCACTTTCATGATGCCAAGTATGATATATGCCAATCAGCCCAGGAGCAAGACTGAAAAGACCTGGGATGTTCTACTAGCCCTCTCTCTGCAACCAAGATGTGGCACTCCATGGAGTTAGAAATAAATGAGCAACTTAGGATGGGTCCAAAGCCTGGAGACAAAACATTAACACAAGAGGCAAATTAGAATTTTAACAATGATGAAGGTCATAGCTGCTCTGGATAAAAGGCAAGTTACTTTACTTCTCTATCTCTCATATGTGAAGTGGGAGACTATAAATATTATGTTGGTATTCTCCATACCAAAAAAACACTTTGTAAACATAAAGGGCCAAACAAATGGTAACCATTATTATAACCAAGTGCCATACAGTTCTTCATTTAGAACAAAAACACTTTAGTATTATGGAGTGAAAAGAGCTGGTAAGTTTCTAAATATGCTTGCAAGTTTGGTGTTAGTACGATGCATGATGTACAGCCGCCATTTTTTTTTGGTTCTACTTCTGTGGGAACTATTATTTATTATTAGATATAACTCAGCAAAAGTGGGGACTACCTGGGATATCTCCAGGTAAGACTGACCAGATTTCCCATTCTCTTCATGATCAGATCATAGAATTGAGTTAGGACATTTCTGGTACAGTGGATAGAGTGCCAGACTTGGAGTCAGGAAGACTCATCTTCCTGAGTTGAAATCTAACCTTAGACACTTACTGGCTGTGTGACCTGAGGCAAGCCACTTAACCCCGTTGCCTCAGTTTCCCCATCTGTAAAATGATCTGGAGAAGGAAATGGCAAGCCATTCCAGTATTTTTGCCAAGAAAAACCCAAAACAGATTCATGAAGAGTTGGACATGATTGAAAAACAACTAAACAATAACAGAATTTTTATAGAAGACTCAATCACTCTTCACACTTCGAAATGGTGGTAGACCACTCCAGTGAAGCTTTAGTTGTGCCTTAGGTCTTCCAGGTCTTTTTGCCCTGAAGCTAAGCTCTCCTCCATACATCCTCTTCTTAAATTAGAGCATAAGATCTTTGAGAACAGGGACAGTCTTCTTTAGCTGTTTGTAAAAGAAGCACTTAGCCCACTGCTTGGCACAGAGTAAGTACTTAACAAATGTTTTTTCTTTCATTTGTCAGATGAAACCGCAGGAAGCTATTCCCAGGAAAATGTTTGGCATCCATAGTCTCAGATTTGCCAGCCTCTTGAGGTTTTCCTTGGAACTGTGGTAATATAAATTGGAGGGGGGAAAAAGTTAAAATAAAGTAGCAGTGCTGTCTGGCCTTGTTATGACTGTGGCGGTCTTTGGCTCCGAGCCTTTTTTCACTCATGGCACTGAAGATGTGCCAACATTATAAAGGAACTATAAAGCATCCCTTTAGAAAGTAAAATGTGGGTTTCAGTGGTGCTTTGGGGGATTCTGCCCACCATTGTAGAGATGTCTGTGGGAGGTGGCCATCCAGAGGCTATGTGAATTTGCATCTTTTTATTAATCAGCTTTATTTTTTTTTTAATTGGCAAATCTTTAACATAGCAAAACTATTAACCAATAGTATAATATAATCTGGAAATTGGTATTTTCTACTAGAAGATATTTACACATTTTCTTCTTGTAGATCTGTCTATATAGATATATGCCATTGTTTACATAGATGTATCTTATGTATATGTATATTTAATTATTATATATATTTAATTCTGTTATGTATATTTTTAATTCTGTCTTTGAATGATGTATCTAATGCAAAGGGATTCTGGAAGATTCATGGACTGGGCAAGAGTTAGATAAGTTGACTTCTAACATCTCTTAGAAGCAGTTAGATCAGTGATTCCCAAAGTGGGCACTACCGCCCCCAGTGGGTGCTACAGTGATCCAGGGGGTGGTGATGGCCACAGGTGCATTTATCTTTCCTATTATTTGCTATTAAAATTAAAAAAAAATAATTTCCAGGGGGCTAAGTAATATTTTTTTCTGGAAAGGGGGTGGTAGGCCAAAAAAGTTTGGGAACCACTGAGCTAGATGGTAAAGGGGATAAAACACTAAACTTGATGGAAGACCTGAGTTCAAATCTAGCCTCTGTTACTAACTCTTTGTGTGACCTTGGGCTAGTCACTCAACTTCAGTTTGTCTCAGTTTACACAACTGTAAAATGAGTGCAATAATCATACTTACCTTACAGAGTTATGAGAATCAAACAAGATAATATTTATAAGGTGCTTAGCCAGTGCTTGGCACTTAATAGATGTATAATAAATGTTTATTTCCTTCTATTTTCTTAACCCTTAGAACTATGAAATTATATGATTCTATGAGGCACAAACAAATATTTGTTAAACATCTATAAGGACATTGTACTAGGCTTTGGGGAATAGAGATAAATAAAACATAAGTAAATGGAAAAGCATGGAGCTTAAAATTAATCTACAAAGAAAATGGACACATTTGTCCATGATCCTAATGCAGAGGTTCATTGATTTTAGAATTGGAAGGAACTGTGTATTGTTCAACTTCTTCATTTTTAAAAAATGAGGAAACTGGAGGTCATAAAGGTGAACTTACTTGTTCAGGGTCACGTATGCAGAACTAGACTTTGACGGCAGATCCTCTCCTTGCAAATCAAAAAATACACAGTAAATAGACAGTGTTTGTAATAGAAATGTTATGCAAAGAACAAGGAATAGCAGGTCATTTCCAACTGGGGCAGTCAGGGAAGGCTTAATGGATAGGTGGCATTTGATTTGACTCTTAAAGCATGGGTAGGATTTGGGGACAGCTGGCTGGCTGGCTCAGTGGACTGAGAGCCAGACCCAGAGACAGGAGGTCCCAGGTTCAAATATGACCTCAGACTTTTTCTAACTTTGTGACCCTGAACAACTCCTAATGCCTAGTTCTTACCACTCTTCTGCTTTGGAACCATATCAATATTCATTCTAAGACATTAGACAACAGTTACAAAAAACCACAAGAATGGATTTTAAAATAGGCAGAGATAAGTTGACAAGCCAACAAATATTTACTAAGTGCTTATGCTGTGTCAGGTATTGCTAAGTATTGAGAACACAAATACAAGCAAAAAAATTAACATTAAAAAGGGTCCCTGCCTTCAAGTAACTTTCATTCTAATCAGGGGAAAAAGTCATAAAAGGCAGCTAAAAAGCAAGCTTAGGGGTAGGAAGAGAGCACCCATGCAAAGTGGGCAGCTATGTGACACAGTAGATAGAGTGCTGGGCTAAGAGTTAGGAAGATCTAAGTTCAAATCTTGCTTCAGACACTAACTGCTTAGGTGACCTAGGTCAAGACCCTTAACCTTGTTTGCCTCAGTTTCTTCATCTGTAAAATGAGCTGGAGAAGGAAATGGCAAACCACCCCAGTATCTTTGCTAAGAAAACTCCAAATGGGGTCATGAAGAGTTAGACATGATTGTAAAATGACTGAACAATACCAACAACCCATGTAAAGACATGGTAGCGAATGTCTAGAGATTTAGGAGTGAATTTCAGAGATTGAAGGCATTGTAGGGCTGGACATTATCTTTAAAACAGAAGTTCTGGGAGAAATCAAAGAAACTGCAGAGACAGAGACTACTTTCAGAGCGAGAAGACCAGAGGTGACATGATTTTTTTTTAGGGTGAAGAGTTTTCAGGGGAAAAGGGAATTTCCAGGTTAATTGGTGCTGTGGCATGATGTTATTCATCCTTTGTTTTAGAAGAAGACCAATGACATCACAGGGTAATGCCTTGACTTTTTTGTGAATTGGACTTAATGTGAGGCAGAATTGCACAAAATGTCAGTCTCTGTCTCTTCCAGAGCCATAAGAAGTCCAATGGCAAGGCAAAAATTAGGATGCCTGGTGATGACCTCGGATACAATGCACAACCTTAGTGTCTTCAATGTCCAACCAAGTTTCAGTTGCTCCACAGCTTGTTTCAGCTGACTTCATGGCCACTGGAACAAAATGATATCATCCACCCATTTCTCAGAGGGAAGTCCTCACCTGCTTGGGTAAACATCTCCCAAAGCCACCAAGGGGTTTAAAGCCTATTAGTTATCTTTAACTTGGTGTAGCCTAACTGTCATGGCAGTTTTCCCGAGGTGCAGCTGCTGTTCATGCCACAGCTTCTTGGAGCCACAGGTGAGAACTAGATGGCAGGCAGACACCAAAAGAGGAAAGCCGCTCTGCAAAGGGCTCGGAAAGCCCTGGCGCCAGAGGTTATAGTACTTCCTGTGCACTTCATACAATAATACCCCCAGGAGTAGAGTAGAGAAAGTCTGAGGTATTAGGGTTATGATGGAGTGCAAAAAATTGAGTGCAAAAGTTTTTACTCCTAAGTATAGGGAACTGCTTAAGTGTATAAGCCGGAAAATGAAAGCTATGTCTCGGGGACAGTTAGTCCAGTGCTTCTGAAGAGTAGCATACATAGAGGAAAACACTGTACAGTAAGATGACAAAGGTATCAACCCAGTCATATGTCAATCAACAACCATTTATCAAGTGGCTATTATGTTCCAACCATAAGTGTTGGACTTCTTTCCTAAATATAACACTCTCTTTCTGTGTCAAATTCCAAACAATAGAATATTCAGTAAAGTAAGAGCAACATATTGAGGGTCTTCAATAAAGGGGAAAGGGATTTGAGATTTATTTAGTAGGCAATTGGCAGCCTTTGAAAGGTTTTAGTCCAGAAGCACATGAGCTCAGCTCTGACCCTTGGTAGTTGGGTAACCTCAATCCAATTATCCTGGCTAGGCTATGTCCAAAATCTCTCTTCTTGGCTAACCTCTCTAAAAAGTTGTACTCATCACTTGCTTTTACCTTTCCTTCTCTTCTAAACCCTCTGTAATTTGGCTTCTGACCTAATCATTCAAATGAAGCTGCCCTCTTCAAAGTTATTAATGACTTTTTTTGTTGTTGTTAAACCTGTACTTTCTGTCTTAGAATCAGTTCCATGGCAGAAGAGAGGTAAAGGCTAATGTAAGAGGAGAATTTAAAATATTTATTTAAGGTATGGTCCCCAGGAATCAATCGGATTAGCTTGATTCCATGTTAAAAATAGACCCAAGTCAGGATGGCTTTTATGGAAGTTTAATTAAAATTAGGAAGGTTGAAGGTAGGGAAATAGGGAGAGAGAAACTCTGTCCTGGACCAAATTCCGGCCCGGATGAGGGTTTAGAGGTTAATCAAACAAGGCTACTAGCCACAAGGCCTTTGACAATTAGAAAGGCAAAGAAGCCTCCTTGAGTGTAGAGAAGAAAGTCAGCCTAACTTACCCACATGACATTTCAGAGGGAAGCCGCCTGAGGTCTCAGCAGAGATTCTTTAGCACCAAGTTCAAAGAGCCAACTGCTCCTCAGGAAGGTACCATCATATTTAAAAGATAGCATCTTTCATCACTTCCTGTATCCACTTCTAATTCAAGTGGACAAATGGCAGCCTCAATACTGTTTTGGACTGCCCAAAGGGCAGTCCCTTGTTCTTGATTTGTTACTTATTGTCATGTGTGGGTAACTAATCTCCCCTCCCCACTAAGTTGGGTGGGGTGACATTATTTCTGATGGCTAGAGTCTAACAATGAATGAAGATGAGCTAATTCCATTTACACACTAGGCAACTGGGGTTAAGTGACTTGCTCAAGGTCACAGAGCCAGGAAGTGTCTGAGGCTAGATTTGAGCTCAGGACCTCCTGCCTCCAGGCCTGACTCTATCCACTGAGCCACCTAGTTGCTCCATGGATGACTTTTTAATGCCTTTTTTCAATACTCATCCTTTTTGACATTTTTGAAGCATGTGACATTGTTGGCCACCTTCTCCTAGATACTCTCTCCTTTCTATCTTTTCATTAATATTTTCTTTTGGTTCCCCTCCTATCTGTCTGACCACTCTTCAGTATCCTTTTCTGGTCCTTTACCCATATCCTACTAGTGATCATAGCTCTTCTCCAAGGTTCTGCCTGAAGACTTTTCTCCTCCCTCTGTATTCTCTTATTTGGAGATTTTATTGATTTTTGTGACTTCACTTACTCTTTTTATGAAGGTAATTCCCAGATCTGTTCATACACTTCAAGTATATCCTGGGTCTTACTTCCTCAGCTTACTTTTCAGTATCTCAAGCTGAATGTCCCATTGGCATGTCAAACCCAACATGTTCAAAACAGAACTCATTATCTTTCCCCCTTTATCCTCCCATCTTCCAAACTTCTTTAGTATCCAGAAGACCACTATTCTCCCATTTACTCAGATTAATAATCTCTGAGTCATCCTAGACTTTTATACTCATCCTATTTATCTAATACAATGTCACTCATCACTACTACCTTCATAAGATCTCTCATAGAGGTCATTCATTCCTTTTTCTCTGCTCACATGATCACCATCTTTTTTAAAGGCCATTTTCATCTTTATCCTGCAGCATTGAAATCTCTCATTTGTTTTCCCTACCTTAAACCTGTTTCCATTCCAGTCCATCTCCCTCTCAGCTGTCAAATGGATCTTCCTCAAGCATGTTCTTGTTGTTTGGTTGGTTCAATCATCTCCAATTCTTCATGACTTCAATTGGGGTTTTCTTGGCAAAGATACTAAAGTGGTTTGCCATTTCCTTCTTCAGTTTATTTTACAATTGAGGAAACTGAGGCCAACAGTATTAAGTGCTCAAGGTCACATAGCTAGTAAGTGTCTGAGGCCAGATTTGAACTCAGGAAGATGATTCTTCCTGACCCCAGGTCCTGCACTTTGTCTATTGATCCACCTAGCTGCCAATTTGTCACCTTCCTACTTCATAAATTCCATCATTTTTTATTACTTCCAGGACCAAATAAAAAATCCTTTGTTTGGCATGTAAAGCTCTTCACAACCTGGACCCTCCTTACTTTTACCATTTCCTCACATTTTATACTTCTCAATGCCCTCTTATTCTTACACTGGCCTATTTACTGTTTCTCCTACACAATATTCCATCTCTGGACTCTACCTTTGCATTGATTTTCCCCCATCTCCTTCACCTCTGCCTCTTATCTTTCTTGGATTTATTCATGACCAAGTTCAAATCCTACTTTATGTAGGAGGCCTTTCTAGGTCTATCCAATTGCTAGCATCTCTTCTCTGTGATTATCTTGTCTTCCTCTTCCTTCAGTATTTTCAATATTTCATATATCTTCAATGGTTTTTCACATATTCTGCACATACCTAATTATTCACATGTTGTCTCTCCCATAAGCATGTGAGCTTTTTGAAGGCAGGGAGCTTTCTTTGTATCCCTAATACTTATCTTGATGCATGGCACACACTAAATGCTTAATTAAATACTTGTAGACCAACTGAGAGATTGTCATAAGCTCCTACACTTAGTCTTAGAAAAGAGCTTAGAAATCACCTATTCTATTCTGCTCCCATTTTGCAGGTGAGGAAACTTAGATCCTGAATGGCACACTTATTGCACAATATCAGATATGGACTAAGTGCCAAAGCCTGGATTTGAATTGAGGTCCTTTGAACTTCAGAATCAGCATTCTCTCTACTATATTTCACTGCCTTTCCAGCAATGGCAACTACTATATTTCACTGCCTTTCCAGCAATAGCAATGGGACATGTCACAGTTACAATGAGGCTCTGTATTGTGATTGTTAAGTGTGAAGGAAGAACATTGAGTTTTCTGTAACATTATTACTCACACCTATACACCTTTTTCTCTCCCTGCCTAATTCTTTTGACCCAAACCATGAGGTCAATTTCAGGATCATGGCACCATGTACTGATGGACAATGATAAGTCAGTTCCATTGGGTGGTACCACAGAACTATCCACTTCCATTTTTACTAATTTGGAAGTATTCTTTTCAATCGGTAGTGGAAAATGCTAAAATCTTGTGTGCTTACCATTTGGGAATGAAATGAAGACAAATTGAATTGAGTGATGAGAAGGGTGTTGACAACTAATATGGTTGATCATTCTACTAATGTCTCTTTCCCCCTTGGAAATCAAGGTTCAAATTTTAGCACAAGTAAAAATACACTCAGCAATCATATTTTTTTTTGTCCCAGGCAGGTGCTGGGATTATTAACATTCTTTTGTAGCAAACAAAATGCCTGCCTCTCAGGGCTAGGTTCTCAAAATAAGGATCTGAGCTTTCCTCTAAGTGTTACAAAAGGGAGATTCTCTCTTTCTCCTCTACCGCTGCTTGTGAGGTCTCTGTGGGTGGATGAGGTTTCAAAAATAGAAGTGGGCAGAGCTGTGCTAACAGTCGGGATTGCAACAGAGTCAAATGGCCAAATGTACTTCTGCAACTCCTTCTTGCGAAAGGGCTCCTGCCGGATTCACAAAAGCTATTTTTCAGATGGTGTGTGTCACAAACACTAGATCACAATAGGAAGTTCTAGGGCATGTGGGTTTGGAATCAGGGCTTGTGAAAGGCTAGGTAGCTGTCAACTTTCTTTCTCTAGAGTGTTTTAACACTGTTATTTTGATTTCCAACAGGAACTAGGATGAATGAAATGTGGGCTTTGTTTAGTTTGAGTTTGGAGATTCTGATTTTGAAGTTCAATAGTTTTCAGTATGGCTCCAGCTTAAATGGACTCCCTAGATGCTATGTTGAAAAATAGTTCTTTTTCATGGTTCAGGGACTAATATTTGGTTTGGGTTTAGTTTGAGTGCTGTTCATCCTTGTACAAGATTTGATTGATCCAAGTCTCTATTTTCTAACCTATTGGGCCAATTTTATGTTAGTTCAGTGGCTCATGACCACATTTTGTATAATATCTAATATCTCCTATCAGCCAATAAACATTTATTAAACACCTTTTATGTCCTGGACACAGTGCTAAGTTCTGGGGAAACAAAGGGAGGGGAAAAGACAGTCTCTCCTCTCAAAGAGTTTACAGTCTAATGGAGGAAAGACAACAGGCAAAAGCAAGCTGAAAAGCAGAGGGAGAGTTTGGAAGGAGGAGGTCACTTGTGCATGATAATGAAGTTCAGAGAACAGCCAGGTGGAAAATGAAAAAATGGCTAGTCCAGAAGCTCTTCTTAAAGGGAGATTCTAAGACAAGCTCTCAGCTCTCCACCCTCCAATCAGAGAAAGGGAGGGACCCTAAGGGTAGAGGGAACTGATAAAGTGGAAGTTCTAGGGCTGATGTGAATTTTTAAGATGAAGAGGTTTCTGAGGGCATATGGGGTAAGTTCAGAGGAACACACCTGGGAAAGGAAGGTATGTTCTAAGTGATCAGGTAGCTAGTTCTTGATTCCTCATACGTGGATGGTTGACTTTATGCTTTACTTGTGATAGCTTGAGGTCTCTCCTCCCTTGCTTGAGTAGTAGCAGTAGAAGAGATTGAGGAAGCACTTAGGGTGGAGATAGGGTGAGGAATCATTTACGGAGAATGTGGATATGTATATGATCTAATTCCTTTGTCGATGAGGTATATCCTTTTAGTATGTCTGGTCCAGGGAATTGCTTGCTAGGTTACTGCTGGATCTTGGATTTGGAAGGACCTCATCAGTATAACACTCAACATAAATAAGAATTTTATATGCCTTGGAAAAGTCTCTTACCTGCCTTAATTTCTTTGACTATAAATGGTTAGATTAGGTGAGTTGTGGTATCTCTTCCCACTCTAGACTTATGACTCAAGCCTAAACTAAAAATGCTAGGGGAAACTGCAGCATCAAGAAATGGGCAAGGGACATGAATAGGCAATTTTCAGATGAAGAAATCAAAACTATCAATAAGCACATGAGAAAGTGTTCTAAATCTCTTAAAATTAGAGAAATGCAAATCAAAACAACTCTGAGGTATCACCTCACACCTAGCAGATTGGCTAAAATGAAAGAAGGGGAGAGTAATAAATGTTGGAGGGGATGTGGCAAAATTGGGACATTAATGCATTGCTGGTGGAGTTGTGAATTGATCCAACCATTCTGGATGGCAATTTGGAACTATGTCCAAAGAGCTCTAAAAGACTGCCTGCCCTTTGATCCAGCCATACCATTGCTGGGTTTGTACCCCAAAGAGATCATAGATAAACAGACTTGTACAAAAATATTTATAGCCGTGCTTTTTGTGGTGGCAAAAAACTGGAAAAGGAGGGTATGCCTTCAACTGGGGAATGGCTGAACAAATTGTGGTATGTGCTGGTGATGGAATACTATTGTGCTCAAAGGAATAATAAACAGGAGGAATTCCATGTGAACTGGAATAACCTCCAGGAATTGATGCAGAGTGAAAGGAGGAGAACCAGGAGAACATTGTACACAGAGACGGATACACTGTGATAAAATCGAATGTAATGGACTTCTGTACTAGCAGCAATACAATGACACAAGACAATTCTGAGGGATTTATGGTAAAGATGCTACCCACATTCAGAGGAAGGACTGCAGGAGTGGAAACACTGAAGAAAAACAACTGCTTGAACACATGGGTTGATGCGGACATGATTGGGAATGTAGACTCAAAACAATCACACCAATATCAATAATATGGAAATAAGTCTTGATTGATGACACATGTTAAAACCAGTGGAAATGCGTGTTGGCTATGGGGTGGGATGAAGGGGAAAGTAAAAACATGAATCATGTAACCATGGAAAATTTTTCTAAATTATAAAATATTAAAAAAAAGAAACTTCCATCCATGCTATGAATATATTCTTTAAAAGAGGTAGAAAGGAAGTAAAGATGAATAGCAATGAGTATAACTAGATGTCTCCTGAGAAAAGCTCACTGGTCCCTAATGGTCCTAAACCAGTGATGGGCAAACTAAAGCTCAGGGGCCAGATGCTGCCCCCTGAAATGTTCTATCCGGCCACATGACATTATTCCTAATGTGACGAATACACTGAGTAGGATCAGATACAATGAAACTTTGAAAGAGTTGCCTTAGAAACAGACTGACAGATGAGCATTTCCTTTCCTTTGGTCCCCTCTTTAAAAAGTTTGCCCATCACTGGTCTAAACCTTTACCAAAATCCAGCCACCTGAATTACCTGAAGGAAACTATTTAACTCCCACCCCCCCACCAAAATCTAATGCTAGAAACAGTGATAGGAAGCAAGGTAGCACAGTGGACTGAGCACTATGCCCAGAGTGAGGGAGTCTTGAGTTTGAATCTGGCTGCAAATACTTACTAGCTGTGTGGCCCTGGACAAGTCACTTAACCTATTTTCCTTAAACTACTAGAGAAGGAGATAGCAAACCACTCCAGTCTTTTTTCGAAGAAAATCCATGGACAGGGTTGGTGCACTATGGTCCACAGGATCATGAAGACTAGGACATGATGAACAATCGAACAACAACAAAAAGAAATAATGTTAACAGATATATCAGTTTGGGTATTTCTTATATTTCTGCTCTCATGGAAAGGAATAAAATAAATTGAGTGGAGGAATGAACTATTATTAATGTAACTAAAGGCTCATTAATGATATCAAACATCTAAAATGTTGTGCTTAAACATCTTTTTTTCCATTCTTTGTTAAAGTTTTGGAGAGGATGGAAAAATATTTCCCAACAGAAAATTGGTGTCTGTGGCAAGGAATTCTTGTTCATGATCTCTAAAGTCCCTTCTATTTCTGAAAAGCTATGGATCTATCTTCCTATATGAATCTTTAAACTAAAAACCTTAGCAAATTATCATCCAACCTTTGTTTGAAGACCACTACTTGGCAGGGGGCAGCCCATTATCTCCTGATATGGGGAAATCTCCTTTCTACTTTTGGAAAGGATGGTATAATAGGAAGAATGTTGAATCTGAAATCAAAGGACAAAGGTTTTGAATTCACTATCTGCCACTTACTGCCTGTTTGACCATGGACCAGTCACTTTGCCTCAAATGTTGTATTATATGACCACTGAACTTGCTTCCGGCCCTACATCAGGAATCCTATGATCCTATGCTAGTTTTAATTACTGGGAAGTTTTCCCCTCAAGATTAAACTTATATCTCTGTAATTTCTACTGTTGTTTTTACCTTCTGTGGTCAACTAGAACAAAGCAGATTCCTTTCTCATGTGTCAACACTCCAAATATTTGAAAACAGCTATCATCTGTCTTCTAAGGTTTTTTTTTTCAGTCTCACATCTGCAAATCTTTCATTCTCATATGGTGTGTTTTTTATGTCCCTTATAATTCTTGTCACTTGTCTCTGTTATTCCTGCTTGTCACTGTTCTTCCTAAAGTAATTTACCCCAAACTGACCTCAAGACTCCATCTGTGATTACTTTTCCTAGATCAGATGCCTTTCAATGCAACCTGATGTCATATTAAATATTTTTTGGAGTGGATGGATGCCCTGCTGAAAAATATTAAGACATGCAAACCATTAACTTTCTTTTCTCTGGATCATTTTTTATACATGAATTGTTTCACAGTCCTTAAATTACCCTTGTATTTATTATATTAAATATTTGAACCCAAGTATAGGACTTTACATTTATTCTTGTTAAATTTCATTTTCTTATTTTCAGTCCATCATTGAATCCTTCTGAACTTTTTGAATCCTTATTCTATTATTGAACATAATAAGTATCCTTCCTAATTTTAGATAATCTATAAATTTCATAGGTATGGAATCTATGACAAACCAGTCAATTGTTCAAATTGGTAGGTGGTATAAGGACAAGGACTGATCTCTAGGCTAGGGACCTCTCTCCAAGTTGAAATTGACCCATTCAACCTGTTCCAAATACATGTGACCATATCATTATCCAAACCACATTTTTCTACCTCATCCATATGAAAAGCACAAGAGACTTTGAAATCTAGACAAATTATATCTATATATTCCCCTAATCTACCAGTCTAGAAACCTTGCTAAAAAAGGAAATGAATTGTTTTGAAGTAGGACTTTAGTGGATGGTGATAAATATGACTTAGATCTGTATTGCCCATTTTCTTACCACCCCTGTGGCTTCTTTTTCTAGATTTGATGGAGAAAGAATTTTATACCTTTGTTCCAAAAAGAGGTATAATGTTATAACTCTGGAAGAGTAACAAGGCTGTTTTTGTTATGCTTTTTTCTTTAAAGATGGGAGAAGTCTGAGTACATTTACGAGAAGAGAGAAGAGGGAAGGGAGAGAGAGAGAGAGAGAGAGAGAAAGAGAGAGAGAGAGAGAGAGAAAGAGAGAGAGAGAGAGAGAGAGAAATTGACTTAACAAAGAGTCCTGGAAGAGGTATATAGTGAAAGAAATATAGAAAGACCAAGGGCAAACGATTTTATGTTTACAACATATTTTCCTTGTGAGATGCAGAGTACTAGTACTATTGCTCTCATGCTTCTGATAATAGATATGAGGCTTAAATAACTGATCCATGTTTCCAGATAGCAAATTAATCAAGGTTTTGTGACTATAAGAATTTTCTGTGATGGTTCTTGGAAAAAAGGA
>NC_058130.1:613876727-613883144 GCF_016433145.1 Gracilinanus agilis
AGAGAGAGAGAGAGAGAGAGAGAGAGAGAGAGAGAGAGAGAGAGAGAGAGAGAAATTGACTTAACAAAGAGTCCTGGAAGAGGTATATAGTGAAAGAAATATAGAAAGACCAAGGGCAAACGATTTTATGTTTACAACATATTTTCCTTGTGAGATGCAGAGTACTAGTACTATTGCTCTCATGCTTCTGATAATAGATATGAGGCTTAAATAACTGATCCATGTTTCCAGATAGCAAATTAATCAAGGTTTTGTGACTATAAGAATTTTCTGTGATGGTTCTTGGAAAAAAGGAAGGCCATTTCCTTCTTGAAATAGAGGCAAAGGAAAAGAAGTTGGATAAATACAGAGACATTTTAAGATGAAGAAGAGGCAGGAGTACACTGAACTTAGCTAAAACAATTCCCAGAGTGATTGTTAAATTTTCAAGGTACATATTTATACCTCAGAATTCAGCCAACATTACAAATCAGTGCTTGGTTTGTTGTTTTGTTGACTATCTAGACTTAAGAAAATGATGGAGAAAATGTTAATAAAGTAAATTAAATTTAAAAGTATATCCTGCTTTTCAGAGGGCCACATGATCCCATGGTCTCCTTCAGGAAAATAGAGGTCAAAGTCAATTGTTGATCATTAGGAGGGCAAAAAGAGTAGGATTGGAGACTTATGACATGTTCCTCTATTAGGTGTGCTTGGGAACCTACCAAAGATGAACTAAAGATTGTTGGACCACATTTAGGGATAAACTAAGGCGAAATTGCATGAAAAAGGAAAAACTAAATTAGTACAATTTCCTGACTTTTCCAGCAAAGCTTAGGAATAAGAGAGTAGGACAAGAGTGGCCAAAAATGGACACTGGGATACAGGATTAATGGAAGATTATTGGAACAAGGAAATTTAACATGGCTATAAGTATGAGAATAATTGATAAAACTAAAGGTTTCTTAGAAGAATTCACTTAAAGACCTCTCTCCCTTGAGAGCTTTGTAAGATTGCCAGGAAGTTCATAATTTTTAGGAAAAAT
Organism: Gracilinanus agilis; assembly: GCF_016433145.1. Lineage (NCBI taxonomy): Eukaryota > Metazoa > Chordata > Mammalia > Didelphimorphia > Didelphidae > Gracilinanus > Gracilinanus agilis. The sequence continues at coordinate 613,877,752 of NC_058130.1, forward strand.
ACCAGAGAGTAAACTTTGTTATCCAGGACATTCTTGAATGGTTGAGTAAGCCCTAGACCTGATCTCCTTTCCATTTTGTGACAAAATACTCATTTCCCCCCCTACAAGTCTGCAAAGGCAGAATCTGTTTTTTCAGTTATGTTTTCTGTGTGTAGGCAGTGTTCTTTCTTTTCTCCAGATGACACTGACTTGTTCTAGCCCCATACAATGGCAGAAAGTCTCCTGGGGACTTTGGGGTGTTAGTACAGCTCAGCAGAGTCCTCACGTTTCTAAGACATGTAAGGGGTTGTTGTTAAGCTGAGGATTCCATGTTGTGAAGCATTGTGTAGCACCTGACTTCTGCTTGCTCTGTGTCTAATATGCTGCCTCCCCCACCATCCATTCAGCCTAAGTTATTTCACCAGGATGCAGGAAAGGATGCCTATATAACTCTCAGGAGTTCCACACAGCTGAAACAGTCATGGTGAAAAAGACTTAGGCGGAATGGAATAGCTAGTTTAAAATATTTGGAGGGCTGCCATAAATGTAGCTGAACTTACTCAGTGATGATCTCCAGGGTAAAACTTGATCTGATTGATGGATATTCAGAAGGAGGATTTGTCTTATCAGAAGGAAGGATTATCTAACAAGCAAAGTGGTTCATACAAAGTGGAAAGGGAAGACTCACATAAACAGAATTATTCAATCAGAGAAAGGCTCATCATGGACATTGTAGAAGGGATATTGTATAGCTAGGAGTCTATAATAGATATGTGTTAAAGTTCTTATCAGATCCAAGAATTTCTGTTGCCCAGACTCTGCTGGTGTGGTTCCTCCTCACCTAAATCCAGATTTATATTAGTGATAGGAGTATTATCTCTTCAGAACCATAGTTCCAAGTCCCTCCACATCAAGTCAACTTCAAGTCCCATATTACTTTTGTCTGTAGTATACATTCAAAATTTTTTTGTGTTCTATAAGGTTGAAACTTTTACTGATATCTCAAACTGTCATTTAGTCTTGCTTTTCTAATTATTTTTTCATTTGTTTATGGCACAGGACTTGTCACACAGTACGTACTTAATAAATGCTTACTGGATTTTTGAAATAAGTGGGTTTGATAGCCCTATATGAGGGAATTGGAAGGATACAGAAAAATTCATTAATTCATTCTTTCAACATTAATTCAGCATAAAAGGTATGGATCTAAGGGACCACATGATCTGAGTTCATCTTTAAGACTCACTCGCTTATGACTTTGGGCAATTAATTTAACCTTTCTGAGTTCTCTAATCTATGAAATGGAGATAACAATACTTTTGCTACTACCTCTGGAACTTATTACTTGACCTTAAGACCTTAGGAAAGATAGTTTGCCTCTTAGGCAATTTCTTCACTTGCAAAATTAGAGCATAGTCCAAATTAGAAATTCCTTATAGATGGTGGGGTCTTGTTTTATACCCTTCTTTTTGAATGATAGTTTCAACCACCAATAGATGAATATTTTAAATGAGATCCATAATCTTGCACAAACATTTAGCTTAACTAGTCACAGAGAAAAAAATGGATAAAGTGGACTCTCTGGAAGCATCTCTTGAGACAAAGGAAAATAAGTAAAAGCATCCAATAAGAAACTTTGTATGACTATATATATATATATGATATGCTGTCCTGGTAGTTCCCCACTGGCTGTCATAGCAGATATTTCATTATTTCTTTTCCAGGACTTTCATTTGTTTTTTCCATTACCCAGAATTCAACTTCTTTCTTAGGATAGATGGTCATGGATGGGTTATGGCTTCTATCATCAAAGGGGATATGATCAATGATGAGATAACAGATCCATCAGTTATTTCAAGAATCAAAGGTGTCAGTAGGGTTTGGTTGCTATTTTTACCAATTAACTAATTGTTAATTCTATTGATTTTCAGTCTAGTCACTTTTGCCCATCCTGTTCTTATATATTTGATTTTTTAAAAATCAAAATAAGAGACTTTAAATATAACTATATTTACATTGCCTGGTAATGTAATAAATGCTTTAACATGCTTTTTTCATTCACTCATTCATATTAAATTTTATCTTGTTCATTTTGGTCCATTTCATCTTGTCAATTTTTCTTGGATCTCAGTTCTATATTTTAATTAATTAGCTATCCTTCCCAGATTTATGATATTTGCAAGTTTTGATACTGTGCCATCTATTTCTTTATCCAAATCATTACTGAAAATGTTGAATGGAACAAGATTGAGTCAAAGGCTTAAAGCAAGCTACTAGCAACTTTTCTAGAATTTAACATTAATAAAGGCTTTTTTGATACTGATTGTTCAACCAGCTAGGTATTCACCAACATATTGTATGATTTGGCTCCCATTCTTCATGTAGCCACAAGTGAATCAGGAAATCAGGCTTTTATTTAGTGCAAGGCACTCTGATAAGCCCTAGAGATACAAAGACAAAAATGAAATAGTTTCTGCCCTCAAGAGCTTACATTCTATGAGAATCAACACATGCAGATATAATTATGGGGAAAACATATACAAAAGAAGATCATGGAAATTTCAAAGGAGGGTACTAATAACTAGAAGAAGAATTTTTCTTAATAAAGACCTTACAGAGGAGGGGATATCTGAGGTCAGCTCTTAATAAAATTAGGGCATTATAAGAGGTAGGGACCAGAAAGGAATGCATTGCAAGCATGGAGAAGAGCCTATACAAAGTCTTAGGATGCTATGGAATATCATGTATGAGGAATACCAGAAAGGCTAGTCTGACAACTGGTAGGTTCGATTTGACAGCAGTGGGGGAAATTGAAGATTCCAGGATAACTACAAAGTTGCAAACAGAAGAATTTTGATGCCCACTTCAGAAATAGGAGAATTTGGAAGAAAGGGTTTGGGTAGAGCCACAGGGACATATCACTGCCTACGTCAATTCTGTGTTCCAAATTATTGCTTTGATTTTCAAATGACCAGTAGGAAGCCTCCTAAACTTTGAACCGCCTTACATTTTATGCCATTGAAGAATTTGTAGTCCTTATAAATATTATGGTCATCTAACAAAGTGCACAGAAATGAACCTGGCCCATAGTTACTGGTAACAACAGAATAATATGCATTTTTGATGTTCAGAAGTTTCAGTCATTTCTGACTCTTCATGACCCCATTTAGGATTTTCTTGGCAAAAATACTAGAGTGGTTTTCTATTGTTTTCTCTAGCTCATTTTAAAGATAAGGAAATGGAGATAAACAGAATTAAATGACTTTCCTGGGGTCTTACCACTAGTAAGTGTCTGAGGCCAGATTTGAACTCATAAAGACGAGTCTTCCTGATTCCCAGCCCAGTGATCTATCCACCATGCTGCTTGTGAATACAGGTATTTAATAATAAATAATACATGATATTCACATTAGAAATCCATGGACCTATCTATAATATAGAAGCAAGTCATTGCAAGTGTGTAATAAAAACAACACAACAGGCAGAATCACTTCAATTCAACTGAACTAACATTTATTAAGTGCTGACTAGGTGCCATATATTATGCTTCACACCGGGTATAAAAACACAAAAACAAAGGAATTTTATATCTTTAGTGAGATTCTATTTTATTAGATGCAGATAACATATATGCAGATGAATAAAAATGGCAAATATACAAAATAAATAAAAAGAAATTTTGGCATTTGGAAAGGAGTCTTAACTGAGGAAATCAGGGAAGACTGCTTATAGGACAGGTGGCATTTCAGCTGAGCTTTGAAAAGAGCCAAGCTATCTAAAAGATAGAGTCAGGAAATGGAGTGAGTGTGTGTGTGTGTGTGTGTGTGTGTGTGTGTGTGTGTGTGTGTGTGTGTACATACAAAGGGAAAAGCAAGGAGGTGAATCTGGCTGTACCTAAGGGAATTTGGGAGGAATGGAGTGGAGGTGGTAGGAAAGTATGTCTGGAATGATATATTGGAGGTAAACCATGATGGACTTTTTTTAAAAAACATTTATTAATATTAGTTTTTAACATGGTTACATGATTCATGCTCCTACTTTCCCCTTCACCCCCCCACGCCCCTCCCCCACCCATGCCGACGCTCATTTCCACTGGTTTTATCATGTGTCATTGATCAAGATCCATTTCCAAATTGTTGATAGTTGCATTGTTGTGGTAGTTTCGAGTCTACATCCCCAATCATGTCCGCCTCAATCCATGTGTTCAAGCAGTTGTTTTTCTTATATGTTTCCTCTCCTGCAGTCCTTCCTCTGAATGTGGGTAGTTTTCTTTACCATAAATCCCTCAGAATTGTCCTGGGTCATTGTATTGCTGCTGGTACAGAGGTCCATTACATTCGATTTTACCACAGTATATCAGTCTCTGTGTACAATGTTCTTCTGGCTCTGCTCCTTTCACTCTGCATCAGTTCCTGGAGGTCTTTCCAATTCACCTGGAACTCCTTCAGTTAATTATTCCTTTGAGCTCAATAGTATTCCATCATCCACATATACCACAATTTGTTCAGATATTCCCCAATTGAAGGACATACCCTCCTTTTCCAGTTTTTTGCCACCACAAAAAGCACAGCTATAAATATTTTTGTATAAGTCTGTTTATTAATGATTTCTTTGGGGTACGAACCCAACAATGGTATGGCTGGATCAAAGGGCAGGCATTTTTTTTTATAGCCCTTTGAGCATAGTTCCAAATTGCCAGCCAGAATGGTTGGATCAGTTCACAACTCCACCAGCAATGCATTAATGTCCCAGTTTTGCCACATCCCCTCCAGCATTCATTACTCTCCCCTTCTTTCATTTTAGCCAATCTGCTAGGTGTGAGGTGATACCTCAGAGTTGTTTTGATTTGCATTTCTCTAATTATTAGAGAATTAGAAAACTTTCTCATGTGCTTATTGATATTTTTGATTTCTTTACCTGAAAATTGCCTATTCATGTCTCTTGCCCATTTATCAATTGGGGAATGGCTTGATTTTTTATACAATTGGTTTAACTCTTTGTATATCTGAGTAATTAGACCCCTGTCAGAGTTTTTTGTTATAAAGATTTTTCCCAATTTGTTGTTTCCCTTCTGATTTTGACTACATTGTTTTTGTTTGTACAAAACCTTTTTAGTTTAATATAATCAAAACCATTTAATTTACATTTTGTGATTTTCTCTAACTCTTGCTTGGTTTTAAAATCTTTCCTTTCTCAGAGATCTCACAAGTATACTATTCTGTGTTCACTTAACTTATTTATAGTTTCCCTCTTTATATTCAAGTCATTCACCCATTCTGAATTTATCTTGCTGTAGGGTGTGAGATGTTGATCTAAACCCAATCTCTCCCATATTGTTTTCCAAATTTCCCAGCAGTTTTTGTCAAATAGTGGATTCATGTCCCAAAAGTTGGGCTCTTTGGGTTTATCATACA
>NC_058130.1:613883244-613998911 GCF_016433145.1 Gracilinanus agilis
TAGTGGATTCATGTCCCAAAAGTTGGGCTCTTTGGGTTTATCATACACTGTCTTGCTGATGTCATTTACCCCAAGTCTATTCCACTGATCCTCCCTTCTGTCTCTTAGCCAGTACCATATTGTTTTGATGACTGCTGCTTTATAGTATAGTTTAATATCTGGTACTGCTAGGCCCCCTTCCTTCACATTTTTTTTCATTATTTCCCTTGATATTCTTGATCTTTTGTTATTCCAAATGAAATTTGTTATAGTTTTTTCTAATTTAGTAAAGAAGTTTTTTTGGTAATTTGATAGGAATGGCGCTAAATAGGTATATTAATTTGGGTAGAATGGTCATTTTTATTATGTTAGCTCATCCTACCCATGAGCAAACAATACTTTTCCAATTGTTTAGATCCAGTTTTATTTGTTTGGAAAGTGTTTTGTAGTTGTTTTCATATAATTGCTGTGTTTGTTTTGGTAGATAGATTCCTAAGTATTTTATATTGTCTAGGGTGATTTTAAATGATGTTTCTCTTTCTACCTCTTGCTGCTCTAATGTGTTGGAAATGTATAGAAATGCTGATGATTTATGTGCATTTATTTTGTATCCTGCAACTTTGCTAAAGTTGTTGATTATTTCTACAAGCTTCTTAGTTGATTCTCTAGGATTTTTTTAAGTATACCATCATATCATCTGCAAAGAGTGATAGCTTAGTCTCCTCCTTGCCTATTTTGATACCTTCAATTTCTTTTTCTTCTCTAATTGCTACTGCTAGTGTTTCTAGTACTATGTTGAATAATAGAGGTGATAATGGGCACCCTTGTTTTACTCCTGATCTTATTGGGAAGGCTTCTAATTTATCCCCATTGCATATGATGTTTGCTGATGGTTTTAGGTATATACTGTTTATTATTTTTAGGAAGGGTTCTTCTATTCCTATACTTTTCAGTGTTTTCAATAGGAATGGATGCTGTATTTTGTCAAAGGCTTTTTCAGCATCTATTGAGATAATCATGTGATTTTTATTTGTTAGACTGTAGATATGGTCAATTATGTGGATGGTTTTCCTAATGTTGAACCATCCTTGCATTCCTCGCATAAATCCCACATGATCATGGTGGATGATCTTCTTAATTACTTGCTGGAGTCTTTTTGCTAGTATTCTATTTAAGATTTTTGCATCTATGTTCATTAGGGAGATTGGTCTGTAGTTTTCTTTCTCTGTTTTTGATCTCCCTGGCTTTGGAATCAGTACCATATTTGTGTCATAAAAGGAATTTGGTAGGACTCCTTCTTTGCTTATCATATCAAATAATTTGTATAGTATTGGGATTAGTTGCTCTTTGAATGTCTGATAGAATTCACTTGTGAATACATCAGGCCCTGGCGATTTTTTCTTAGGGAGTTCTTTGATGGCTTGTTCAATTTCTATTTCTGATATGGGATTATTTAGGTATTCTATTTCTTCTGCTGTTAATCTAGGCAATTTATATTTTTGTAAATATTCATCCATATCTCCTAAATTGTTATATTTATTGCCATATAGTTGGGCAAAATAGTTTTTAATGATTGCCTTAATTTCCACTTCATTAGAGGTGAGGTCTCCGTTTTCATCTTTGATACTGTCAATTTGGTTTTCTTCTTTCCTTTTTTTTTATTAGATTGACCAGTACCTTGTCTATTTTATCTGTTTTTTCAAAATACCAGCTTCTAGTCTTATTTATTAATTCAATAGTTCTTTTACTTTTGATTTTATTAATTTCTCCCTTGATTTTTAGTATTTCTAATTTAGCTTTCCTCAGGGGATTTTTAATTTGCTCGCTTTCTAATTTTTTGAGTTGCATGCCCAATTCATTGATCTCTGCCCTCCTTAATTTGTTAATATATGCACTCAAGGATATAAATTTCCCCCTGAATACTGCCTTAGCCGCATCCCACAGAGTTTGGTAGGATGTCTCATCATTGTCATTCTCTTTAATGAAATTGTTGATTGTTTCTATGATTTCTTCTTTGACTAATTGGTTTTGGAGAATCATATTATTTAATTTCCAATTAGTTTTTGATTTTCCTGTCCAAGTGCCCTTCCTAATTATTATTTTTATTGCATTATGATCTGAGAAGGTTACATTTATTATTTCTGCTCTTTTGCATTTGTTTGCAGTGTTTCTATGCCCTATAACATGGTCAATCTTTGTGAATGTACCATGTGCAGCTGAAAAGAAGGTGTATTCCTTTTTGTCCCTGTTTGTTTTTCTCCACATATCAATTAAATCTAATTTTTCTAGGACTTCATTCACCTCTCTTACCTCTTTCTTATTTATTTTTTGGTTTGATTTATCTAGATCTGACAGAGGAATATTTAGATCTCCCACTAGTATGGTTTTACTATCTATTTCCTTCTTGAGCTATGCCAGTTTCTCCTTTATGAATTTGGATGCTATGCCACTTGGTGCATACATATTGAGCAGTGTTATTTCCTCATTGTTTATACTGCCTTTAATCAGGATGTAATGACCTTCCCTGTCTTTTTTAATCATATCTATTTTTACTTTGGCTTTGTCAGAAATCACAATCGCCACTCTTGCCTTCCTTTTCTGATTTGGCGCCCAAAAGATTTTGCTCAAGCCCTTAACCTTAAACTTGTGTATATCCACCCACCTCATATGTGTTTCTTGTAGACAACATATGGTAAGATTTTGGTTTCTAATCCACTCTGCTATTTGCTTCCGTTTTATGAGCGTGTTCATCCCATTCACATTCAGAGTTATAATTATCAGTTGTGCATTTGCTGACATTTTCGTATCCTCCCCTATTCATACCCCTTCTTCTTAAACTATTTCCTTTTAAACCAGTGGTTTGCTATTAAGCTGGTATCCCTTATCCCCTCCCTTGATTAACTTCCCTTTCTACCCCCTCCCTTATTATTCCCCTCTTTTTATTTTTAAAAGCCTAATGAATTCCCTCCCCCTTCTTCTCCACTCCCTTTTTTGACCTCCCCACTCCCCATGCTCCCCTTGGTTTATCTCTTCTGACTTTCTCAGAAGGGTTAGATAGAGTTTTATATCCGAATGGATAATATAGCTTCTCTTCCCTCTCCAGGTTGATTACACTGAGAGTGAGGTTTAAATATCACCTCTTAATGCTCTCTTCCTCTCCTTCTTATAATAGTTTTTGTCCCTTCCCCTTCCCATGCCCTCTGTAATAGAATATCCTATTTTTCTTATTCTCTCAAGTTTCTCTTGGTGTCCCCTACTATTCACTGCCCTCTTTCCCACCCCCCATATCATCTTAGACCATTTAGTATTCCACCCTCTCCCTATGAATTATTCTTCTGATTGCTATAATAGTGAATACTATAATATTGAATAGAGTTCACTACAGAGAATTATACATAGCATTTCTCCAAATAGGAATACAAATAATTAGATCTTACTGAGGCCCTTAAAAAGGCAAATTTAAAAATTAAAAGTTTTCTTTCTTTCCCCTCTGTTTCTTATTTACTTTTCATGTTTCTCTTGATTTTTGTGGTTGGATATCAAACTTTCCATTTAGTCCTGGTCTTTTCTTTGCAAATACTTGGAAATCTTCAATTTTGTTGAATGCCCATACTTTCCCCTGGAAGTATATAGTCAATTTTTATGGGTAGTTGATCCGTGGTTGAAGGCCCAGCTCTCTTGCCTTTCTGAATATCATATTCCAAGCCTTGTGGTCTTTTAGCATGGAGGCTGCCAGATCCTGTGTGATCCTGATTGGTGCTCCTTGATATTTGAATTGTCTCTTTCTGGCTTCTTTTAAGATTTTTTCTTTTACTTGGAAGCTCTTGAATTTGGCTATTATATTCCTGGGTGTTTTCTTTTCTGGGTCTGGTGTAGAGGGTGATCTATGGATCCTTTCAATGTCTATATTGCCCTCTTGTTGTAGAACTTCAGGGCAATTTTGCTGAATAATTTCTTTTAGTATGGAGTCCACATTTCTATTAATTTCTGCTTTTTCAGGGACACCAATGATTTTCAAATTGTCTCTTCTAGACCGGTTTTCTTGGTCTGTCACTTTCTCATTGAGATATTTTGTTTCCTTCTATTTTTTTAGTCTTTTGACTTTGTTTTATTTGTTCTTGCTGTCTTGAGAGATCATTAGCTTCTAATTGCTCAATTGTAGCCTTTATGGACTGGTTTTCCTTTTCAATCTGGTCATTTCTGGTCTTCAGTTGACTTGCCTCACTTTCCAATTGTGAAATTCTGCCTTTTAAACTGTTATACTTGCCTGATTTCCTTTTGAGTTATTTCCCATTTCTCTAGCCAAATCTTTTCCAACTTTCTTGTCATCTCAGATTTGAACTCTTCAAGAGCTTGTGACCAGTTTTCATTATTTTGGGAGGGTCCAGATGTGATTGCTTATTTTTTCTCCTCTTCTGTTTGCTCGGTTGTCTGGATTTTCTCTGTGTAAAAGTTGTCGAGTGTTAAATATTTCTTCTTCTTGTTGTTAATCTTTCTCTTTTGGCCTTCCTGATTCTGGGTTGCCATTGTTAGCCCAGCCTGTTCTCAGCTTTATCCTTGCGCTCATGGTCTGTCTGTGCTCAGGGTCTGTCTGTGCTCTTTTGGCTCCTGAGGTCTCAGGTCTGGTTGTTTTCAAGGTCAAGGCGCCTGGTAGACCCTCTTGCTTGATCCTCTGCCAGAGGTTCCTTTACGGGTCTCAGGGAGCTGCTTCCACAGTCGTATACCCATCTGCCCTGGTTCCCCCCTCAGGGTTTCAGTGCCTTCGCTCATGCCTGTGTCTGCCTCTACCCGCGCCTGCGCTCCATTTCCACGCTCAAAGTTGGTGTGCGTTCTTTAGCCTTTTGGGGTCCTAAGTCTTGCTGCTCTCATGAATAGGCCCTGGAGCTGCCAATGACTCAATGGGTGCCCCAAACTTGCTCTATTTCTTTTGAGCTGGCTTTTGTGTGTGTGTGTGTGTGTGTGTGTGTGTGTGTAGGGGGGGGGGGTTGCTCAGCCCACAATTTAGTGAAAGCTGTTTTGCCCCTTTATAGCATGGAAATGCCCCGATTCCACGTACCTTCCACGCTGCGCCCTGTTGTCGGGTCCCTACGTTCATCTGGATTTGTTTTTATGTCCCCTTAAAGAGTCATGTATGTTTTCGGTAGGAGAGGTTAAGTGCTGCTTTTTACTCTGCCGCCATCTTAACCCGGAAGCCCCCATGATGGACTTTTTTTTAAAATTTTAAACCCTTAACTTCTGTGTGCATTGACTTATAGGTGGAAGATTGGTAAGGGTGGGCAATGGGGGTCAAGTGACTTGCCCAGGGTCACACAGCTGGGAAGTGTCTGAGGCCGGATTTGAACCTAGGACCTCCTGTCTCTAGGCCTGGCTCTCAATCCACTGAGCTACCCAGCTGCCCCCCCCCATGATGGACTTTTAATGTGATTTGGAAGATTTTATATTTTGCCTTATCTATAATAGGGAGCCACTAATGTTCTGTGAGTACCTGGTGTATGTGATATGATTAGATCAATGCTTTAGGAACACCAGTTTGGCAGCTTTGTGAAGGAAGATGGATTTGGGAGGATAGTGGCCAGATTCAAGAAGACCAATTAAGAGACTGTTTGAATAATTCCAACAAAAAATGTTTAGGCCCTAAAGAAAGCTAGTGGTTTCCTGAGTAGAGAAATGGGAATGGATGCATAAAATTTATGTAGTTAGAATAATCAAGACTTAGTAACTGATTAGATATGTTCAGTTCAGAGGGGACAATGACAATGAAGAAGGGAGAAAAGGCAAAGTTTTATTTTTCTATTTTCTCTGCCAATGAAAAAATCTTTGAACTAGAAAGTCATTATTAATGGTGCAATATAAATTTAGAAGGAAGTTTCTGGTGTAGTGGTCTAGGGGTCTGTCCTTAGCCGTATATATTTTTAAAATAAGTTTTTATTGGTGTCTTATTTTTTAGATCATCAAAAATTTTCCCAGTACCCTCCTACTAATCCTACCAAAAAGACATCCTACATAAAAACAAAACTTGAAAAAGTCAATAAGGGAAAAGAAGAGGAAAATTTGGGATAATTCATCAATTCATTTAAAAAAGTCTGGAAATATGTGCAATATGTAATACCTTTCTACCTGCACAAAAGGAGGCAATGGGAGATTCTCTTATTTCAAACTATGAAGCATTTGTTTTTGATTTTTTGTGCTTGGTTGTTCTTTCCATTTATGTTGTTTTAGTCATTGTGCATATCGTGTTCTTAACTACTTACTTCACTCTGTATTCGTTCATGCAAATCTTCCCATGTTTCTCTATATTCATCATTATTATTTCTTCTAGCAATAGTTTTCCATTATATTTGTTTAGCCATTTTCAACCTGATGGACCTCTACTTTTTGTTTCCAATTTTTACTATCACAAAAGGTGTTACCATAAATATATTTGTATTCATTTTTATCAAATAGGGAATTCTTTCTTAAGTAATTTAGATTTTCTGGTTTATCCAACATTGTATTATTGTACATTATTGGTTCTTATTCTCCTTTGTTCAGTCTCTATGAATGAATCTCTATCAAAGATGCCTTTGATAACTCCTGCTTTGTAACATAGTTTGAAGTCTGAAAGTTCTATTTCCCCTTTGTCCTTTTCTGTGTGTGCATTTAGAAAGAAGTGTCTTAAAAATGGTCTCTCTGTTGTTATTTTGTTTTGGGCCTATATTTGCCACTTTTATCAATGACAAAAAGGCAAGGGTGGCATGTCTATCTAGCAGATGATACAAAGCTGAGTGTATAGCTAACTCTTTGCATGGCAGTCAATATCAAAAAAGTTCTCCAAAGTAGAAAATGAAAGAACCAATCCAAGAAGATGAGATTTAAAGGGAACAAAGCTGAATTCTTATATTTGGGTTAAAAACCAACCAACCAACCAACCAACTTTTCAAGTACAAGCTAGAGAAAGATAATATTTTATAGAAAAGGTCCTAGAGTCTAAGTGAACCCCAAGCTTAATATGAGACAATAGTGTAACATGGCTACAAAAATGGGTCTGACATTTGTCTATATTAAGAGAGAATGATAGAGATGAGAGTCATGTTGTACTGTACATTTTTTGTCAGACCCTGAGTGGAGTAATGGGTTCAGATCTGGGAGCCACATTTTAGGAAGGATAGAAAGTAAAGAGCATCCAGAAAAAGATGATCTGGATGGTAAAGGGCTCCCTCAGATCATGATGGTATGAGGACTGGTTGAAGGAATGGATTTGATTAACCTTGAAAAACAGACAATGGATGCATATAATTGTCTCGGGATTAGAAAGGCTGTCATATGGAAGAGGGGTAAGATTTTTTTTCTGTGTCATTCTAGAAAATAGAATTAGCAGCAACGGGTAGAAGTTGCAATGAGGCAAAGACTTATGAAAAGGAAAACCTTCCTAAAATTAGACTATCCCACTATAGAATGGGCTAGGTAATGTGGTGATGGGTTCTCTGAAACTGGGGGAGTGTTCTTATGTTGAGAGGGGATTTTAAAATTTAGATGTTTTTTGGAAGTCTTTTCCAACTTCAGAATCTGAGTTAGGTTGGATCACAAATAAAAAAATAGCAACTTTTTTTTTGACTCAAAACATTTAGGAATTGAATGGTCAAGGAATTTAGTTAGATTTTTCTTGAACCAAAATGTCAATGCTTAAAAGTCCGGGCTTTCATTTAGGTAGTAATCTGAATTTCGACATTTAAATTGATTGCTCATGATTCACTCATTAATTCTGGGAGGACTAAGATTCTCTGCCATATCACCCAATTGAACATTAATTCCTATGTGTGCCTTCTAGCCACTAAGATATTGCCTGAAGGGACTCAGGAGCTAGGAGATGGATTGTCATCAGTGAGGAACAGAAAGAAGTCCGTTGTCATTGCATTATAGGGTGTGTAGAAAGGAGTAAAATATAAGAAGACTAGAAAGGGAGGAAGGGGCCAGGTTATGAGGACTTTGAATGTCAAATGATGGATTTTTTATTTGATCCTGGACATAATAGAGTTTTTTGAATAAGGTATACGTGTGTTATGAAGCACGGAAACCAACCAACAGGCAACCACAATATTCCAGGTATTGGGCATAGAGAGCTCATGCCAGGATGGCAACTCTAAATAGAGAGAAGAGGATATGTATGAGAGATATTGATCATGAAGGGAGAAATGACAAGATGGCAACTGATTGGATATGTGTAATGACTGCAAGAGAAGAGGCTATCATATAATATATAAATGTTTCATAAATGATTATTGCCTCCATGATTGATTGACAGAAGGAATTATTAATAATAACTGACATTTATAAGGATTGCAAGTTACTTGACATACATCCTGTCATGGATGTTATAAGCGATTATTATCTCCATTTTACAGGTAAGAAAATTCATTCAGAGGGGTTAAATGACTTGGTTCCACAGCCAATAAATTGGAAGCAAGGTTTCTCTTGACTTCTAGTTCAGAGTGTTTTCTTCTTTATCTCATGGGCATCACAAGTCTTGCACAGAAGTAGGCCCTTGACAGTTATTTGCTGAATTGAGGTGAATTGAATATGCAGGCTTTCTAAGGAGAGATAGTCTAAGATAACTACCTGTTTGTCACTACCCCAAATGCAGCAGGGCAGTGAATATAGTTTCTCTACATACTGTGGCAAGCTTCAAAAAGACTGGAGGGTTGGAAAACTCTGAATCTCAGCTCTGCAGGTCAGAGACACTGTAGAGTGATAAAAGAAACTGTCACTCCCACATGCTTTGAGGTGAACAGTGTCAAGAAATGCTGTTTGTATGAGAGAGAAGGAGACAGAAAAAGACAGACAAAGAAAGAGGAGCGCCTACAATTTTGAGAGCAGTCATCATTGTCCCCTGTATTTCGAGCAGTTGCCATCTGCATTGGGTCAAATAACAGGCCAGCCTTGCACACTTGAAAAATGGCATTTGGAAAGTAAGTATTGTCTGTTCCTTCAGCTAGAAGGTCAAATCAAATGATATTTGGAGGCTGTATTTTCAAATACATTTGGTAGATATGTCTCTGTCAGATTTAAGGATGCGGCAGTATTTCTTTGTGGCTATCCTCAGAGACATTTCCTGGATAGGGAAGAAAAACCTCATTTACACTGAGTATGTGTGTATTAGGCCAATAGTAATCACAAGAAAGAGACAAAAATTCATTTCCATTCAATCCAACAAATACTGGGTGTCTACTGTTTGCTAGGCACTATGCTAGGTGCTTGGAATAAAAATATCAAAAAGGGAAATTAGTTCCTGTCCTAAAGGACTTTCCATTCTACTAGATTCTGGGCCAAGAGCCAAGTGGGATAATAGAAAGAACTCTAGATTTTAGGGCAGAGGACTTAGATTTTAATCCTCGTTTCAATACTCACTTTGGACAAGTCCCTTAATCTCTCCAGAGCTCAGTTTCTTTATTAGTTAAAAATGAAGGGATTAGATAAAGATAACATTAAAATACAACAAAATTCAAGTCAAATCACCAGACAGTGCTGGTACCATACCATCATGGTTAAAGAACATACCCTTCCTTTCCATTAAGCCAAACTCCCAAAATGGAGAGCGAGCTAAATTAAGATTAAAGGAGTTTCCTTTACTTACATTTTCTGGGAATGTCTGAGGACAGGGAAGATGGTATGTGAGTTTACTATCATATCAAGACAAAATGACAAAATGTACCAATAAGGTAAAATGTTAAAAGACTGACACATTAAACTAAGGGTTAGACTAGATTATTTCTGAGATCCCTTCTAGCTCTTCATCTATTAAGCCTTTTGGCAAAGAAGATTGGTTTGATGACTTTTAAGGAGTAATAGGAAGAGTACCCTCATCAAATGTAGCTCTGGGGACAGTGCTTGAAATTCCACCAATTAGTTATTTATTTGGGTCAACTAGCATACTACTATACTCCCGCCCTCCTTTGCTCCATTTGTTCTCTTTATAGCATCAATACAGTCAAGGAAAATATGTCTGCCTGAGACTTAGAGAGATGAAATGATTTGTCCATAACCTCAGAACTAGTATGTGTCAGACAGAATTTGAAACTACTTCTTGTTGGTGCTTTTTGTTGTTGTTCAGTCATTCAGTCACATCCAACTCTTTGTGACTTTGTTGAACACACTGTCAATGGGATTTTCTTGACAAAGACACTGGAAGGGTTTGCCATTTCCTTCTCCAGGGGATTAAGGCAAACAGAGCTTAAGTGACTCACCTAAAGTCACAGAATTAGAAAGTGTCTGAGAGCAGATCTGAATTTAGGTTTCCTGACTCCAGGCCCAGTATTAAATTCTATTCTCTGAGCCATCTAGTTGCCTTCCAACTCCAGGGATAGTACTCTACCTGCTATCCAAGATTACTCTTACATAGTCATATGCCTTTAATCAGAATGCTCTTCCCTGACATTAAACTGACACCTTTCTGAGTTGGGATATAAAAGAATATTTTTGGAGTATGGACCTTGTCACATAGGGTGATGGAGACATGAAGGAGATAGAAGGTAGAAGGAGATCAAAACCATATTATTTTCCTTCCTGAAAACTGGCCCCATTCCTTTGAAACCTGGCTTTTAAGTTAATTTGTTCTTCTGAGAGTTTCAACCAAAAAGAAAAACTACATTTAGGTCAAGTTATGTTCCCATGTAAGTTTTGACCCTAAGGAAAGGGGGCTCTATCTGTCTCTCTGAGGCAACATCCACACAAATTATTCAGATATCTGGAACAATGCAAACATCCCAACTGGATCAATCAGATTACTAAATAGATTAACTACTCAAATCCATTAAGCAGATTGTCAATGAGAGGTTTTTCAAAAATTCAGCAAACATTTATATTTAGCTGAATATTGGTGGCAAGGGACTGTGGGAATCTCTTATTGAGCCAAATTTCGTAGTGTTTTTTGAAAATTCTATTAGTGCTTTCTTTATTAAGAGGTCTTAATTTTAGCAAGTCTTAGTCATTGGATTAGAGGCAAGTAAACAAAGTTAAATATTACAAGATGGACTGCCTCTAGAGATGGTGAGGTCCCTTTACTTGGAGTTCTTCAAAAGGATGTTGAACAACCACTTGTCAAATATGCTATAGAGGGGATTCCTTTTGGATATAGGCTGCTAATATTCTTTCCAATTCTTAAACTCCATCATTATGAGGTTCTGATTTTTTTTCTTCCCTTTTAATTATTTTCTTAAAGCTTGAGTCCCCAAGCTTAGAACTTCAGAGCTGGGGGATCTTTTAGATGAGTGATTCTCATACTTTTGGGTCTCAGGACCCTTTTACCACTCTTAAAAATTATTAAGAATCTGCCTAACGTGTCTTTGTTTACATGAGTTATGTCTATCAATATTTAAGTATTAGAAATTAAAATATTGTAGAATTATTATGAAAAAGCTTGGCCTCAAGCACTGGTTGAAAGGAGCTTGGGGGGCTTTCATCTTTGACAGGCCTATAATTTTGCTGATGTCCCTGAGATTACCTACCTGGAGTTATATAAGTAGTTAGTAACAGAACTAGAGATCAAGACTGAAGACTAATTTCTGATTTTTTCAGTCTTTCTCCTATCCTAGATTGCTTCTTCTTAGACCCAGAACTATCATTTCATTATCATATCATTTCATTTCATTAAAATATATATATATATATATATTCTCTATGCTATGAGGCAATCCAACAAATGTAAGGATCTGTGTTTTTCTTAACTATTAATAAAAGAACAGTATGGCCTTTTAATCTGGCTAACATCTTGATAGAACTTCTTAGTCATTTGATGGAGTACAATATTTTCCTTAAGCAAAAGATTGGAAAGAACCTTGTTTTGAACACAATTTTTGTAAATTGCCTTCTTGTTTTTCTATATTTGTGCAAGCATAGTTCAAAAAAATCAAGGAGCGTGAGTAACCTGAAAATATTATTTTTGCATTTTAAAGAACTATTATAGCTGTTCTGCTCCCCTTCATTAGAATACTGTTGTCTTTTCTCAAGTTTCCAAATTCTGTATTTTCTGAATCCTAAATTACATTGCTGGAAGATAAAAGGAATAGTCTTTTTAATGAATATAACACAACATTCTTCTGGTGTTCTAGGACTTTCATTTTATATTTTAGCTCTTGATTCTGCAGGGTTTGACACATTAAATGTTATTTTGTGGGGGATATATACTTTCTGTTTGAAGGTTAATACTGCTATAAATGAAGTCATTTTGAGTTATTTTAGATACAATCATTCTGTTCCCTAAAGTACTTGGCATACAATATGCATGAAACTTTAAAAAGTAACTAGGTAAATGCTGGTAAAAATTTATGTAATTAACATTACTTTGTTGATCCATGTTATTCCCCTATTAAAAAAATCTCCAATGGTGCCCATTTGCCTCTTGTATAAAATACCATCTCCTCTGTTTGACAATTAAAGCCCTTTTACAGAATGGCTCTGGCTTTTTGCATATTATTCCCTTTCACTCCCTCTGTGGGCCCACCAAACTGTCATGCTGGTGGTTTCTCACACATGCCATTCTATCTGTCATCTTTGCCCTTTGCCCAAGCTGTCTCCCATACCTAGAATGTATTCCTTCATCGGCTCCACTTTGTAGAAGCCCTACTTTCCTTTATGCTCAATTCAAGGGTTAAAAGGTCTTTGCTGATCTCCTAGCTGCTTATGCCTTTCCCACGGGGAGGAAGGGAATACACACACACACACACACACACACACACACACACACACACACACTTTGTATATTTTTTCTGTGTTCTTAAGTATACGTGTTTGCTTCAGTATGATATGAACTTTTTAAAGGCAAAGACTGTTTCAATTTTGTTTTTGTATACCCATCTCCTATCAGAGAACCTAGCACATAGTAGGTGCTTAATCAATGCTTGTGTGTGACTAATTGATCTATTTAAAACTTGTGCAATATTATATGTAGAGATTTCTCTTTCTGATAAAATTGAAACTTTTATGTAATTGAGTGGGGTAAGACCCAGTAAACAAGGAGATGTTTATCAATTTGGGAGTGACTTAACAAATTATGGAATACTATTATGTCAAAAAGACTGTGGTTTCAGAGAAATCCAGAAAGATTTGAATGAACAGGTATAGTGTAAATTGAACAGAACCAAGAGAACAATTTCTACTATAATGACAACACTATAAAATCAAACAACTTTGGAGGACGTAAGAATGGTGATCATTGCAATTGTCTTGATAGAGCATGCTACCCACCTTCTGATAGAAAAGATGATGGACTAAATATACAGAATGAGACACATTTTGAGACATGGCCAATATGTTTTCCTTAACTGTGCATATTAGTTGCAAGGATTTTGCTTTACTTTTTCTGTACAAGGTTGGGGCAAGAATGAGGGAAGGAAAGAGAATAAATTCTTGGTAGATGAAAAAAAATAATTCAAAACAAATTCAAAACAGTTATTTAGAGGATTTATTATTGACACTTCAGTTTCTATTCTTAAGAAACTGACAATCTAAATAGAGGAATGAGGCTGACGTAGTGATGAGCTTGAGTTATTGGGGCATTAATGACAATAAAATCACATTGTTTTGGTGATACAATCTGGAGAGATTTTTGATCAATGGTTTATTCTAAGAAGTGCATGTTTTGTATGTGTGCATGCATATGCCTCTCAGTTTGGAAAAACAATATTAGAGACGGAAAAGACATTAGGAATCCACAAGTCTAATTCCCTTCTTTTGCAGGTAAGAGAATAGAAACCAAGGAAGTTGGTCTACTCAAAGTCACATAACTTCTTAAGAGGAGGAGAATGTAGACCACAACCCAATCTTAGTTCATCATACACTGTCCTTTTCACTTTACAAATGCTTCACATTTTTGACAGTGATCCCAAGTCAGTGATATGAATTTAAATCCAGATTCCTAAACAAGAGATTTTCTAGTATTGCCTCAGCCTTTGTGAACATTATGTAGTAGTAGAAAGTTTGCAGAATTTGGAGGCAGGAGACTTTGCTCTTTTCCTGGTTTTATCAGGCACTAATTGTTTGGTCCTGTATTTTGTCACCATTATGACCAGGATGCTGTCCAGTGGTTGCAGTTAGGATTCTGGACACATAGCTCCACCTGTCATGTGCAACACCAGAATAAACTCTAAGGTGACCACCAGGATTCCTGTGCCTCTCTGAAAAGCTGGCTGTCACTCTCCCTTTGGCTCTGCCCCTTTGTAGGTGGTGTCACTTTCTTTTCTGTCTTTTCTGGTACCAATTATTAGATCAATGACTCCACTTTTGTTGTTCCTCTTTGTCCCTTTTCTACTCTTTCCTTCAAGGTCACTTAAAAGCAGTTAACAACAACAATAAAACTATATAACCTGTAGCACAAAGCTTCCCAATACTCTGGCCTCACATAGATTGTTCCTTATCTTGGGATCTCACCCAAAGGCACATTCCCCCCCCCCCTACTGTCAGTTTCCTGCCCTACTATGAAGTCACTATGAAAATATCTAAACATAACTTATGTTGGATTTCTTCTAGCTTTCCTCAAATGTGTGTTAGGAAAGGTTCAAGCTTCCCTTCAGGCCCTCAAGGTAATAATATATATAGGTAGGAATACCTTTATGTCACCCCAGAAAAAAATGAAAAAGCCATAAAGGATTCAGAGGAGCTCAAAAACATATATAGCATATTAGGAAGCCCTCAAATACCCATTATCTCTTCACAAAAGAGAACTGAACTTTGGTAAGCCTTTGACATTCAGATAAATTCTTCTTCCCCACAGAGTCTTACATAGCCCTATTTGAAACTCCCCACACCAAGATCCATAATACCACTTTATGGTTTAGTCTTCCCTAGTGAGATCCCTATACTTTGGGAGATGCTGAAGAAACAATTCACTTCTAATCAAACTTGCAGTGCCCAGTTTTCTCAAGAAAATAGCAGAATAAGAGAGTTTTGTGGTCAGATCTATATTTTTTGCCCACTCTCAGGCACCATGATGTGCCTTCAGTCCTCTTACTTATGTCTTATATAGGCAATCTTCTTCCTTCTCCAACAGCCCCCTGGTAAGGACATTTTCTCCCTCTAGTAAGTCAGTCTTCTAGTTTTAAACTTAGGAATGCTTCCATTTGTGGGTCGATAACATTTATATAGCACCTACTATTGCTAAGCACTGTGTCAGGTCCTTTAAAAATCTTATCACATTTGATCCACACACCAATCCTGTGAGGGAGATGCTATCATGATGCCCGTTTTACAGTTGGGGAAATGGAGGTTAAGTGGTTTGTCCAAAGTCACACAACTAATGAGTGTTTGAAACCATATTTGAATTTGGGTCATCCAGATTCCAATACTCAATCCATTGTACCACCTAGCTGAAAATGTTTCAACTGGACAATCATTTTGGAGGCAGACCCAGTCTCTGAATGAGAGTCAGTAGTTCTGTGTCCTCTCAGTAAAGCCACAAGGTGTAGTCATATTGCTTGGGTGGGGGTACCCTAAGAGAATAGTCCTCTAAATCAAGGATTCTTGACCTTGAGTTTTATTTTTATTTTTATTCTCCCAATATATTTAAAAACTGACAAATGTCTGTGTGAAAAACACATTTCCTCTAGTTACACTTAGCCAGATGACATTTCTTTAAGACATAGATCTCATATTAAGTAGAACTGAACATGTTCAAAAATTCAGCCCCACTACACTGGAATAATGGGAAATTGGGAGAGAAAAGCAGACATTTAAAGGCTGATAGATGCTGTTAACAGTGGTATAAACATCTGTTTCCATTACAAACACTAATTTCCATTAGAGTTGATTGGAGGGGACCTCAGGATGAAAGACTAGAACAAGCTTGGAAATTCCATCACTTGAACGAAGATGAATTTTTTTCTAGGACACATTCCGCTTAGATATTCCTTCTTCTTCTTATGACAACCCTCATGTTTCTTCTTTCTTGCTCTGGTTACCAAACCAGTATCTAATTTGAATGAAAGTCAAGTCTATTTCAGCAGACAAGACCTTGGCATGGTCATAGTGAATACACTGATTTCTATATGAATGCAATTGGTCTCCTAAGAACTCATTTTTTTCTTTTTCTACTTTTTTTAAATAACTAAATGCATTATATTGTCTCATTTATTCTTCATTTCCTTATGAGGTGATCTCTCCAAAGTAGTCGATTGGAAAGGGGGATCTTTTTTTATTTAGCTCAGATTGTACAGTGTACTTTGTTGGTTGAACTATGCTCCTCTCAGCTTCCTCTATATTCATCATCTTTTTGCTAGACTAAATTTGTTCAAGAAGCCAGTAAGGAAAATTTTTCTAAATTTTTTGTTTCTTCTTGCAGAGATTTCTGATTATTAATCAGAATTTTAAAATTTTGATAATTGTACTTCAATATAGTTTTCTTGGTAATCTGACATATATTTTATTTTAATAATTTCAAAAGATTATTCTGAGGAGAGGACCAAAGGCTTCTCCTGACTGCCAAGGGGGTTCATGAAAGACATCCTGAAAGGGTCTTTATTCTTATTCAGATGATAAAGAAAAGTCTTCAGACTGATCAGGGGCTACCCTAATCATAAGCATAGCAGAAATAAATTAAAGCAAACAGATGCCAATCCACCCCACACATACATTCCTAGGCTTTCTTATCAACTCCCAAGATGGCAGGAAGGGCAGAAACCTGGAATTTTGGTTCCCCTTTCACTTCCAGCCAGGAGAGGGCAGGAATTTCCTCCCAGGTTTTTTTGTTTAATTTTTATATTTGTTATGTTTGTTTATTTGTTTGTTTATTCACAAACACTGCCAAGATAGATCAGTTTCTCTTTTCTCAGAAGTCACAAGAACTGAACTAATAGAATATTAGGCTTAGTTTCCTATAGGATATCTCAAACGGGATGTCTTGTAGACATGCTAAATTCAACTTGTCTACACCTGAACTCAGTATCTTTCCCTGCAAACTCTCCTATTTTCTTAACTTCCCTATTACTGTTAAAAGTACAACTATCTTCCCTGTTACCCAGGCTCAAAACCTGGTTGTCATCCTCAACTCTTCACTTTCTCCCTCTCCTACCACATATTAACAAGTCCCATTAATTTTTTTTTAACCCTCACCTTCCACCTTAGAATCAATACTGTGTATTGGTGCCAAGGCAGAAGAATGAAAAAGGCTAGGCAGTGGGAGTTAAGTGTCTTGCCCAGGGTCACCTAGCTAGAAAGTACCTAAGGTCGGATTTGAACCCAGGACCTCCTATATCTAGCCTTGGCTCTCAATCCACTGAGCCACCTTGCCTAATCCCATCATTTCTGCTTTTATATCTTTTATATATGTCCTCTTCTCTCCTCTGCCACCACTGTCACCCTGGTACAGGCATTCATCACCCTATATCTGGACTTTTGGTTCATTTTCCTGCCTCAAATCTCCCCATTCCAGTCTATCCTTCACTCAAACTATCAAAGTGATTTTCCTAAAGCTCAGGTCTCATCAAACCTTAGTAAATTCTCTCCAGCCTTATTAATTCTACTTACTCCTTATCATCTCCAGGATTAAATACAAAAATATTTGTTTGACTTTTAACCTGGCTCCTCCCTACCCTTTTAGTCTTTTTAGACCTCATTCTTCCATATGCTATAATGCAGTAATTCCATGACACTGGATTACTATTCCTTGAGCAGAACTCACTATTTCCAGACTCCATGTCTCTTCATTGGCTTTCTCTCAAGCCTGTAATGCTTTACCTCCTCATTTCTGTCTCCTGGCTACTCTGGCTTTCTTTGGATCTCAGTTAAAATTCTATCTTCTGCAAAATGTCTTTATTGATCTCCATCAATGCTAGTACCTTCCCACTGAGATTACCTCTAATTTGGTCTATTTATAGGTTGTTTTCATTTAGGTGGTTCTGGAGTAAGGAAAATTCAAGTTCAAATCTGGCCTCAGGTACTTACTAGCTGGATGATCATGAGCAAGTCACTTAGCCCTGTTTGACTCAGTTTCCTCATTTGTAAAATGAGCTGGAGAAGGAAATGGCAAAGTACTCTTGTTTCTTTGCCAAGGAAACCCCAAATGAAGTCACAAAGACTTGGACATGACTGAAACGACCGAACAAATTAAAAAAAAAATTGTCTCTAGCATTAGAAAGTGAATTCTTTGAGGTCAAAAATTGTTTTTGTCTTTCTTTGCCTGGCACAAGACACACAGTAACAACTTAACAAATGTTAATTGACAACTTGTCAATTTTCTTTCCAAGTGATTTAAATCTATTTAATAGTTCTCTTTCCTTCTTGTTTCATGTTGTGTGCATTTTACTGAATCTCTCGTTCTCTGTCTCTCTTTGTGTCTCTCTGTGTGTCGCTTTCTCTTTCCCTCTCTCTGTCTCTCTCTCTGACTTTGTCTCTGTCTCTTTCTGTCTTTTTGTCTCTCCTTTGTCAGCCTCTCTCTCTCTCTCTCTCTCTCTCTCTCTCTCTCTCTCTCTCTCTCCTTAATATTGGACAAGTCTGAGAGGAATTTCGCTCTGGCATGTAAGCTTTCTGGGTATCAGAGTGCTGCCAAGGCAGCCAGAGAAGTAAGAGACACAGGCTGCTGTAAGTAGAATGACTTTTTTTTCACTCTCTCTCCCACATTCAAGCTCTGTCCTTTATTTTTTTTTAATAAACCCTTACTTTATGTCTTAGTAACAACTCTAAGACAAATGGGCAAGGACTAGGAAAATGAAGTTGAGTGACTCGCCCTGTGTCAAACAGCAAGAATGTGTCTGAGACCAGATTTGAACCTAGATCCTTCCAACTCCAGGCATGGTGCTCTTTGGCGATCCCTGGCAAGTCACTTACCCAGTGTTTGCCATAGTTTCCTCATCTATAAAATGAAAGGATTAGACTCCATAGTCTATAAGGTCCCTTTCAGCACCAAATCTCTATTTCTCTGAGCCTACCTTTCATGCTTGTTATGAAAAAGTTCTTTGTAATCCTTAAAGTGCCATAGAAATAAATGCAAGTTATTGTTGTAGTTCTGCACAGTGGAGAGGGTTCCCCTGTTTACTCTGGCGCCTCCTACAACAATGGAAGTATTTATACCTACCGTTTCCCAGTTTATAGTGGGAATAAATTTGCTAGTTACACGGGGAAACAATGAAAAATGAGTACTTTTTACCTCATGCGGTGATTTTGTGTTAGACTCACACAGTATAATGACTAATAAAGCTTTAGGATGGGTGAGACCGAACGGGAGAGTCCTGACATGCTCATGACGTGCTGAGCTGGCAAATGGTGGTATATGTCAGGGTATGTCATCATGCCGGTGATGCTTTATTGCTCGAGCAGTTATAAAATAGACCGGCCGGTTCCTTCTCTGAAATACAAATGTAGCTCATTTTGATGCTGCTGCCTGTGTGAACGTGAAATTCCTCCTATAATATGACCCTCCCAGTGGCTTTGGGGAGGAGGGCACTAATACAAACATTTTTTATGGCAGTCATTTTGCTGTGGCCTTAAACAAAATCACTTTCTTTAGTTTATCACTGTCCCAATGTCAGGAGTAAAAATTGATTCATCAGACCACTGACTGAATGCCTACTATGTAAAAGCACGAGGACCAAGAGGGGAAGATTCGAGAAGAATGCTTGCTGTCCTCTTTCCGGTGTCCACTGCCTAAATGGGCTCTCAATAAGCCAGGACCAGCCTAAATGAGTTGTCCACAGTCCAACATGAAAAAGTGATCCTGTCATTTTGCAGTAGGCATTCAAAAATGAACACCTTGAATATTCACTGAATTTCTGTTGGACAACTTTCTAATGGATTATAATTTTTATATGTTTCTGCATATGAGAGCTCTGCCAGTTTTTTGGTAAAGAATAATTGTTACTGGACTTGGAAAATGTTTTTTTGACAGAAGAGAGAGATATGGGAGCCCAGTCTCATATATTCAGTTTCAGGGCCATTTGTGATACACATCAGCAATGTTGAAGGCTTGGAATTTTGGGCAAAATTTTGTTCAAGAATCTTTGCTAGGGAGGGCAGCTGGGTAGCTTAGTGGATTGAGAGTACACAGGTAGAAAATTTGCCACACCTGAGCTAAATTCCTAGCATCCTTTTAAGTATGTCCTCATTTGAAATATGGGGTTGGGAGATAAATTTTGCTGAGACCCATGCTGCAGCACTCTTTTTTTGGGAGCTTGAGTTTCGCTTTGGGTAAAGTGTGGCAGGTGTGGGTCTTTGGCTCTGTGCTCTGCTCACTTAACTGAAGGAATCCCTTTCCCTCTCATTTTTGTTATTAAATCCTTTAATTTAGTTATCTGGAGCATTTCATTCATTTTTACTCCTACAATTTTTGGTGACCACGAAGGGACAAGAGCCAGGCCTAGAGATGGGAGGTCCTGGGTTCAAATCTGGCCTCAGACACGTCCTAGCTTTGTGACCCTGGGCAAGTCATTTAACCCTCATTGCCTATCCCTTACTGCTCTTTTGCCTTCAAACCAATACACAGTATTGATTCTAAAGTGGAAGGGGTATTTTTTAATCATCTTTGATAGGGAAAATTATATAATGTAAATAGTCAATGGTTTCAGAGTTCTGAATAGAAGATGTAGGTGCCAAGAGAAAGAAGAATTTAAGTGAGCAACACCTACTGAATTTCAATCCATTCAGGGTGATTAATCACCAACCTGTGATAATTACTGAAGGAAGTCAAATTTTGTGAAAGGCATTAATTATATTCTTGTTAATAATCATTATCCCAAATTAGTGGTAATGAAAGGTTTTAGGACTTCATGGTTTCATTGAATAAATTGATGTCGTAAGCCATGGTATTCATCTGGGGCACAAGTACAAGATATGTTCTGCTTTCAGAGATGAGAAAATGGATAGAGACCCTGTTGAGAAAAGATAAAAATTGAGCTGAGGTGCTAATGAGACCTGAAAAAAAGGCATGTTCATCTCATGGCCATGCATTAAAAATTCACGAGAGATAGAGAAACTGAGATGGTAACATAGTCTGAGGAAGGAGGAACAAATCTAGAGACTTTGTCCATGCTAGTGTAATGGTAGTATTGCTATGTGTGCCCAGGTCACCTAATCTGGAGGCACCTTGCTCTTGGGAAGAAGATATCCTGCATTCTGCTACAGGGGGGGTAGTACCTTCCCTTGATTGACTCTACAATCAGAACAGGCCACATTTTAAAAGCAGTCAAAATGGGACTGCCTTGTTTTCTTTCCTATGAGCTTGCTCTTTCTTATGTGATGTCCAGAGAGCATGAAAATTCACTTGTACTGTGGGGACCTTTAATTGATTGAATAGGGGTAGGGCAAGGACTTCCTTCTTCATTCTCCCTTCTATTTATCTTATGGCTCTGAGAAATGAGCTGGGAGTGCTTGTTTCATTTTGTTTTTGTTCTCAGTTTCTAGGTGCAGAGTCCCTTCCCTCTACATATGAAAGAAAACCATCCATTGGAATTAGAGTCACTGGTAGGAAGTTTAGATACCTCAATCCCTTTTAAAGATACTGGGAAGATATTGGGGAAAAGGGAGGAATGTAACATATCTGACCTCCAGTTAGTAGGGGCCAGAGCAGGTGGTGTTACACTAGTATTAGAGAGATTGCCTCAACTAGGAACTACATGCACCACAGAGTAACTCAAGTTCATACCTTTGTAAAAGAAATAAAACAATAAAAAAATTTTGCCTTTGTGATATTGAGGGTCATGCCACATATATGGACCAGTTGGGCAGAAGACATGAATTCTTTATAGCCATATTGTGTTTTAAGTCAGGAGAACTATGGAAAGGTTCCTGCAGAAAGAGAAAGAACTTTGTGGATGGTCAAGAATCTCAGGTACAAGACTATTTTACCCTCCTCCCCTCCCCTCCTCTCTCCTTCCCTCCCCTCCCTTCCCCTTCTCTCCCCTCCTCTCCCATCCTCTCCCCTCCTCTCCCCTCCTCTCCTCTCTTCTCCTCTCCATTCTCTCTTCTCTCCTCTCCTTTCCTTTCCTTTTCCTACTTTCTTCAATTTATATCTGAATTTAGCAGTAAGAAATTCATGATCTGAGCAATAGTCAGAACCATGTCCTGTTTTTAACTTACCGATAGAGTTTCTCCACTTTGGTTGCCAAGTCTGTAATCAATCTGATTTTGATATTGCTCACCTATTAATGATCATGTGACCACAAAGGGACAAGAGCCAGGCCTAGAGATGGGAGGTCCCGGGTTCAAATCTGCCTCAGACATGTCCTAGCTTTGTGACCCTGGGCAAGTCACTTAAACCTCATTGCCTAGCCCTTACTGCTCTTTTGCCTTCAAACCAATACACAGTATTGATTCTAAAGTGGAAGGTTTTTTTAAAAATAATCTTTAATAGGACAAATTATGCAATGTAAATGGTCAATGGTTTCAGAGTTCTGAATAGAAGAGGTAGGTGCCAAGGTATAAATTTGAGTTGTTCTATAGTGCCTGTGGTTCCCTGTTGAGCCAATCTTTCTAATAACAAGGAGAGATAAGAATGTTTTCTTAAATTTGCAATGCAAAGAAATAGAAGAAAACAATTGAATGGAAAAGAAGAGATTTCTTCAAGATAATTAGAGATATCAAAGGAACATTTCATGCAAAAATGGACTTGACAAAAAAAAGACCAAAATGGTAGAGACAATAGAAATAGAAGAGATCAAGAAGAGGTGGCAAGGACACACAGAAGAACCAGAAATATCTTAACATCACCAATAATCATCATGGTAATTATAGATCACCACTGATCTAGATCCAAACATCCCAGAAGGTGAAGTCAAATGGACCTCAGAAAGCATTGTTAGCAATAAGGGTAGTGGAGATGATGGAATTCCAGCTGAGTGTGCTTGACATACCAACTAGGTTATGCTTAAGATTTTGCAAACTAAGCATCAGCAATTTGTGAACCAAGAATTACCAGCCGAGCAGGCTGATTTTTGAAGAGACAGAGGAACTGGAAACCCCAAATTGCAAACATTTGTTGAATTATGGAGAAAGCAAGAGAGTTCCAGAAAAAAATATACCTCTGCTTCTTTTACTACTTTGAATTTACTCTGACTTTGATTTTTACAGCTTTTGACTGTGTAGATCACAACAAAATTTGGCAAATCTTCAAAGAGATGGGAGTACTAAGTCATCTTACTTGTTTCCTGAGAAACCTTTATGCAGACCAAATTAGAATCAAACATGGAACAACTGATTGGTTTAAGATTGGGAAAGAAGTATGATAAGGCTATATACTTCTTTATTTAACTTAAATGTAGAATACATTATACAAAATTCCAGATTAGATGAATCAAAATTAAGATCACAAGGAGAAACATCAACAATTTCAGATATGCAGATAATACTACACTGATGGGAGAGAGTGAAGAGGAATCATGAAGCATTTTTAATGTGGGTCAAAGAGGAGAATGCAAAAGCTGTCTTGAAGCTTAAAATAAAATAAAAAAAAATTAACATCTTGGCGATTGGCCCCATCACTTCATAAAACATAGAGGGAGAAGAAATGGAAGTAGTGTAAAATCTTATATTCTTAGACTCAAAGATCTGTGGATGGTGACTGCAACCAGGTAATTAAAAGACACTTGCTCCTTGGAAGGAAATCCATAGATTTAATAGTAAGTAGTATGTAGATCTGGATAGCATACTAAAAAAGCAGAAAAATCATCTTGCTGACAAAGGTCTATATGTCAAAGCTATAGTTTTTCCCGGAGTAATGTATAGATGTGAGAGCCAAACTATAAGAAAAGCTGAGTGCCGCAGTATCCACACTTTTGAATTTTGGTCCTGGAGAAGACTTTTGAGAGTCCCTTGTACAGCAAGGAAATCAAATCAGTCAATACTTAAAGAAATCAATTTAGATTATTCACTGGAAGTTTGGATGCTGAAGATGAAACTTAAATACTTTGTTTATATAATGAGAAGACAGAATTCATTGGAAATTACTGATTTGGGGAAAGAGTGAAGGAAAAAGGAGAAAAGGATGGCAGAGGATAATGTGGATAGATAGTGTGATAGAAGCAACAAACAATGAACTTGGATAGATAGTGGAGGATAGAAGGGCTTGGTGTGCTGCAGTCCATGGGATCATGAGGAGTTGGATATGACTGAATACCTGACTGAACAACAAAAATCCTGCCTTTATCTAGTAACTTTTCATGGACTGCTACATATGGTTTAAAAGCCTCACCTTTGATTGTGCAGCAGAGAAAGGAACACACCTAGTTATTAAACTCACTTTGATCAAGGCCACAAGGCCTGGTAGTCACAGTTTTTCATAAAAGTGATACAGTACATGAAGTACCTTGGCCCACAGATTCTATTTTTCCTGGGCACATATTAAGATAAAAAAGGACCAAACACTTTAGCAAGTATCTCCAACATTCCCATTTGATTCTCTTTCTCCTTCTAGTGGCAACCTTCACTACTATCTTTAGTCATTTGAAACCATTTGCCCTTTGAGTGAAATTCATTCCTGCCATTGACATTATTGGTGTTAATGTTAACGTTATATTGTTATTAATTATTAAATTATGACTCCATTCTAAATGTCTAATTATAGTATTTAAAATTTTACTTTCTTTTGAAGAAATTTCAGATAATATCGACCAAATGCTCATCATCACAAAGACTGGCCAGCTACTAGGTTGGGCTATTTTCAAAATCTT
Source organism: Gracilinanus agilis (assembly GCF_016433145.1). Taxonomy (NCBI): domain Eukaryota; kingdom Metazoa; phylum Chordata; class Mammalia; order Didelphimorphia; family Didelphidae; genus Gracilinanus; species Gracilinanus agilis. The sequence continues at coordinate 613,907,844 of NC_058130.1, forward strand.
TTTTTTCTCTCCTATATGTAATATTGACTAGGGACAACTTAGGAAAATTCAAGAGATTGATGGAGAAATAAAGAGTAATTACTCTTCCCCAGGTGAATCATCCAATCTTGCTCAAATTGCTTACTACTGCATTAGAAAGTTTAGGTTATTTTTAATTGAGGAGGGTCTGGGTGAAGTCTTGGTAAAGAGAAAACGATGGGAAGATCTAAACACAAAGAAAAGAACATGACAGAACAGGGTACAGGGAACAGCAATCATCAAGACAGAAATACCTTGATAAATTTTCTATGGGTCACCTATGGAAGTCAGGAGAGGGGTTGGCTATTGCCCTTCATGCTTAAAGAGGATCAAAATGATATCGCCATGTTGGAGTCCATGTACAGTGTGCTTGAATGTGGCTAATCAGACAAGCTCGGGAGGCTCTACCACAGAGCAGGCACAAATGGGCCCATCTGAACATTTGGGATGGAGATGTCTAAATTTGCACAACTTGCATTTCTTTTGAGCTCTTGCAATTCTGCTTTTCTCATATAAAATCCATGGCATACCATGTAGAAGGATGCTGTGCCAGTGTCTCCCATGTTTCACAATCAGTATCAAAGTTCTTCAGAAAGATGTTTAGTGTCCCTGTATTACTTCTTCTGACTTCCATGTGAATGCTTGCCTTGTGTGAGTTCTCTATAAAATAGCCTTTTAGGCAAAGATGTTTGGCATTCAAACAACATGTTCAGTATATAGGGATTGTGTACTCTGAAGTAGAATTTAAATGTTTGCGAGTTCAGCTCAAGAAAGGACCTCAGTGGGGGACAGCTGGGTAGCTCAGTGGATTGAGAGTCAGGCCTAGAGATGGGAGGTCCTAGGTTCAAATCTGGCCTCAGACACTCCTAGCTGTGTGACCCTGGGCAAGTAATTTGACCCCCATTGCCCACCCTTCCCACTCTTCCACCAAGGAGCCGATACACAGAAGTTAAGAGTTTAAAAAAAAAAGAAAGGACCTCAGTATCCAAAATCTCATCTTACCTGGTAATCTTCAGAAACTTCCTGAGACAATTAAAATGGAAGAGAGTCAGTTTCCCAATGGGACATTAGCAGACTGTCAAAGTATCACAGGCATACAAGGTCAGCACACATGGCTCTCTAGACCTTCAATTTGATAGGCAGTCCAATACCTTCCCTCTCCCACATTTTCCTTCAGAGTCTTTCAAACATTGAGCTGGCTCTGGCAAGGCAGGCATCAACCTCATCATCTATGAGGGACATCTCTGGAAAGTATACTGCCAAAGTAAATGAACTTATCCACAGCATTCAAAATTTTTCTATTGGTTCCACATATGAATGATGCAGTGCTAACTAATGGAAAACCTCTCTTTTCTTGCTATTAATTTGTCAAATCAAAGTTAGCACAAGTGGCAGCAAGTCAATCTCAGTCTCAGGCTATATTTGGTACACAATCATATATAAAAAAGAAAGAAAAAGCTATGCACCAACTCTCCCTCTACTTCAGTCTTGACTTATAGCCTTTTCAAGTTAATAATTTGCGGAAATTGAGGGAATGTCCATCATTTGGGGAATGGCTGAACAAATTGTGGTACATGTTGGTGATGGAATACTATTGTGCTATGTATGAGGGTGAGTACTGATGATGTTGGGGTGTGTATCTGGACTCCCCACTTGATAACTTTCAATGGGTCAGTATAGCTAACACCTCACCCCCACACTGAGAAGACCTATGAGGGTATAGTTCTCAAGAAGGCTTCCCTAAATGGATAAGCTGTGGTGAGGATGTTGTCAGATGATATTGGGTTTCAGTTGAGACCCTGGTGGACTGGGTCCAATCTTCTGTGCCACCAATCTTGGGACGAGCCTCCCCAGACCCCAGTTCAAAAGGTTTTTTCTCTTCAAAATTTGTCTTCCCCTCAGCCACCTGATAGTCTCCTCCCCTCAAGGTAACAGCCCCAAACTACAACCAATAAACTAATAAGGATTTATTTGATTGATATGGGATTTCAGGGTACTAGGGAAAGGGTTATTAGGGATTATTTGAGGTGAGAGGGAATAAGGGAAACCACCCTAATGACTAAGAATCCCCCTTCAAGAGATCAGCTCTGGCTTCTTCTGTAGCTTGGTCCCAGAAACTGACTCTCTCTCTTTTTCTCTCTCAGCACAATTACCACAGATTCCTCTTCGTTGGCAATGAAGATGTGTAGTTTAGCTGTTGTAGTCTCCAAAGATGTCAGGGAATTTGAGGTTTAGAAGAGCTGATTCCTCCCAGATCCTCCCTGCCAACCTCTACCTTCCAAGCCCCCCCAGAAAGAGCTTGAAAGTCCTCTGGAGTTTTTGGCAGTTCAGAACCTTCAGAATCTTCACCAAAACTCCTCCTTCACTGGCCCTTCCCAAACAGAACCAGAACCTCCTCAAGATTCCATGAGGCCAGCTTCAGCTCCAAATCCCAGATGTGTGCTTGATTGAATCCTTGATTCCATTCCAACACTTACACTATAAGAAATGATGAGCAGGATGATTTTAGAAAAAGTTGGAAAGATCTGCTGGAACTGATGCAAAGTGAAATAAGTAGAGCTTGGAGACCATTGTACACAATAACAGCAATATTGGAAGATGATTAGCTCTGGAATCTTGGCTACTCTCAGCAATGCAATGATCTGGGACAATCCTGCAAGACTGACGATGTGGAATTCTGTCTGCCTCCAGAGAAAAAACTGCTGGAGTCATCTTTCACATCAGTGCATTTATGGTTTTGTTTGGGGATTTAGTTTATGTATGAGTGTGCTCTTACAACAGCGACCAATATGGAATTGTATTTTGCATGACAACAAAAAATGAAAAAAAAAGTTCATTTATATCAGCCTAGTAGCTGATTTGATACCTTTCCCCTATTCATCAGTGGTATTCGCCATCACCAAAATCATCATGCTAAAAAGTATGTGAGCAAATACAGAGTCTTTTTTCACTCCACTGGTGACTGGAAAAGCTTAAGAGCATTGTCTATTATCCAGAATCCTTGCAAACATTCTGCCATTGAGCTGGTGTATAATACTGATGAACTTCTCTGGACAACCAAATTTTGCCATGTGAGAGGGGAGTGGTGAGACACTAGAGGCAAGGAACGGTTCCAGGTGACTCCAATGGTGCTTAGTAATTTAGAAGGATAACATGGTGCAATGGGTAGAAAGCTAACCTTGGAGTCAGAAAGACCTGGCTTCTAGACCAGCCTTTGACAGATAGTGGCTGCGTGATTTTGAGCAAGTCCTTTAACCCCTCAGGGTTCCTAAGAACCTCACAAACAAAAACGAGTCAGATTAATTTTGAAAAAACCTGGAAAGACCTACATGAAATTAGGAAGAGTGAAATGAGCAGAACCAAGAGAATATAATATCCAGTAACAGAAATATTGTTTGAAGAATGATGTAGTGTAAGTCCATCTTCAGAGAAAGAACTGATAAAAAGAAATAAGACATAGCTTTATATTTGCATAGATTTTCTTGCCGAATGATGCCATCTTTCTTGGGGAGAGAGGAGGAAGGAAAGTAGTTAAACAGATATTTTAATGTAACAAACATAAATTAATAAATAAATAAATAGTAGGACATTTTCATTGATAAAATGAGTTTCTTCACCAGGAATTCTCTACCAGAATTATCAAACACTCTTCAACATGGCCCAAATAAGATTAAAATGTAATTAGAAAATATTTAACAGAATAAATAAAAATACAATAAAGCATAGATAACATTACATTTATAATTAAGGCAATATGCCACCCAAATATTCTTATATAGTTTGAAGGCCCTATTTCTGTTTGCGTGGAAAATTAATATTAATCTGAACCCCTTTATGGCACCCCAAGACAACCTTTGGATTTTGAAGGAAAAAAAGTTTGACTTGAAAACTGAAGCTATAAACTTGCTTCTTCCTCTTTGCTGAAGCAGGTTTGGAGAGAAATTCTTTATTGATCTGTAAGCAAGCCTTTTGTGTGGTTAAGCAATTAACTGGGCTAGGCAGAGCCAGGTGGAGAAGAGGGCACATGTACTGTGTGACCATTCTAAATGTCAGATGGTAGTGACTCCCAGTTTCTGAAAGACCCGTCTCTTGTCTGGACTGAGCATAAACTAGCAGAGGGGAGAGGAAATCACTCTCTTGGATTGGTAGATTGAGGAGGTACATGGTCTGGCTTGAGGCTCAGGGAGAAAGCAACTAAGAGAGAAGGCAAGCCACAAGTAACTGGTACTTTGTTCTTCTCTGGCCTACCTTTTATTATTTAATAAATAATTATAAATTAAGATATGGTCTCCAGAGAATTTTAATCATTACAGTAGTTTGACAACACCATTTTACATTGATGAAACCAAAGGTCCAGATGAAGGAAAAAGGAAAAGTGAATTAGAGAGATGGTGGCATCTTAATGGCACCAGCAACATTTGTTGAGTTTGTGAGAAAAAAATAAGGAATTTATTATTTTTTTCTAGACAGCAATATGATGCCCAGTCATTTATGTTGATATAACAACTGGAAAGAGAAGGCAAGGAAATGGAGATGCAAATCTAGAAATAATCAACTTAGACTTAATCTACTCTCTAATGGGAAACATATATCTCTTGCCAACTGGTTTCTTAAGTATTGCCTTTCAACGTGCCTGTGAAAAGTTAAAATTATCGCCCTCGAGTTTCAAGTGGAGAAATTGTCACTCAAAAATGGGAAATCACCTTGGCAAGATCCCATTTCTCCATATAGAGTTGAGAATGTTGGGGTGACAATGCCTGGCCAGTTCTGTGCTAATGTGATTGAATGATGTGATCTTACTGTATTCATGTGACATGATTTTCTCACTTTGCATTTAACCAACATAAGATTTTCTTTCCTTTCTTAATAAACTTCATTTAAGATAATGAAACACTTTTGATTCTTCTATGCCATATGGCAACATTCAACCAAGTTCAACTAGCAATGATATTTCCATGCACGCTACAGAATAGATCTGTGTGAAATTTCATTTTGTACTTAATGGTCATAATGTCATGCAATTAAATAACATCTTCCTAATGAGGAACTCAGAGGACTTCATGTATAGCCAACATTAAACTTCCCCATATTTTAGTGCTTTTTTTAACTTGGGGAAGTAGAGGCACAAATAGAATAGAATGAAAATTTAATTCAGCAAGAATTTATTAATCACATATGAGGTAAAACCAGGTAGGAGGAGCATGTTGTAGTAGTGAGAGAGTCAGTTTCAAAGTCAGGAAGATCCAGATTCAAATCTTGTTTCTGAGTAACTTAACCTCTAAGTACAATAATTTAACCTCTAAGTGCCCCATGAAGAATATAAGTTATAGAACAGTTAACAGGAAAGTTAAAGGAAGTTCCTTTCTAGGAGTTTTCTCCTCTAATGAAAAAAAAATTTTTAAACGCTTAACTTCTGTGTGTTGGCTCATAGGTGGTAGAGTTGGGTTGTGGTAATCACATTAGCACAGAACTGGCCAGGCATTGTCACCCCAACATTTTCAACTCTATATGGAGAAATGGGTTGGGTAATGGGGGTCAAGTGACTTGCCCAGGGTCACACAGCTGGGAAGTGTCTGAGGCTGGATTTGAACCTAGGACCTCCCATCTCTAGGCCTGACTCTCAATCCACTGAGCTACCCAGCTGCCCCTCCTCTAATGAAATTTTAAGTCTGGTCCATGTAGGTGGTGCAGTGAATAGAACCTGGAGTCAAGAAGACCTAAATTCTAGTCTAATCTCAGACCCTTACTAGCTGTGTGACCGTAGGCAAGTCACTTAGCCTCTGCCTCAGTTTCCTCATCTGGAAAATTGGGATAATCATAACGCCTACCTCCAGGGCTGTTGTGAGAATCAAATGAAATAATATTTGTAATAGGCTTAGCACAGTGCCTGGCATGTAAAAAGTGCTATATAAATGTTAGCTATTATTGTTATTATTATGTAAGAGAAACTTTCCCACATGGCAAGTTAATGGCAAAATTGGGATTATCTCTCAGTATTTCCTGTTCTCAGTTCTCACAGGCTTTGTTCTAGAAATGGAACCTTTTTGTTTCTTATAATGGCCCCAGAGAATAGCTAAATTGTGAGAGAGCCAGTTTTGAAAAGCAGGGAGAAAGGCTTTAAATTAAATGTCACTTCTAAGCCTTCCTGTTTCTGAAATTAAAGAAGGAGGACATGGAAAATTGGGAAGATTTTTTTTTCTGTCTTCAGAATTTGTTTTATGTTTGGATGGGATGGGGCATGCGGCATCCAAGGCAGATTTGTTTTAAGGATTCAGTGACTACTTGCACTATTGTGCTCACAAAATAATTCCAATCAGACTTGTCTGAATCCAGTGACTGCCAACCTTATTGTATAGGCAGCTTTACTTTATCCCTGCAACTGTATAGGAAGAGGACATAGTTATGTTGCTTGGTCTGAGGACTCATCTTTGTTGGGATGGGATTCCTCTTCACACTCAGGAGAATTTTCAGGAAACTTCCCCTTTGTAATAAGGAGATTCTTCTCTAGCTGTGTTTTAGGCACCATTCTTTTACTAATTCTGCTCTTCAGCTTCTCTTTGGTGGAATTATCAACTTCCAAAAATGAATACCAGGTGGAAAAGAATTTTGAATGTTAAGGAGGTAAATTAAAATCAGTTTCTTATTTTGGGAAGAATAGCAGGAAATAGAATCTTAAAGGCAAGAAGAAAAACCACAGAGAAAAGCTCTACACATATAAGCCAGTCTTTTAAAGAGGACATTTTTTCCTCTTGAAGAAAAAGAGCATCTTGATTCTGTAGGGTCCACTACGACTCCTATTCATTTGGAGAGAGGTAGTTTTTACCACCCCCTCTGCTGTTTGGAATGAGTTTGTTTAGTTAAGGCAGAGTATGCAATATCCTTGGGAGAAAAAGCTGCTTCTCTTGAAGTGGCGAGTGCCTGGGCTTCGGAGGTGTTCAGAGAGAGTGGTCACTTGGTGAGGATGCTGCAGGGGGAATTTATCAGGCTAAATGACCGCGTAAGTCCCTTGCAACTCTGAGAGTCTAAGATTCTCTGAGGCTTTCCTAGTACAAGCTATTTGGAGTCTGGGTACACATAGGAGTCTTTGGTGTACATGGTACATTATGACTTTTAAGTGTCATTTAAATAGCCAAAAAAATTCATAAACGTATAAATTAGAGAACTATTAGAAGTAAATGCTCTTAAGGAAGGTGACTCAGGGAGACTAAATAAGACTAATACTTACAATTAAAAAAGAATATGCCAGCTTAGTATCCTTCCTACTTAAGATACATCTTCTACTGTCACTAACTTTATTCATAAAGGTCTGCATCTCAATACTGCATCTCGCAAAACTGGATGGACTCTGGGCTAATTTTTGCTGCTATTGTTGTTAATGTAGACACCTCCCAATATGGAAACCCCTTCCATTTACAGATGAGGAAAGTGATTTTCTCAAGGCCATAAAACGTGTGAGTGTTGATCTCAGGTCCTCTTTCAGAACTTGATTAGCCTGGCTCTCAAAGGATTGTTTGATTCTTTGGAACCTTCCCAACTTGCTAGATAAAATATTTTAGTGTTTATGTCCTACTCTTCTTCTTCCCCTAAACCAGTGGTTCCCAAACTTTTTTTGGCCTACCGCCCCCTTTCCAGAAAAAAATAGTACTTAGCCCCCTGGAAATTATTTTTTTTATTTTAATAGCAATTAATAGGAAAGATAAATGCACCTGTGGCCATCACCTTCCTCCTGGATCGCTGCAGCACCCACCAGGGGGTGGTAGCACCCACTTTGGGAATCACTGACCTAAACAAATCATCCTTGTCACCAGGACCTCCCAGTGGAAGCTCCCTTATTGGAGATATTGTAGATGGAATTCCCAGCATAGGCATGGGATAGATCAGAAGATATCAGGGATCCATCCCATCTCAGGGATCCTATGAATATATAGGTATTGCACAGCAGTTTATAATCTTTTCTGTTCATCAACAACCTGTTTAAATAGCAAAGAAACAAAGCAGAAAGTCTATACTATGAAATGTGATTGGAGGAATTAAGAATCCAAACAGCTAGATAATAGGGATTAAAAACAACAACAACAACAACAAACAGGGCACCCAGCATGTGCCATGATTTTTTTCATTAGTTTTAGAAAAGATCTAGCTGCTTCTTGAAGACTTTCATTTTGATTTCTTTAGGATTTTGTGAGCCTGAAGCAACAGTGGAAGGATCTGTTAATAAAAAAGACCTATTATTCTCAACTATCCTCAGAATTGACTCCATGGTACCTTTTCTTTTTCCAGGCAAGAATGTCATAAGTGATGATACGTATCATAGCTCTCTACTAAGCATGGCCAGATTTGATTGGTATAAGGCAAATAGGTTAAAAAACAACAACCTAGAAGCCTTATATGTGAGACTTATATCTGCAGAATTTTTTTTTGGTGGAGAGAGAGTCCAGGACTAAGATTTCATCTTACAGGGAAATAGTCATGAGGAAATTCTGTCTGCCGGTGTATGTCAGCAGACTTTCTACCCCTTGGATTTGGCTAGGACATTGAGAAGTTAAGAAACTTACTTAGGGACACATAGTTAGTATGTATTGAAGGTGGGATTTGAACTCAGGTCTTCCTAACTGACTTTCTACTAGTCCAGGCTGTATCTGCTTTAGTGGAGTGAGTTATTAAGGGGTCAGTCACCTCTTTTCTACCTACTCATTAGGAAACATCTTTTTCATTCTTTTCCTACAATTAGACTAGAGTAGCCTTAAACCTGGACTGCCCTTACTCTGGAGTTAGGGTTTATGGGTAGAGACTCTCTGCCCAGATCCCCACCCTCTCAACTCTGATAGAAAACAATTCCTATTAAGCTTTTAGTTGATCTGCCTTAAGGTTTCATCCTCTCTTGGGATAAAACCTGGATTTTTTCTAGAAGATTCTTAAAAAAAGGAATGTCTTCAAGGACTTTCTGACACTCTCCAGAGTTCAAAGTGGCTTCCTTCTCTATCTGTAATTTGATTACTACATTTTTTTTTGTTCAAGGGAGAAGTTAACAACAATGTAGATATTGATGCTGAAATGACCTTTGAAATCTAAAAATCCAAACAAATCAATATATGAAGATTTGGGCTTTTTACCATCACAGACAATTTGCTGCAAATTGCACACAGTGTGCCTTTAGATATGCTTGGCAGAATCATGCCTGATTGGAACTATTTACTACACGGATGGATTAACAGCTTTTGTACATTTTCAGTATTTAATTTTAGTGGAGACTTTATGGAAGGATATGAAAAGAGTTACACAGAACGAGAGGGCATGGATAGGTTGCAATATGCATCACTGGAGGGAGGTCCCACACTGAAGAAATAAGAAAGCCTTTCAATGGAATACTATTGTGCTATAAGAAATGATAAGCAAGATGCGTTCAGAAAAAGCTGGAAAGATCTGCAGGAACTGATGCAGAGGGGAATAAGCAGAACTGGGAGAAGAACATTGTACACAATAGCAGCAATATTAGACAATGATTATCTGTGAAAACTTGGCTGCTCTCAGCAATGCAATGATTTGGGACAAACTTGAAAGACTTCTGACATGGAATGCTAGCCACCTCCAGAGAAAGAACTGTTTGTTGAAGAAGTTATCTTCCACATCAGTGTATCTTTGGTCTTATTTGGGGGATTTGTTTATGTATTAGTTTTTTCTTACAACGATGACCAGTATGGAAGTATGTTTTGCATGACATTTTTTTAAATTGCATAAATTTTTTAAAAAAGAGCCATTGATCCTGAAATGATATTAATGCTGCAAAACAATAAACATTAATTAAATGCCTACTATGTACCAAGTACTATGCAAACTCAGGGATGCAAAAATAAGCAAGTTTTTGCCATCAAGGAACTTATAGTCTAATGGATGATGTTTGCATGGATTAAAGGAATATAGCATGATTGATGTTAGGATTCATAAATGTCTAAGCAAAATGGAAGACTAACTGTGTCTCATTCATTCAACCATTTATCCACAAACCACATCCATTTATTAAGGATCTACTATTTGCCAGGCACTATTTTAGGCACTGAGGATACAGATAAAAAATAAAAGTCAACCCTACCCTAAAGAAGCTTATAATCTACTAAAGAAAAAGAATACTTACCTAGAAAAATAAATACAAATATATATAAATACGTATGCATATATTTTTATATATCACATGTAAATGGGAGGGCACTAGCAACTGGAAGGGGACAGGTCTTAATAAGCCTTTTGGAGAAGAAGGCTTGTGCAGAGCTTTGAAGGAAGTTAGGGATTCTAAGAGGCAGCATTGAGGACACCATAGGCATGTACAAAATTATAGAGGAGGGAGATAGAATCTCTTTTTCATTTTTTTTGTATTATTTCTTTAAACCTTTACCTTCCATCTTGGAGTCAATACTGTGTATTGCCTCCAAGGCAAAAGAGTGGTAAGGGTTAGACAATGGGGGTCAAGTGACTTGCCCAGGGTCACACATCTGGGAAGTGTCTGAGGTCAGATTTGAACCTAGGACCTCCCATCTCTAGGCCTGGCTCTTGTCCTGGGTAGCTCTCAATCCAATGAGCTACCCAGCTGCCCCTTAGAATCTCTTTTTAGGAAAACAGCAAACAGGTTAGTTTGACTAAAGTCTGTGAAGAGTCCTGCCTGGCATAAGAGATCTTGGTCTCAGTTTAACATAGTCTTTATTAGAATAATTTATTTCTGATGTGATTTCCCATAGTAGTTCACAATGTTTCTGGGGCAGCAGAATATAGTGAGTCAACCAGTAAGCATTTATTAAATACCTACTTTATGCCAGGTATTGTGCTGTTAGAGATACATAAAAAAGGCAAAAGATAGTTCTTGTCCTCAAGGAGTTTATACTCTAGTAGAGCAAATAAGTAGGTGCATGGAAGCTATATATAAGATAAATAGTAGACAGTCAATCTTCAACTTTTTCTAGGATAATATTCTTAAAAATTCTTCTAGAAGTAAAAATGTGAATATTGATTCATTGAACCTATGAGAAATAGGGGATTAGGTTACCCTCACCACTAAAAACTATAATCTTTCATAAGTATGCTGAAAATATACTTTTCTGCATACAGTTAATTATAACAAAGCATTAATTCTAAAAATTGGCTGGTTGTTGTCCTTTAAACTCAGAGGACCAAAATAACATCACAATAGCTTCACTTCCCTCATCACACTTGAAAGGTTACTTTAGCACTATATGGAGCAGATTCACAAACACTTTTAAAAATACTTTCCTCTATCATTACAATAAAGGAAAGAGATAAATGTTGCAAGTGATGTAGCAAAATTAGGACACTAATGCATTGTTGGTGGAGTTGTGAACTAAACCAGCCATTCTAGAGGGCAATTTGGAACTAGCCTAAAGGTCTATAAAACTGTGTGTACTCTTTGATCTTGTAATACCATTACTAGGTCTATATCCCAAAGAAATAATAAAATAGGAGAAAGGACATATTTGTGCAAAAATATTTATAGCAGCTCTTTTTGTGGTGGCTAAGAATTGGAAATTGAGGGAGTATTCATCAATAGGGGAATGGCTGAACAAATTGTGGTATATAATGATGATGGGACACTATTGTGCTAAAATTGATTTCAGAAAAAAAAAAAGAAAAAATCATGTAGATCAGAAAGATCTACATGAACTGATGCAGAACGAAATAAGCAGAATGAGGAGAATATTGTACACAGTAACAGCAATATTGTATAATGATCAACTTTGAAAACTTGGCTATTCTCAGTACTACAATGATCCAGTACAATTCTAAAGGACTTATAACAAAGAATGTGATTCACCACCAGAGAGAGAACATTGGAGTTGGATTCAGATCAAAATATACCATTTTCACTTTAGTTTATTTGTGTTCTTATTTTGTAGTTTTGGTTTTATGTAAGTAATCTCTTATAAAAGTGAACACTATGAAAATATGTTTTGCATGATACATGTATAACCCAGATCAAATCGATTACCATCTCTGAGAGAAGGGAGGGAAGGAGACAATTTGGAGCTTATAATTTTGGGAAATGTATGTTGAAAATTATTACATGTAATTGGGAAAACAAAATATCTAAAAAAATTAAAAATGAAAATAAAATAAAGAATACTCTCTTCTTTCTTTTTGCAGATATAAACTTAGGGGCAATGAGCCTCTTTTTTTCTCCACTGCACATAGCTGGGAATGTGTATGGTTGCCAAGGGGAGAGTGAAAATGAGATTACTAATAAAAATCATGGGAATGTTTAAAGTCACAAAACAAATGTAAGAATGCTGAGGATTGACTGTAATTAACAGGGAAGATACTAGAATTAACAGAGATTGGGAAAGGCCTCCTGTAGAAGGTGGAGTTTTAGGTGGGACTTGAAGGATACCAGGAAAATTGGAAGATGGATATGAAGAAGGAGAATATTCAAGGAATAGTGGACAGAGAAAATACCTGGAGCAGAAATAGAGTTTCTTCTTAATGGAAGAGCAAAGAGTCCTGTGTCACTGGAACAGAGTTCATTAGGTGGGGAAATAAAAAAAGTATAAGAAGACTAGAAAGGTGGGGATGAAAATAGGTATTAAGAACTCTGAACAACAAACAGAAGATTATGTATTTGATCCTGAAGGTAATTGGGATTCACGGGAGTTTGTTGAGTATGAGGATGACATGGTCAGATTGTCACTTTGTATAGGGCTGGGGTTAGGTAGAAGATAACTGAGCCCAGTGATCATCTATTCTACCTGCATGATAACATAAATAAAGCAAAAGAAAAATATCCCATGTAGGAATATGGTGTCAGGGTTACTTCTGAGAATCTGCCATTGCCTTTTTAAGCTTAATAGCTCAAGTTTTAAGTCTATACAGTTCTGCAGTTCATTGTTCTCCAATTCTCTAATTCTATTGTCCTGGTACACTCTACTAGTGTGACCAGGAACAACTAAGCCCAATGCCCAGTGCTGCTGGCATCTACTTCACCAGACAGCCTAGAACTCCCTCCTGCTATAAGATTCTCAACTGAGAAATTGGGGAGATGGGGAATTGAGGGAGGTTGGAGGAGGAATAAAAAGGTTTTTGAGGAGACCCTATGATGAGTGGAATAGTGAGTAAATTAGGGAGGTATAGAAGGATTGTCTGGCCCCCTTGAGGTTACATAATGCAAAATTTTAGTTGACCCTGTCATCAAAGTTTAAAGTCTCACCCTAATGCCTCATCACAACATGGGGATTGACCCTGGTCCCCCAAAGACCATTTCAAAAAATTAGCTCTGGTAAATCCTTTTTAGCTGAGGTTCATTCTAGCTCAGTTCAGTAAGGCTCATCAACAGAGGGTTGAACACCAGCCAATGACATTTTGCTTTTGCTTTTTGCCATAGCAACTCATTAATCCTATCATAGAATCATAGAATTTGAGAGATGGAAGGGACCTCAGTGCCCATTAGTTCACTAAAAAAATTTCCACTATATAAAACTTGACAAGTAGATGTCCAGCCTATGTTTATAGACCTCCAAGGAGGGGAGATTTGCTATCTTCAGAAGAATCTCCTTCCACCTCTGGAGAACTCTGATTGCTAGAAAACATTTCCTTTTATAAGGCCTACATTGGCTTCTTTGCAAATTCCATCCACTGTTCCTGATTCTCCCTCTGGGACCAAATAGAGCAAATCTAATTCCTCCTCCTCCACATGACATTTCTGCTCCTTCAAGTAGTAGGACACATAACTACTATGCCCTCTTCCTCACCTCCCCCAAATCTTCTCTCCTCCAGACTAAATATGCCCAGTTCCTAAGAAGGAATGGAAGAACTATGATCCGTATTAGTGGAGAGACCATTAGTCTGCAAAACTTAGGAATCTGTGTTATGTTTAAGTTGCATCCATCACCTTCACAGCTTACAAGCAATTCTTTTTTTAAAATTCAATTTTCTTCTATTAAAAAACAATAATACTCTTAGGAGCTATAACATTATCTCTCTTTCCCCCTCGCCCCATTCATTTCTCTGCCATGTTTTCTGCAATGAAGTCTAAGAACATTTATTTTAAATTAATGTATCAAGGCATTTAGCTATGCAGTAAGCTAATGTGAATATGTATATTCAGATAAATGCATATTCAAAGCAAATTTGGCATCCCCTGAATCTATATACCCTAGAGTATTGTATAATTCTCCATAGCATGTGAAATATGAATTATAAAGCTTGAGGCTGTGTGTACATACCACTCCATATGAAGTAGGTTGTAAACAATGAAGAACAGAAGTATCTTATCTTATTTACTGGGGTCTTTCCAAGCTAATTTTAAATGAAATGATTTTTAAGGTATTTTTTTATTGTTAATGAAAATGAGAAAAGTGACAAATGAATTCTGACCACTCCAGTTAGTAAGATGGCAACAGAAGGAGCCCAGCAGGTCTGCCCACTCCCATTGTTAATTAAAATATTGTCACATTCTCCGGGGTATAATGCACTCTGGGCATAAAGCCCCAGAGATGGATCGTAGAAGTTTGAATTGTACTGTGTGTGCCCATCTAATGATCACACATTCAAATAAATCCAGCAGGGGAGACTTTCCTAGGAAAAAATAGATTATCTCCTACCTAATTAATGACTGCAATGTTTTTGAAATGCCCTAAAAGGAATGATATGATTTCTTATCAATAACAAATACTAATCAAGAGTTTAGTGTGACCCAATATAATTCAAACTGGGATAGACCCTTTCTCAACTCAGTTCTTATATGGGAGAAGTGTCATTCATCACCTCCATAGCTTAAGGGCAATTAAACTAATTTTTTAAATTTAGTAAATATTGGTTTGCCTACCTCTACCACCCCAAATTTAAAAAAAGCAGAATCTTATAACAAATATGCATAATCAGTTGGGGAATGGCTAAGTAAATTATCATATAAAATGAAATAGATACTACTATACCGAGAGAAATGATGAAAGGGGCAGTTTCAGAGAAATCTTGGAACACTTGCATGAACTGATGTAAAGTGAAATAAGTAGAACAATTTATACATTGACTACAAAAAACTGTAAAGACAATCACTATTGAAAAACTTAAGAACTCTGATTATTGTAATGTTCAGTCATCCAGAGGACAGACAGAAAATAATTCTCTAATTGTATTTGGCAGTGTGGGTATTTCTGAAGCCATCTTTCTCCACATGTCGTGCCTTTCTCTTCCTTGCATCGTACCTCATCTTTGACTGCTGTGTCAATAAACTTGCCCAAATCCACAACTAGTTCTGGAACAAATGTGAACTGTTGCAAAACCAATTTTGAATTGTCAGAGGGTTCGCATAAGTTGAATATCATTTTGGAAAATTCTTAGCTTACAGAAAAAAAAATAAACAAAATACACCTAATTTTTGATGCCCTGGAAACTTCCAAACTGTTAAATGGAACTTTACCAAAGTCTCATGAAGAAAAAAAGAAGGAAAAAAGGGAAAAAAATCCCTTTTTACTTAAGGATTAACATGAAAAGTTGGTTGCTCAAGAAACCAACATATGAGTGCCAGAGGACACATCCAATGTCAGTATTGTGATACTTTTAATTCTTTTATGAGGTGGTTATTCGGAAAACTTCATCCAGGGTATGCCTATGGCAACAGATGCTGTTGGTGCTACTTAGAAGATTGCTGTAGTGACTTAATTACAATCTTAGTACTTTCTTTATAAGAAATCTTTATTGACTTCTCTGATAATAAAACTTTAATGGCTGCACATTGTTTACAAATTATATTTAAACACTTTCATGTGATATTTAAGGTCCTACACAGTCTGACTTGGCTCCCAGGTACCTAACTCAATTTATCTTTAGATTCTTCTAGCTCCATGTTGATGAACCTCTGGTATACATGCTGGAGCATGCCAGGGGGGATGCTCCTCTCCCCCTCTTCACATGCACCTGAGGACATTTCTCTCATCATCTGCTCCTCTGCCCAGAAGCCCAATGGGAATGTTTCATCCCTCTACTGCCTGGGATAAGGTGGTGGAGTTCACATGCAATTTGGGCACTCAGCCTCTAAAAAGTTTGCCATCACTGTTCTAGCGTACAATACTTTAGTATGTCTTCCCTTCCTCCTACCCTATGTTCCTTCCTTCTTTCCTTCCTTCCTTCCTTTCCTATTACCAGATTTTTAAAATTTTCATGAGGAATCTTCATGACAGAAGTGTCATCTTTTATATTTCTGGATTATAAACCTTTTTAGAAGCTTTTCTTTTTTATACTTCTTGTTTGAAATCTTTTGTTTTTACATTACATTCATTTCTAAATATCTCCTTCTTTCATCTTTTGCCTAGAAAGGCATCTTTTATAACAAATATTTTTAAAAGAAAGAGGGAAAAAGTAGCTCAGCAAAACCAATGAAGACATCGATCGTATCTGACACTATATAAAATTCAGGAATATAAATCTTAAAAACAAATCCTAAACATACTACAAAACACAAAAGGCAACTTACTTAGTTTGAGCTCCTTGTTACTGCTGCTTTGACAACTATTCATCTTGTGTTACAATGATGTGCAAATGTATTTTGCAGCACCAGCTACTATCTTGAAATTAAATTTTACAGAATTACACTGTTAGCAGTAGCCATCAGGGAAACCTCTGATTTACCATCTACTAAATAAAACTGCCATTTGAGGCAGACATTCTATAATGCTGCTGCTTAATTACTTCTCAAAATCTTTCATCACAGAAAAACCATCACCAAAGCTTTATAGCAATGAGAAATCCATATAATAAGGTTAAATATTTAAAGGTTAAATGTTCCTTTAGTTTAACATTAACAAGATCTTTCCTATGTCACTATTGAGAGAAGTTTTTTTTTTATTTTTTGCATAGCACATAAGTCAAATAGATGCTTTTTTAAAAAAAATTGAGCACATGTAGGTTGTCCACCTGATTTCAAGCTTAAAAAGAAGTGCCTTCCAGACAATGTCCAATTAAGATATTCCCTCCCTCATCATGGTATTATTCTTACAAAATTTTTGTTAATACTATAAATATATCCAGGAAGATATATGTCCTGTACAATAATAAAAGTGACAAAGCCCTACTAATGACTCTAAATTTAAAAGAGAAAAAAAAGGAAGCTAATTAAAATTTACTTTGAGTTACATTACAGAATCTTTCCTGGTGAAGTATCAAAATGGTCATAGGGGTTAAGAAAACACAGACATTGGAGCATGAACAATTGCAGTGTTAAAATAGGCAAAGTTATTACGCTGGAATTGCCTTCCTAAGCTACTCGTGTGAATTTTAGTCATTACTTCTGAGTATTGGGCATCAGTGAAAATCTCTGGGCCTGGTTACTTCTTGAGCACATTTTCAAAACCGTATAATTAGAAAATGGGTCAATGTTACCATGTCATTTCAAGACATGTCCAGCATACGATGCCATTACAACAATGGAAACTAACCTGGAGTGGAAAGCAGTCATCTCCAGATGTAGACTGTAGTGATAAACAGATACTGGTCATAGAACTGAAATGTCTGTTGCTGCGGGACCCTTGCCAGCATTATTTCAACCATCTTTGACTTCCAGCAAGTGTCCAGGCTGGTCTCTTTCCTGCTTCTTTTCTGACTTCATGCCTCTGATGACACTGTTATCTTTGCCATTCTTCTTCACCTCCTTCTGTCAAAATGCTATTCATCATTTAAAGACCAGCTCAAATATTAACTCCTCCAAGAATCCATCCCTCCTCTACCTAATTAGAATTCATTTTTCTTCCTCTGAACTCTTATAGTACTTTACATCTCTTTTATCATGTTTGTCTATGTCAACATTAACTTACAATATTTATAAACTAATAGACTCTTATATTAGAGTATAATCTCCTTGAGGGCATTTACATTGTCTTATTTATTTATTTTTTTTAAGTACTAAAAAGATAGATCTTTATTTCAAGTAGAAGCTTGAGGTCATTCAAAAACACTTGGCAGTTCTTTTGGCAGTTATATATATATATATTATATATGTATACATAATATATATTACAATTGCTTTTTACAGAGTCTTACTCATAGTAGTCAATAAATGTTTCCTCAAGAGAAAAAGACCCTTTTCTCTTGGTCTTCCTCCTTGACTTCCTTCCTTTAGACCTTGACCTTCCAGAACCATCTAGGCCACCTTTAGTGAAGATTTTCAATTTTGTGTCCCCAGACTGCAATTTCAAGTTGCATGTGAGCCCCCCATATTACTTCAAAGAGTGGAGGGAGGAAGTGTTCCCTTTGAGTGGCTGGATAGTGGAGTGGGCATGCAAAAAATGTCCTCAGGTGCTGGGAAGAAGGGGAACAGAGCAGCTCCCCAAGTGCCAGCTCTGCATGTGTGCCAAATACTTCACCAATGCTAATCTAGGCTGACTGACAGCTCATTTGGTTTTTGATGAAAATTCTATTCTTTCTAATATATTCTATTTCTATTTCTATTCTGTTCAATTCTATTCTTTTTGGTGAGATAGAGAATCACCAGGCCATCACTATCATCTGCCCTGCCCTGCCCTGTCTACTAAGGACCTCTTAACTTTAGACTTGCTCTTGTTTACAAAGCCAGTATTAACAGCAGAATTTAAAACTAAGTCCTTCCTATGTAAGTAAGAAAACAGTTTGATTAAGATAATAGTTTGTGAACAAATATGTTGCATAGGATGAAAAAGGTAAAAAAAAAAAAAAAGTAGGCAGAACTTTAAAGATTCCCCAAGCTAAGCAGTAGATAGATAGATAGATAGATAGATAGATAGATAGATAGATAGATAGATAGATAGATAGATAGATAGNAGCTAAGCAGTAGATAGATAGATAGATAGATAGATAGATAGATAGATAGATAGATAGGACTTCTTTAAGGAGGTAGACATGAGGGAGAATAGTAAAAGCTACATAAAAAGTATCATTGGGAATCAAGAAATAAATGAGTTTGAAATCTAGACTACCTAGAAACACAGGAATACATTTTTTAAATTAGTGTCTCTAGATATAATAACTCATGAAAGATATCACTAAAAAAGTGAAATTGACTATGTCTTAACAGACAAGAAATGATGAATTAAAGATAGAGCAATCATTTCAGAGTCAATGGTCTGTGTGCAATGCAATCAGATCTTTCACTGGTTAGAGCAATAGGCAAAATCAACAGCAATCTTTAAGGAAAAAAAAGGAATAAAAATAAAAGAAGGTATTGTGAGTGATTGTCACAGTTCCAATATGATTTTTCTTAAAAAAATTTTTTTAGATATTTTTCTGTTTGCACTTAACTTGCATTATTTTGTTCTTTCCAAGTCTCAGAGAGCTATCCATTATAACGAAGAATTTTGGTTGTTGTAGCTCAGTCATTTCAGCTGTGTTTGACTCTTTATTTATTTATTTACTTGTTTGTTTGTTTTAAGAAACCATTTGGGGTTTCTTGACAAAGATACCATAGTGGTTTGGCGTATCCTTCTCGAGCTCATTTGATAGTTAAGGAAACTGAGTCAAACAGAGTTAAGTAACTTACCCAAGGACACAAATTTAGTAAGTGTCTGAAGTTGGATTTAAATTCAGATCTTCCTGACTCTCAGTCTGGCACTCTATCTGTTATGCCACCTTGCTGCCCATAACAGTAAATAAAAAGATGGAAAAAAAATTCTAACCAGCTTGTTAATCAAGTCTGACACAATCCACAGTGTTCCATATTCATAGTTTTATTTTTATTTAATTATTGTTATTTTATCATTCATAAAATACTTATGAAATATTTAGCACAGTTCCTGACACATAGTAGGTGCTTAAAAATGCTTTTTACTTCCCCTTCCCAATACTTCCCCATCTATGAAAAGAATGGAGCCTTATTCTCCCTTTTATTTTGGTTGGATTGGTAGGATGGGGAAAGACCGAGATTGATCATTACAATACTTTAGCATTCAGTTTCAATTTAAACTTGACCTTTTAAAAGAAGCTACTGACTCTTCCAAATGGGAAATGTAAAAAAAATAAAAGGTATTGATCACATTTCCATTGGTTAATGAAGATTAAGTGAGGGAAAAGACATGACAAAACAGAGAAAGAATCAGACCATCTTAGCTATTAAAGTGCTGATCTCCTTGCCAAATGGACAGATAGCAGTCAATGCAAGTATAGAGGACAAGCTCATTGGTAAAATATTAGAAAGAAGGGGGATGGAAGATTATAAATAAGTAGTTTTGACACCCAAAAGTAGAAGTAAAATGGCAGCATAGTTAAGGAGCTAGCCTCAGAGCAAAAACGACCTGAGTTCAGGTTCTGTCTCTAACACAAACTTGGCTGTGTGACCCTGGGCAAATTACTTAAATTCTCAGTGCTCTTGGGAATGCTCTAAAACTATAAATTACAGAGAAGGTGCCTATCTGTATTGATCAATTCATCAACGAGTTCCCTATATAAATGAAAGCACAAGGTCCAGTTAATAGCCCAATTGACTTGGAAAAACAGTTGAGGAGAAAACAATCCTGTAGAAAGAATGTGCTGTAAGATATGCCTATGTCAGGACATCCTGTCAGTACTCACAGGCGAAACAGGAATAAAAAAGTGGGGAAAACCCATGAAATGGAGCACATTTTTCAGCATTTCTATGGAGGTGAACACTCATCAGCAATAACTATGCAACTACTACCTGGAGCCTTTGCCCTCTACCATCTCATTGCCCAACTGAATTGTGTGAGTTCAAGATAATGACACTTAAGAAGATGGACTGGAATAAATACACCCGTGGAATGGGCAAGACAATTTTACAGGCACCATCAGAGGCTTGATTTTTTAAAACTCTTAGTTTCCTTTTTAAAAAATAAACCCTTACCTTCCGTCTTAGAATCAATTCTATGTATTGGTCCTAAGGTAGAAAACTGATAAAGACTATACAATAGGGGTTAAACGACTTT
Source organism: Gracilinanus agilis (assembly GCF_016433145.1). Taxonomy (NCBI): domain Eukaryota; kingdom Metazoa; phylum Chordata; class Mammalia; order Didelphimorphia; family Didelphidae; genus Gracilinanus; species Gracilinanus agilis. The sequence continues at coordinate 613,928,762 of NC_058130.1, forward strand.
CCCAGGATCACACAGCTAAGAAGCATCTGAGGCTACATTTGTACCCAAGATTCCCCATTTCTCTCTCAAATCACTGAGCTACCTAGCAGACTTCTTACTTTCTATCTTAGGAACAACTCTAAGACAAAAGAGCGAGGGCTATATAAAGAGGGATAAGTGACTTGCCCAGGATCACCCAGCTAGAAGTTGTATGAAACCATATTTGAACCCAAGTCCCCCCAATTCCAAGCCTGTGCTCTATCTGGTGTGCCACCTAGATGGCTCCAGGAATGATTTTTAGAATACTGCAAAGGAAGGAAGACACTGAACCTGCCTCCATCTTCAGATGAGTTCAGTGAACTCCTTGAAAGTGGGGACTGTTTTTGCCTTTCCTTATATCCTTAGGGTTTAACATAATGACTGGAACATCATCATCATTATAATGATCAAAATAATAATTTGTAGCATTTATGTAGCACCTACTGTGTAGTAGGTGCTGTGCTACATACTTTCAAAATATTATCTCATGGTAAACACTTGAGGACATTAATAAATGCTTTAAAATAGTTCTTACATTTCATATTAGAGTCAATACTGTGATTTGGTTCAAAGGCAAGGCATTTGGGATAAGGGCTAGGCAATTGGGGTTAAGTGATCTCTCCAGAGTCACATAGCTAGGAAGTATTTGAGGCCATATTTGAACCCAGGACCTCTTCTCACTACGCCTGGCTCTCAACCACTGAGCCACCTAACCACTCCCAAGAAATATGTGGGGTTTTTTATTTGACTTGAAAAAAGATGGAAGAAAATTTGTAGGCTGCCTTTTTACTAAAATAATCTGATCAAGAAAACAGTAGCAGCTGTCAGCCCATGACTGGGTTGCTAATCTATATATTTCTGAGAATGAACTATACCTGGTGAAAGATATGGTTAATGAAAATGAGAAAGGAGGAGTCAGGTTTACACAGATGATCTTCTACAGCTGGCTATGTCATCACAGCCAAATAACTGACTGAAGAGGAGAGAATATGAGATCCCTCTGAGTTTACTATTTGTTGAATTTTTAAAAATTGAATTGGTAGGAAAAATTGTACTCTTAAATGTTCTTTTGAAGTACAATGTTTCCCATACATATTAAAATCACACAAAACTCAGTGACATGTTTATCTTTCCATGCACTCTCCAACATTTTCCTTCTTTTTTATAGCTTGCTTTAATTTGCATTTCTATTCATAATTTGACTATTCATAATTTGGAACATCTTTTCCTGATGGTTATTCAGAGTTCGTTATTTCTTCTTTTAAAAACTATGTAGGAATCGGTCTCTAATGGACAAGGGTCAAAGACTTTGCCTTCTGAAGGTCATTCAGGACCACAGAGGGACACAAAATCACCAACTGACATGAGGTTAGATCTCCAGGGAGAGTCTCAAACAACTTATCTACATTTCTCCCTCAGTGGACTTCTATTGAACCCTCTTATCATAAAAATTAAAATGAATATATAATAACTTCAAATATTATTTTATAAGATTTATTTATAATCACTAGAAGTAAAGGAATAAAAAGGTAATTATGTAACAAAATTTAAAAAAAAAACCACCACCTGCTCAAGCTAATCTATCTGTTCAAAATGCCCATTCCACCAAAACCGCCAACAGGAAGCAAAGAGAGCCTAGACAGGGAATTCCACTCAATTTATCTCCTGTCTATGTCAGCCCCTAACAGCAGGAAGTCAGGGGTTCCTGGGTAACATAGTTCAAAAGTACAAATTTTCCAATTACGCATTATTCAAGCTGAACTCATTCCTCAATGGTGAGTAGACTCCTACCCCTTCAAATACTTCCCACCTCAGAGGTCCTAAATCACTCCCCACCTCCAACTGCCATTGTATAAACCCCATTCCTTAACCTCAGTTCAATCCTTCTTAAGTCTCAGCTACCTCAAACTTGCTTCCTCTGCCCTCCCTCCCCAGTTTCGTACTCCAAGACTACCTGCCTTTCCATTATGTCCTCTGAAATGCCTACTCCTTAATTAACAAATCTTCATTTAGTAATAAATGTTTGGCCGTGTCCAGATCACCTAAAATGGAGTGACCCACTAGGGAAATAACTGGGATGTATTTCTGGGAGAAAATATCCCATTTTGCCTTACCAAAGGGGTAAACTGCTCTATCCTACTCTGTACAGGTGAAAGTCTTAGATCATCAGTAAGCCTAAGTTTCATAAACTGACCCAGTAAGGGGGAATAAGCATTGCCTACCAACTTCTCTCCCCTTTTAGATTCAATGGCTTGGGAATAATTATGTTTCTCTTTCTGTTCTACTCTGTTTGTTTTCAACTTAAGATATAGGTGATAGCCTCTACTGAACTGGGGATTTGAGCCATATTGACCCTGGAGCCAATATTCCATAAGAGATATTGAAGCCAGGGTGTTTGGGACTTAGGACTGAGACTGCGTTCTATAGGAGCTGAGCTAAACTATTAATTGAATCTCTTTCTTCTCCCCAGAGTACAGCGTACTAAAAGGGGTGGGGAAGGTTATTCTCTATGTGTTAGGGAAGCAAGTTATTATATTTTTTATTATACTTTTGAAGTAAATATTTCTTTGTAAGAATTGATCTGACAGTAGTTAAATGAATCTGGAATGCAGGGGATCCCCTGTATACTTGAGAAAACTCTACTGGAGTGGCCTGGAGCCAATGGCAGTCTAGACACTCCAAAACTCCTAAGGGTAGTGGAATTTTGGAAAAGGGATGAAATATAACATACATGACCTTCTGTCAATGGGGGCCAAGCCAGTCACTTTCATTTTAAATTTTTTTCATTTCTTCTGTCTTCTGGAACTCATTGAGACTCATGATCTTACTGTTTCCCTCACCACCATTTTCAATGCTGGTTATATATTTATTTATTCTCTAATTTATTGGTTGGGGTGGAAAGGTTGTCTGAATACCCCTTGCTTCTCCTTGCCATTTCCTGCTTCTCCTTTTTACAACTTTCACTTGATAATCTTTCCTTCTTTAGGGTTCATGTTAGCAATGGAATGTATGGGTGTCTGAGGTATTCAGGGAGAACTAGTACCTTTGCTGTGAGGGCTGGCCAAGCCCTTTTCAGGGCTGCTCATCCACTTTTGGTGTCCACCCATCACCCAACTCTCACCCATTTTCTGAGAAGCTGTAGCATGTGAAGTGGCCATACTCTGGTAAACTGTCTTGGCAGGTGTACTAAAATGGGTTGATGACAACTTACAGGACTCAGAAGTTTTGATGAGTTAGAGGAATGTCTGTCCCTAGCATGTGAAGACTTCTCCCAGGAAAATGGGCAAACGAGAACAATTTGTTCCAAAATGACATGAAGGTTTGAAACTTAGAGCTTGGTCAGACTTGGAAGATGCCAAGGTGGTCCACTGCATCCTGGATCATTGCAAGCCATCTTGACTTCTGTTGTGCCACTGGACTTTGATGACTCTGGATGAGAGAGAGGCTAATAACTTTGTTCTACTCTATCTCACCTAAATGCAATTTAGGTACCAGGCAAAAGACATCACCACTGATATCGATCCTCTTTGAAAATGAAGGATTAACAACAACAGCCAAAGTTATTGCCCAATCCAATACCTAGTGGCTTTTATCTATCAAACCATAGCACATTCTTCATTTCTTAGTGACTTCAATGTCTGCCTCGCAGTCTTTATCTCTGCTCCAACTTCTGTCCTCCCATTAGGCTCCCTCATGCCCTAATTTAGTGGTTCCTCAATCTACTCAGTTCCATGACCTACTTTTCCACTTCAACTCAGCTAAATTCCAAGATGGTCATACACTAAATCTTGCCATTTGCCTCTATGTTAGTGAATGCTGACATTCTTTTACAAGATCAATCTTATCATTCCATCTTTTCATTGTGACCTTCAGTTGTTCTCTCCCTTAGTTCCTTTCTGGACCATCACCCTTGCACTCACAACACTCTTCTTTCTTACCTATCTCAAGCAAATAACTCCACGCTAAAAATCTTTGCTCTTGAATTCTTTGCCCCATTTTTATTTCACTCATCACTTCTTATCAATCTCAACATTGAATTATTATTTAAGTTTCAGTCATTTCTGACTCTGTAGTCCCATTGGGGTTTTCTTGGCAAAGATACTGGAGTGGTTTGCTATTTCCTTCTCCAACTCATTTTATAGATGAGAAATTGGAGCAGAAATGACTTGCCCAAGGTCACAAAACTAGTACATATCTGAGGCTGGGTTTGAATTAAAAAATGATCCTTTCTGACTCCAAGCCTGACACTCTATCCACTGCACCACCTAGCTGCTCCATCTGTCTACTTAACTCCTAATCACATATTGTTGAATGGAGCTGAAAGAAAGCACTCAACTGTGCTAATTTGGTTCATTACACATTTATGTTATATAATCTCAACTGGGCCTTTTGCAAACATTCTACTCTCCTTAATCAATCCACTCACTCACTCTCCATAGAGACTGCTCTAAACCTTTTCATCTTTTATCAATTCTTCCACAGGATTCACCTCCCACACCCTAAGAAACTTACCTAGTATTTCCCTTCAAAAAATGAAGCTATAGAGGGTAGCCAGGTGGCTCAGTGGACTGAGAGCCAAGCCCAGAGACAGGAGGTCCTGAGTTCAAACCTGGCTTCAGACTGCCTAGCTGTGTGACCTTGGACAAGTTACTTAGTTTCCAATTGCCTAGCTCTTGCTGCTCTTCTGCCTTGACCCAGTATTGATTCTAAAATGGAAGATAAAGGGGCAGCTGGGTAGCTCAGTGGATTGAGAGCCAGGCCTAGAGATGGGAGGTCCTAGGTTCAAATCCGGCCTCAGCCACTTCCCATCTGTGTGACCCTGGGCAAGTCACTTGACCCCTATTGCCTACCCTTACCACTCTTCCACCTATAAGTCAATACACAGAAATTAAGGGTTTAAAATTAAAAAATAAAATAAAATAAAATAAAAATAAAATGGAAGATGAGCGTTTAAAATAAAAAATGACATTGACTGACAACTTCCTCTTCTTCATTCCTCCTTACCTTATATCCCTCATATATCTTCTCCTAATAGCTCTTCCTTCACTCTTGACACACACGCAAAAAGTGACCCTCTTTCCAGGAAACAAACATGTATAAGTGATCCTGTCTTCCTATTTTTTCCAGAAGATTGTACTTATTATCATCTCTCATCTTCAATTTCTCCCTATCTACTGGCTCCTTCCCTGCTTCTTTTTTTTTTAACCCTTAACTTCTGTGTATTGGCTCCTAGGTGGAAGAGTGGTAAGGGTGGGAAATGAGGGTCAAGTGACTTGCCCAGGGCCACACAGCTGGGAAGTGTCTGAGGCCAGATTTGAGCCTAGGACCTCCCATTTCTCTCAATCCACTGAGCTACCCAGCTGCCCTGTTCCCTGCTTCTTACAAACATGTCAGTGTTTCCTTTGTACCTTAAAAAAAAACCTTCACTTAATCCAATGATCCTCAGTAGATGTTATCCCACATCTCACCTTCTCTAACAAACTCCTTGAAAAAGCTGTCTGCCCTAGATGCCTCTATTTCCTCTCTCTCTCTCTTCTAAATCCTCAGATCTGACTTTTGACCTTACCATTGAATTGAAATTTCTAGATCTTCTTTTTCTTTCTCCTCCTTCTCCTCTTCCTTCTACTCCTTCTTCTCCTTCTTTCTTCTTCTTCCTTAGTATTAGTTCTAGACAGAAGAGTGGCAAGGCCTAGACAGTTAAGGTTAAGGTTTTTCTTCTGTGTTTCCACTCATGTTGTTCTCCCTCTGAATGTGAGTAGCATTCTTTTCTATAAATCCCTCAGAATAGACCTAGAACCATTGCATTGCTGTTAGTACAGAAGTCCATTACATTCAATTTTACCACAGTGTATCAGTCTGTGTGTACAATGTTCTCCTGGATCTATTCCTTTCATCTGCATCAATTCATGGAGGTCATTCCAGTTCACATGGAATTCCTCCAGTTTATTATTCCTTTGAGCACAGTAATATTCCATCACCAGTATATACCACAATTTGTTCAGCCATTCCCCAATTGACGGGCATACCCTCATTTTCCAATTTCTTTGCCACCACAAAGACCACAGCTATAAATATTTTTGTACAAGTCTTTTTCCCTATGATGTCTTTCGGGTACAAACCCAGCAATTGTATGGCTGGATCAAAGGGCAGGCAGTCTTTTAGCTCTCTTTGGGCATAGTTCCAAATTGCCATCCAGAATGGTTGGATCAATTCACCACTCCACCAGCAATACATTAATGTCCCAATTTTGCCACATTCCCTCCAGCATTCATCATTCTCCCCAGCTGTCATTTTGGCCAATCTGATAGGTGTGAGGGGATGCCTCAGAGTTGTTTTGATTTGCATTTCTCTAATTATTAGAGATTTAGAACGCTTTCTTATGTGCTTATTGATCCTTTTGATTTCTTTATCTGAAAATTGCCTATTCATGTCCCTTGCCCATTTATCAATTGGGGAATGGCTTGATTTTTTGTACAATTGATTTAACTCCTTGTATATTTGAGTAATTAGACCTCTGTCAGAGTTTTTTGTTATAAAGATTTTTTCCCAGTTTGTTGTTTTACTTCTGATTTTGGTTGCATTGTTTTTGTTGTACAAAAACTTTTTAATTTAATGTAATTGAAATTATTTATTTTATATTTTGTAATTTTTTCCAAATCTTTCTTGGTTTTAAATTATTTCCTTTCCCAGAGATATGACAAGTATACCATTCTGTGTTCACCTAATTTACTTTTAGTTTCCTTCTTTATATTCAAGTCATTCACCCATTCTGAATTTATCTTGGTTCAGGGTGTGAGATGTTAATCTAAACCTAATCTCTCCCATAGTGTTTTCCAATTTTCCCAGCAGTTTTTGTCAAATAGTGGATTTTTGTCCCAAAAGTTGGGTTCTTTGGGTTTATCATAGACTGTCATGCTGATGTCTGTTGATACTGTTAATTTAGTTTTCTTCTTTCCTTTTTTTATTAGATTTACCAGTACTTTGTCTATGTTATCTGTTTTTTTTTTCAAAATACCAGCTTCTGTCTTATTTATTAATTCAATAGTTCTTTTACTTTTGATTTTATTAAATTCTCCTTTGATTTTTAGTTTTTATAATTTAGTTTTCATATGGGGATTTTTAATTTGTTCATTTTCTAGTTTTTTAAATTTTATACCCAATTCATTAACCTCTGACTTCCCTAATTTGTTAATATATGCACTCAATGATATAAAATTTCCCCTTAGAACTGCTTTGGCTACATCCCATAGATTTTGGTAAGAAGTCTCATCATTGGCATTGTCTTCAATGAAATTATTAATTGTTTTTATGATTTATTCTTTTACTAACTTATTTTGGAGAATCATATTAATTTCCAATTAGTTTTTGGTTTGCCTCTCCATGTATCCTTGCTAATAACAATTTTTATTGCATTATGATCTGATAAGGTTGCATTTATCATTTCTTCTTTTTTGCATTTGTTTGCTATGTTTCTGTGCCCTAGTAAGTACATGGTCAATCTTTGTGAGAGTTCCATGTGCTGCTGAAAAGAAGGTGTATTCCTTTTTGTCCCTATTTATTTTTCTCCATATATCTATTAACTCTAATTTTTCTAGCATTTCATTCACCTCTCTTATCTCTTTCTTATTTATTTCTTGGCTTGATTTATCTAGATCTGATAGGGGAAGGTTGAGGTCACCCACTAGTATAGTTTTGCTATCTATTTCGTCCTTGAGCTCCACTTCTCCTTTAGAAATTTGGATACTTTACTGTTTGGTGCATACATGTTGAGTACTGATATTTCTTCATTGTCTATACTGCCTTTTATCAGGATGTAATTACCTTCCCTATCTCTTTTAACCAGATCTATTTTTACTTTGGCTCTGTCAGAAATCATGATTGTAACTCTTGCCTTCTTTTTCTCAGTTGAAGCCCAACAGATTTTGCTCCAGCTTTTCATTTTTATTCTATGTATACCTGCCTGTCTCATGTGGGTTTCTTGTAGACAACATATGGTAGGATTTCGGTTTCTAATCCACTCTGCTATTTGCTTCCTTTTTATGGGCAAGTTTATCCCATTCACATTCAGAGTTATAATTATCAACTGTGTATTTCCAGATATTTTGATTCTCTCTTCTCTTCCTGCCCTTTCTTCTTTCACTATTTCTTTGTATACCAGTATTTTGTATTTAATCAGTTCCCCTGATCCCTTCCCTTATTGTACTTCCCTTTCTCCCCCTCCCTTCTTATTCCCCTCTTATTCTTCTTTAGGGTCTTTTTAAGCTACCTCCCATCCTGCCCTCTCCTTCCCTAGTTTTGCTTCCCTCCCCAACAATCCTTTTGTTACCCTTGTACTTCTCTATAGAGCGCGAATCAATTCTCTGCACCAATGGATCTGATTGTTCTTCCCTCTTTAAGTTAATTTCAATGCACTTAGGAATTAAGTATTTCCTCTCTCCAACCTCTTTACCCTTCCAGTGTGTTGATCTTCTTCCCTGTTCACCCCACATGCTTCTTTATGGAATAAAAATTTACTCCATTTTGTCTGTTTTACCATTTTTCTTAATATTATCTCCTTTTTCCCCTCTAGTTTAATATATATATATATATACATATATATATATACACATACATATATACTTATTTATTTATTTGTAAATATGCATGTGTGTGTATATATATATACTTATTTATTTATAAAGATATATGTGTATGTGTGTGTATATATATATATATATATGTATATATATCTTGACATTTCATCCTATACAGTTTGTCACTGTTCCCTCTAAGTAAACTTCTTCTAGTTACCCTGTTGATAATAGCAATTTTTAATATTTACCAATATCTTCTTTTCTTCTAGGGATACAAATAGACTAAAGTTATTGGGTCCCTTAAAGAAAAGATTTTTTTTCTTTTTTTCCCCCCTCTCTCTTAATTACCNATATATATATATGCATATATATATATATACACATACATATATACTTATTTATTTATTTGTAAATATGCATGTGTGTGTATATATATATACTTATTTATTTATAAAGATATATGTGTATGTGTGTGTATATATATATATATATATGTATATATATCTTGACATTTCATCCTATACAGTTTGTCACTGTTCCCTCTAAGTAAACTTCTTCTAGTTACCCTGTTGATAATAGCAATTTTTAATATTTACCAATATCTTCTTTTCTTCTAGGGATACAAATAGACTAAAGTTATTGGGTCCCTTAAAGAAAAGATTTTTTTTCTTTTTTTCCCCCCTCTCTCTTAATTACCTTATGATGATTCTCTTGAGTTCTGTGTTTAGGCAGCAAACTCTCTGTTTAAGTCTGGTTTTTTTCTTTATGAATGCTTGGAAATCTTCAATTTTATTGAATGACCATACTTTCCCCTGCAAAAATATAGTCAGTTTTGCTGGATAGTTGATTCTTGGTTGTAGACCCAGTTCTCTTGCTTTCCTGAATATTGTATTCCATGCCTTCCAGTCCTTCAATGTAGATGCAGCCAGATCCTATATTATCCTAACTGTGGTTCCCTGGTATCTGAATGACTTATTCTTAGCAACTTGTAATATTTAATAAATTTAATAAAAGAAATATGTTTCAATCTGTATTCAGACTCTGTCTTCCATCCTATAGTTCCTTCAGTGGCAGGGAAGAGTCTTTTTCATCATGAGTGCCTTGGAGTTGTCCTGGAACCTTGAATTTCAGATAATAGTTAATTGATTCACAGTTGATCATTGTACAATATGGTTGTTACTATGTATAATGTTCTCATGGTACTAATCACTTCACATAAGTCTGATTTTTTTCTTTTCTTTTTTTTTTGTGATCATCTTGTTCTAAGACACTAGTTTTAGAGTTAAGAAGACCTGGATTCAAATTCTGCCACAGGTACCTACTGGTTGTTTGGCCTTGGATAAATCAGGAAATATTCATGTACTATAGTTTATTCATCTGTATAATGAGGTGATTGGACTTGATGGCTTTTATGGACTTTCTTGGGTTTTTATGAACAGGAACTTTGGAACTCATCTAATATCTTAAATTTACTTATCATATATGATTACTATAAAACACTTAAAATTACTAATAAATAAACTTAATGTCATTTCAAAAACTTCAGCTTCAGTCTTTTTTCTTCTGTTCATATAAAATATAAAATGATTGGTTTTGGGGCCATTTTATATTTTAGTATATTTCCTCTATTTTTTTTACCATGCATTTCTGTATCCTTCCTGTTCTATAAGTCAATTATCTTATTTGTAACCTTATGATGTATGCCATATAATTAATGTTGGCTAAAGGTAGAGATTGGAGGAAATTCAGAGAAGGAAAGGATTTTAGAAAACATGAACTCAAACAAGGTACTCATTTTGAGGTAACATAAAGTAATATTTTTAAAAATGAAAATATTGATGAAAGACTGAAGTACTGCATTAATGGGTTTTTTTTTCCATTCCATTTAGTAAACATCTATAAAGTCCTCACTATAGCTAATGAACTGTGCTAGGCTCTGGAATGGAAAGACAAAGACCAAACAATCTCTAGCTTTAAGGAGTTTGTATTTTGCAGCAAGTCAACAATTAAGTAAAGTCTACAGGGATCTACTAAGGACAATGTGCTAAACTCTGGGATTTCAAAGAAAGACAAAAATAGCCTGCCTTCAAGGTACTCCCAGTCTAATAGGGGAGACAACTGGCAAACCAAAATCTCTTTGCTTGCTCAGTAATGAGCTTGGCAGGAATAAGCAGAGATGACTGGAAATACAAGGAGGGGTCTTGGTGGAAAGTCTGTGATACCCAGCTAAAGATTAGGGTGGGTTTTGTTGTTGTTGTTTTATTTTTATCCTTGACTGCATCTTAGGGAAACATGTCAGGTTTCACTGCCTGCAACTCTATTGATCAAAATGAAAAAATAAAAAAAATCTGGCGTGTGCTTTGGCAATTGTTATTTTCTAAGCCAGGAGCAAGTTCTTCAGTTTCCAGAAAATGATCTATTGCCCTTCCTCCCTTCCACCAAGGAGTCAGCAGCCTTTTCTGGTTCCAAAGCTCTGTAAGGTTTGGAGGGTGTCTTTTTAGCTATTGGCCTATGGAATTAAGAATGCAGCTCAGCTGATTGTTAATGGGGAGGCACACCTCCCCCTGCTCTGTCTCGAGTTCTGAGAACCTAATTCGTGCTGTGTTATTGGTGAGGACGAAGTGCTCTGATGCTGCTTCATGCGGCTTCAATGTGGGATGGAGAATCCCTCCCGCTGCATCTTCCCCTTAGCAGGTGATTTTTATATCTGTTTCAATGTGCACGTGTCGCAGAAGCTGGTCTCGGCTCGGGCTGGGGCTGCAGACGCATCTCCCCACTTCCTCTCTGACATCTGCTAGACTTTGACGTGGATTTTCTCACCCGCTGTAGTGAGATGCAGCTTAGTGCTTAATAAAAATCCTGGCGGGGCCCCATCGCATCCATCAGCTCATCCGCTGTCATCTTTTCAGGATATAGAAAAATGGCCAAAGGCAGAGTTAGAAAATTACTAAGGTTGCTTTCAAAACAAACATGACCGGGGATCACACTTTCGCCTGAAGGTATATGGGCAACAACAGTATTAGGGCTCACCTCAGACACTTGGGGAACCATTGAATACCTGACTATACATCCTGAGAAAGGACTCAATAGCCCGGGGCCAACCAAAGTGCAGAGGACTGCTCCATCTACCTCTCTGAGGAAAAAAAAAAAAAAAAAAAAAAAAAAAAGCCTTTCCTTAATGGCGATGGCAGAAAGTAGCTTTAAAATAGTTTTCTCTCAAGAGCGCCAATAACTTCCTCGGGGATAGCTTATTAGGACAGCTCTGGAACCTTCTGAATTTTCCTTTCCTTTAGGCAGTAAGGCAATCAGTCAGTCAACATATACTGATTACCTACAGTGGATGAGATGTATTAGGTTTGGTTTTTTTTTTAAATTTTTATTTATTTTAAAAATATTTTTCCATGTTTATGTGATTCATTTTCTTTCCCTCCTCCCCATCCCAGAGCGGAAAAGCACTTCCACTGGGTTGAAGATATACTAGATTTTGCAAAACAGGGAAAGGGGCTGATCCAAAGAATACAGCTTAAAAATTGTGGTTGTGGATTAGTTGTGTCCGACTCTCTTTGACTCCATTTTTTGGAGTCAAAATTGCATGGCGTAGATGCTGGAGTACACGTCCTTCTCCAGCTCGTTTGACAGATGAGGAAACTGAGGCAAACAGAGTTAAGTGACATGCCCAGGGTCACAGAGCTAGCAAGTGTCTGAGACCAGATTTGAACTCTGGAAGATGAATTTTCCGAATTCCAAGCCCATCACTCTCTTTCACTGCACCACCTATCTACCCACTAAAATTGTAGACAATAAAATAAAATAAAATAAAATAAAATAAAATAAAATAAAATAAAATAAAATAAAATTGAAGGATTAGAGACTCCTACTGTGATTTCATTGGCCTGAAAACTGACAAGGGGATAAACTCTCTATAACAATGCAGTTTTACATCTTCTCTGTAATTTTTAGGCTTAAAAGACTGCCAAAAGCAATGGTGTCAAATTCAATTAGAATTGGGGCCACTAAGCCAGATGGGAAGTGTTAAAGAAACACAGAAAGAACACACAAATTATATATGTGTATATATACACGGATGTATATATACACATATGTTTGTATGTATATATATATATATATATATGAGTGAAACATACACAATTTTTTCTTCTATATTTATAGGCAGCATGAAAGAGTAGATAGGTCATCATCAGCAAGTTATTGTTCAATCTTTTCAGTGGTGTCCAACTCTTCATGATCCCATTGGGAGGTTTTCCTGGCAAAAATACTGCAGTAGTTTGCCATTTCCTTCTCCAGTTCATTTCACTGATGAAGAACTGGGCAAACCGGTTTAAGTGACTTACCTGGGATCACACAGCTTATAAGTGTCTGAGGAGGCCAGATTTGAACTCAGAAAGTTCAGTCTTTCTGATTCTAAGCCAGTGCTCTAGCCATTGTGCCACCTAGCTACCAGTCATCAGCAAGACCTAGGTTCAAATCCCATTTCATACACTTACTAGTTATTTGACTCTAGGCAAGTCACTTATGTTCTCAATGCCTCCGTTTTTTCATTGGTAAAATGAAGAGGTTGTCTTAGGTGGTTTTCAAGAGAATGTAAGCTCTTTGAGGTTGGGGATTTACTTTTCTTTCTGTCCCTAAGACCTGGCAAAGTGTCTTACACATAGTACACATATAATAAATATTTGTTGAATTGTTAGATCTGTTTCATAAAATAGTCCCAATTTATAAATATAAAAAAATCTGAAGTATTACTGGTTTAAGAGATTAAGGAAGAAAACTGGAATCAGACTGTTCCAATGTCAGATAACCTCCACACACACCACACCCCTTTTCTTTTTGCTGATAACTAAAAGATTTGGGAAAGGAAGATAAGACAGGAAACATAATGATCATAACTATGAATGTGAGTGTGATAAATTCTTCCATAGAAAAGAGATGGAAAGGGAATGTGACAAAATAGATCAGAAAGCAAAAACAAAGAATTTGTTGTTTATAAAATGTTCTTTTTTGAAGGTCATACGTCCAATTCATCAAGAAGCTTGGGAGTTGAAATTAGGTCTCCTGGTTCCAAATCAATCAGTTGATCAGTCAATCAGTAGATATTTGTTAAGTCAAATTTCTTTCCATGAAATCATGCTCTTTTCCCCTGCTTATTTACTTTCTGTATTACAGAAGTTTAGGGAAATGCTAAATCTGTGCTGATTATTTTATTCACCAGCATATGTCACTGCTTTCTTTTGCTATCAGGAGTCCTTTCAAGTAGGCCCTAAACATTACTCCTCAGAGCCCAAATTTTCCCTATTATATACTAATTATATACCAAGCCCAATGCGAAAAAGGTACATTGAGAGAATATGCAGGAAAGGCAGCATTGTATGGTGAACACTGGACAGTTGGTAGGAATTTAATAATGTAGTGCCTCTGTGCCTCAGTCTCCTTATCTGTAAAATGAGAGCACTGGACTGATTTCTAGGGTCCATTCATACTTTGAACTATAATCCTACAACCACATTCTCAGCGGTGCTCCTCACTAGCCAAGTGAACTTGGTCATTTCAGAAAACCTCTTTGAAATTCTTTCTTCATCTGTTAAATGGGCATAAATAATTCCTCTCCTATCTACCTCTTCACAGGATTATTTTGGGCATCAAATGTGATAATGCATGTGAAAGAACTTTGACAAGTGTAGAGCATTTATTGGAATAGAAGTTACTACTCTACGTAGAAGTTTTTGGAAAGGTAAAGGGCATGAGGCAGAGGATATGTCTGGGGGTATGTTTTCTATGTTTTGATGCTTAAAACACCTTTAGTTTTGTGTTATGATAGATCGTCATAAACATTGCATCAGATGCTCTCTGGTTCATTGGTTCTTTTCCTTCCTGACATAACATCTAGGAAATATGCCAGAGAGCATTAGAGGGCACCCTGTGAAAGACATGCACGTCTGCTCAGTGATGTTATTTGCACTGATGATTTAAGTCAAAGGAATTCGACTCTAATTTTAACAACTTGGTGCTTGACTTATAAATCTATTAATGCTTAAACAAATATTAGTATTTGCAAAGGTTTGGCCTAAGTTATTGAAACTTCCTTCTAAATGGATATATTCATTTCTTCCAACTTTTCTCATCTACACAAGAAATACAGTAATTGTTTTTTAATTCAGTTAAGATCTCATAAACATTCTTTTTCCTTCCTTGAAAAATAAAATTGAATATGGAACAAATGAATTTCTTTTATTATTTACAAGCTATGTATTGAGGACCAATAATTACTATATTTTCATTGGTCATCTAACTTTTGAACTAATAGTAGAAGCTAAAAGCTATAGAGACCTATTTCTTTAATCCAGCTATTTACTAAGAAACACTTCACAAAGATAATTTTCTTTGAAGAAGCACAGAATTGTGTCATGTCAGAAATAGCTAAAGGCCATACTCATTTTCATATTTTCTAGACTATTATTCTTTCAACTGGGATAACGTGTAAAATGCTTTGCAACCCTTAAAGTGCTACAAAAAGCTAGCCATTATTATTTTAAAGAGTTTATTGATATATTTTTCTTTTATATCACAGAAATTTCTCAATATATTTTACCTTCTCCTAACCCATAGAATGATTCCTGATAATAAAAGATAAAGAGAGACATTTAAAAAGTAATCAAAATTAACCAGCACATCAATCAAGCTCAAAATTTCATTCAGCATTCCATGCCATAGTAACTCCCCTCCTGTTTTGTGTCAACTTTAGTTATTTCATTTACTCAATATTTGTGGAGATCTCTTTATCATCTCTGATAATCTGATGACAGTTTAGTTGATAAGGAAATAAGGACAGGACAAGGGAAATGTCTTTTACTTCATGCTTCCAGCTCTGGCTCCAGGATCATGGAGTTTATTATATATATTTCAAGACTCATTTCACGCAAAAGAACCTCCCCCGAAACTTTGCAGATGTGCAGAAGTTACAAATTATGTCACATCAAAACACAAAACATTGGCTTCAGAATAGACCAAGGCCAAGGCTGAATTTTGACTAGGTTCTTATCAGAAAGCCAAATTGGCTATAACAGGCAGCAGCATTCCTTGCTGTGTTAACAGTGTTAACCCTTTAAATTCAGGTTTGATAGGAACTTAAAGCTTTTCAGTAAGGCCATAATACTTTTCAATAAGAAATCACAAGGATCACAAAAGGGGTCAAAAGAGGAGTCTCAGATTTTTATCTATTCTCTTATTGGCTTCCCACAAATATTCACTTTGAATTTGTTGCTGTTCTTTCCATTTGGAATTCTGAAGTCACTATATAGATCATTTCTCTGGTTCTGGTGACTTAATTTTGCATCAGTTCATGAAATCATCTTATATTTCTCTGTATTTTTCATATCATAATTCATCAAAAGATGTTAAGATTTTATCATTTGCATGTACAAAATATTTTTAACATTTTCTAATTTATAGGCATCTATTTCATTTCCATTTTTTTTGATGCTACAGAAAGCACTATTTTTTTTCCTTGAGACCAGCCTATTCTTACCTTCTGGTTAGTCCACTTCTCTTCCAGCAGTGGACAGTTGCACTCTCAGGTCCAGAAAAATTAACCATATAGCCTCTGATAGGCTAGCAATGAGATAGCCAAGAGAGCAAATGTTTAGTTCAAACTTTTGTCCCTCAGTTCCAAGGGGCCACCTTTACCAATGGAAAGCTCTAGGAAATACTAGTCTTTTGAGGATGCCAGTCAAACTTCTCTGACCACATGAATGTCAGTTCCTTTTGATTCCTTTCAGTTTTTATCTCTAATTTTTGTCACTTAGAAAAATCACAAATTAATATTATCTATGTTGTCATATTTGCCAGAAATCTAGTATGTCTTTTCTTCAAAGTCATCCTCAAAAATATCCCAAATAAAAAGAAAAAAACGAAAATGAATACATGCCATCTTTTATATAGGGAGAAGTCTTGGTCCACTTTCACTGAAACATGTACTCATTCTCCAAAAATAGGGAAGTTTATGTGACAAACTACCTTTCCCAACTTATGGCAGAAAGCATCTATTGGTGAGTTTATCAGGGAGAATGCTTTAGTCTGTGATCATGAAGCACAATTCAGTGACTAGGTTATATCTACATCTGTTTGTTTAATCATTTTCTCTAAACAGGGTGTCCATTGTATACCTCCATATGAGTAGATATTAAAGATGCATGGCCTTTGAACAAGTATAAGAACTTCTGCTACTGCTTCAGAGGAAATCAGCCAGAGAGAGAGATCTGGTAACATATATGGACTCATTAAGGTTGCTTATATACAGATTTTAAAACTATGTTCAGTTGCGTTAACAGTCAATGTATTTGTTGTTGTTTTTCAGGCATGCCCGACTCTTTGTGACCCTATTTGAGATGTTCTCGGCAAAGATATTAGAATGGTTTGCCATTTCCTTCTCCAGTTCATTTGGCAGATGAGGAAACAGAGGGAAACAGAGGTAAGTGACTTGTCCAGGGTCATACAGCTAGTAAGTATCTATCTGAGGCTAGATTTGAACTCATGAAGATGAGTCTTTCTAATTCCAGATGCAGCACTCTATCCATTGTTTTACTCAGATGCCAGTTATCTTGAATAGTTGGAGTGGACAGATATTGGCAAATCAAAATAACTATTCCTTCTTTGCAGTATGGATAGAACCTAAATCTGCCTCCAATACAGAAAAGCATAAATAGGACATTTCATCTGCAGAATGAGCTATAAGATAACCTTCAAGAAAAGGGGCTTATAGTGATATAGAATATTGGAATGGAGAAGGATCTTCTTAGGATTCTTCTTGCCTAACTCCATTACAGTTGACCTGTGATCTTTCTTCCTAGTAATAACTTGGTGTAAATGTTATACTTACTTGTGCACATGTTACTTCTTCCCATTAATGCCTTCTCCTTGAAGGCAAGGTATTATTTCATTTTGTCTTTAGATTCCCAGAATTCCACAGTGCCAGGTACACAGTGCTTGTAGAATTGAATTCAATATCCTCATTTATACAGATGAGAAACTCAAGGACAAGCTATATCACATAAGTTATCAGTCACTTGTTGTAAAGAGTATTTAAAGATTAAAGCTGGGGCATGTTAAAAATGAATATTAATAAATGTTTAAATTTTAAAAAAAATTAAAAAGATTAAAGCTGGGTTCCAATTCTTCTTCTAGTATTTGAGAGATCATAGATGTAGAGCTGAAGGGATCTTAAAGATCATAGGGTTCAAATCTCTCATTTTACAGATGAGGAAATTGATTCCCATAAAGATTAAGAACTTGCCAATGGTGCACAGCTAGCAAATATCTGCAATAGGATTTGAACATGATTCTTCTTGACCAACCCAATTTGATATCTGCTATACTATGCATCCTGTTTGACCGTGTCAAATCATTTAACCCAGTGATTCCCAAAGTGGGTGCCACCACCCTCTGGTGGGTGCTGCAGCGATCCAGGGAGGTGGTGATGGCCACAGGTGCATTTGGGGGTAAATAGTTTAGGTCAATAAATAGTTTCATAATTTCAAAGTCAATGTTTCTAATTTACACCTTCCTTTACTATATTTTACGAAAAAGGTAGAAACATTAATACATATATCTTTCCTATTAATTGCTATTAAAATTTAAAAAAAAATAATTTCCAGGGGCACTAAGTAATATTTTTTCTGGAAAGGGGGCAGTAGCCCAAAAAAGTTTGGGAACCACTGCTTTAACCTTTCTAAGCTTCAGGTAATTCTTTAACAGTAAGTTTTAGATGGTGCAAGGAATTCCCTTACCAAGGAAACAGAAGTCCTTGAAGTATTATCCATTAAGATGATGATTATTTACTTAATCCCAAAGAGGCAAATAAAATTTTTCATAGAGAATGAAGGCATTTAATAATTGATGATGAAGAACCTTTAGCACAGGGAAGTCTGATGAGCACAAATTTGAAGAATGTATAAGAGAGATGCCATTGTCTTACTGAATTGTTTTGCTGAGAACGTTTCTGAGCTTGTCTAGTCTTCCCACCTCTCTAAAATACTATCAGCTTGACTGGTCCTTGAAGGAACTTTCCAACAAACCCCCGGTCCAAATTCTCACTTGGCGTTCTGTCTTAATGCCTTGTAACAAGAGCCCCTTTGCTTACTTTGGGAATGCTGGTTAGACTGAAATGCCTCTTTCTAGTGCTAAGAGAAGGATCTCAGCTTTTAATTCTGTAATCATGAGGCACAGATTATTCACTCTCTCATAACATTCTTCTGTAGTCCAGCTCTTTTTAGTGTGATATTTCTACAGTGTCTTCCTCCATTTTCTCCAAGTATTTTCATCTTGTGTATGACCATATTCTCTAAAAGGCAGTATTTCATAGTGGGTAAAAGCTTGGGAAGAGCTATGTTTAAGCCCTGTTTTGCGTATATACTCGATAAATTCTTGTTGACTGACTGAATGACTGACTTAGGAGAACTGTCATTTATAAAATGAGATAGTAAGGATGAAAATATTTCTGGATCAATAACCACTTTTAAAAAATACTTGTGCTTTTTTTTTCCTTACTGAGAAAAAAGATAAAATAATAACCAGCCCAACACAACTATGGAAGAGAGGTTGCTTTATCCGGAGACTCTGATGATAGTTATTAAACATTTTTTTAATCTGATCTAAAGTCTAAAGTGTTATCCGTATTGAGACCTTCTCATAAGCAAATTACTATATTCATGCATATTGGCACCATCTCTAAAATTATAGTATTTTACATGTAAAACCCAGTGGAATTGTGTATTGGCTAAGGGGGGTTAAGGGGGTTTGGGGAGAAGGAAAGAACATGAAACATGTAATTATGGAAAAATATCCAAAATAAAAATAAAAATGTAATTAAAAAATAAAGTTAGAAAAGAACTAGAGACGATTTTTTAAAAATGAAAAAATAAATAAAATTATAGTATTTTAGAGTTGTTAGGGGAATGAAAGTCTTGCCCAGCTAGGGACACAAATACAGTTGGAGGAGGGTCCTCAAATCCAGGGCTTCACAGTTCTTAGGTTAACTCTCTATTTAACATACCAGGTGCCTTCATCACACTTCCCCTCTCCTACCAGTGAATTCCTTCCAGGGCCACCATTTTGGATAGGAGCCTGATCCTGCCATGATTCATTCCCCATCTGGTTGTATTTCTGACTCTCCACCTTTAGACACCTTCTTCTCACAAGTTCTTTTTCCTCCCCTACTTTCTGTCTTAGTAACAAGAGGCTAGGCAATCAGGGTTAGGTAACTTGCCCAGGATCACACAGTTAGGAAGTGTCTGAGACCAAATTTGAACTTGAACTTTATCCACTGTGCCACCTAGCTGGGTCTTCCCCCTTGCCCCCCACCCATACTTTTATGTGTTTTCTTTTCCCTTTAGAATGTAAACTCCTTGTGGATAGGGACTTTTTGTTGTTGTTATTGTTGTTTAGGTTTGTATACCTAGTGCTTAGCTCTGTTCCTGGCACATAGTAAGCTCTTTCAATGTTTATTGTCTGCCTGAAAAAGTCACAGCATGTCCTAAAGTTGGCAAGTTCTCAGCCTTAGTCTCTTTTTTTGGCTTCCCTTCTCTCCTTTCATCTTTAGCATCCCCTTGTTTACACTGCCCTTTAGCAGGTTAATAGGATATAGATTACCTTTAAGCATCCTGGCCTTATGTTGTTATTTTTTTCATTGTTGATAACATTTTTAAAGGGCATCCACATTCTAAGAAATGACTATGATGCTTTGGGCTTGCAAAAGTTTTCACTGATGATGATGTTCATTTTCTATCATAACTACACAGATTTTATCAAACCAGGTTTCATTCAGGGATGGACTTTTCTAATTCCTTTGTTTAGCTAATCAGACTTTGCATTGTTTAAGGTCAAAGAGATGTTTCTTCATTAAAGTTGAACATAGATACTTAATGTATTATTATGTATTAATTATGTATTATGTGTTAATCATTTCTACACTGGGGACCAAAACATTGCAATTTTAGTCTTTTCTCACTGAAGTATTCTGCCCTGAACTTAATTTTCTCCAGGAATAATCACCACATATGTTATAAGGAGACTTTCTTCCAGTACCCTTAACTGAAAGAAATTGTTTTCAATTTTGTCATGGACTACAAAGCTGACAACTTAAAGACTAGATGCTTCAATAGTCGATGATGCTGGTCAGCAAAACAAAACAAACTATAGCTGTTTATATGTTGGACCAATAAAGGGTAGTAGGAAGGAGAATGTGGTTTAGTAGAGAGAATGCTGGATATAAAGTGGGAGGAAATGGGTTCAAATCTCAATTTTGTTACGTACATATCTGTGGTCATCTTGGATAAGTCACTTAATTCTCTTAGAATCAGTTTTTTGCCTCATTAAAAAGGAAAAAAAGGAGACTAGACTAAGTGACTTTGAATGTCCCTTAAAACTCCAAATCTATAATTTCATTTTAAATGCATTTATGTTCATTACTGTCAATAGGTGTTTTGCATTATAGGCTTTTGGGTGCTTAGACTTGTTAGCCTCTTAAAATCCAAGAACATTCGAGCATTTGGCATCTATGTGGGTAGCATATTATAGTAGAAAGTACAGAAGAAACTTATATTTTAATTTTGCCTAGGGTACTAATTAGCTTTATGTTCCTGGGCAAGTCATTTAATTCTTTCAGTGCTCAGATTTTCATCTGCAAAATGGGGATAATAATGTGTGTTGTACTTACGTCAGAATTATGTTGCTCAAAATGAGGTAACATATATAAAATATAATGCAGGGGGCAATTAAGTGGTTCAGTGGATTGAGAGCCAGGCCCAGAGATGGGAGGTCCTAGGTTTGAATCTGATCTCAGACACTTCCTAGCCGTGTGATTCTGGGCAAGTCACTTAACTCCCATTGCCCAGCCCTTGCCACTCTTCTGCCTGGGAACAGACACATAATACTGATTCTAGGACAGAAGGAAAGATTTGAAAAAATTCAATGCAAACTATATTTTAGAAAATTGTTCATTTGTTACATTAAAATTCCCAAGTAACTGCCTTTCTCCCTCTCCATCCCTGTCCCTACTTCCTTCTCTTCCATGCACGAGAGACAGAAAGATATGTGCGTATATAAAACTATGTCTTACTTATTTCTATTTATCAGTTCTTTCTCTGGAGATGGACATACACATATCATTCATTTGAAGGGATACCCATCAATTGAGGAATGGCTAAACAGGATGTGGTATTTCATTGGGAAGGTTCCCCTGGTTTACTGTTTCTTTTTTAAGGACACCATTGATTCCACACTACAGACATGGGTAGCCTGTGGGAAATTGTACCATTTCTAACTCTGATGAGGATGTGATTCACCCCCAAGTTGGAAGTCTTTCTTTCCCATGAATGCCAAAGCTGTTGACCTTTTGGGTGTTAATTTGTTTCCCCAACTGTCACATGCACTTAGTCTAAATGTGAAGAGAGAATCTGATCTTCTCAAGAGATGCCTTCTTATTGAGTCCATTAAGTAGTTGGCATCTTACAAATCTATGTAAGATCTGGAATTTCTTGCCATAACTTATATGAAGGCTATTTCAAGGTATGTGTCAATACTATAGCCATTTTTTGTCTTCAAGCCCAATTGTTTATTGCTTCTTTCCAGACAGATAGTATGGATTTCTGAAGGGCGTATAGTCTGAAAAATAAATAAGATTTGCGATATACTAACCTGCTTATTTGCCAGCTGTGATAGTTGGAGTAAGAATACAGTAGTAAGTCTTTTTTCACTTTCATTGAATAATATTTCATAATTGTCCATGAATAGGAATTGAAGGGTTCATACTTTTTAACTCCCCAAATCTCCAAGATCCTATCACCTGCCTTAATTTAAAGAGATTAGACACACATATTATTGGATGGATGCATTGATGCAAAATCCAATTTGATATAATTGATTCAAAAGCTTACTATTGCTGATAAACACATGGAATGACAAATTCCTCCTGTGTTATGATAATGTGTTGATCATCTTGCTTTGTTTGAACCTTGTTCTGATTTGTGATCTTGGACTTTGATTCTGATTCTGGCTTAAATAACTTCTTGTACTTAGTTTCGCCTCTGGTATCCACCATTTGGATTCTAATTCCTAGCCTAACTCTTTATTTCCTGATTTTTTTTTTTAGTTCAAAGATGTTTTATTTTCCCAATTACATGTGATAATAATTTTCAACATATGTTTTCCAAAATGATAAGATACAAATTGTCTCCCCCCATCCCTAATTTCCTGATTTTTTAATCATGACCATGTTTTTGGCCTGTGGCCAATTGTCATCTTAATTTCATCAAGTATCCTGTTTCTTTTTTTGTCCATGACTTCTTGTCATTCCTGAGGTTGGATTTGACAAAGAATTACAATCCAGGCTTTGTTTCTTGTCATAAATGAAAAGGCTGCGTTTCTGCTACACATAGTAGGGAATTTATTCTATTAGCCTGTTTTATCATTCCTTGGATATTAAACTTCTTGAAGACTGAAATGATGCCTTCCTCACTTGATGTCAACTCTTACTGTCTATTATGATGTTATGGGTCCTAACTACCTCATGACATCTTTGTGATAAGGTTTTCTATAAATGATGAAATGATTGATTATAGATAAAAGCTATTATTGTTACCATTATCAATAATGATACAGGTTTATACCGGATAACTTCATGCTAACCCTTTCTAAGTAACTGCTTAAATTTGTCCTATAAATATGGATTTGAAAGTAAATAACTATAAAACTCATTCTTTTGCTTTGTTTTTTGCCCGAGTACCCAGACTTCCTTGGTCCTAAACTATAACATGTTCACTTCTCTCACATGTCAATAGACTACCGTATCTCTGTTGTGTTATCCCTTGGAACAATGTAAGTATGTTGTTTTTCCCTAAGAAATATTATTACCACTGAATTTGGAGGGACAGAACCCTAATCTCTGCTACCAGGGAGATTGAGATAGGTAGATTTCTTGCAATCAGGAATTCTGAGTTGCAGTGGTTAAATTGGTCAGGCATCCTTGCTGACCAATATGGTTAATCCCTGAGAGCAGGTTGCCTCTTGGTTTCCTAAAGAGGGGCAAATTGGTCCTGGTTAGAAATGATTAAATTAAAGTTTCCATGCTATCCAGTAGTGGAATTAAATCTATGAATGACTGCTGTCCTTCTAGCCTAGGCAAGATAGTAATACCCATCCTCAAAACAACAACAAAATTAACTAAAAGCTACAACTTCTAAATTAACCACAAATGCCACTGACTTCCTGAGAGTCCAAAGTTTGATTTGTCTTCCTTCTAGCTCTATTTCCTATGATCTTATGATTATAAGAATGCAACTCTTTGGGGTCTTTCCTGAGTTTTCCTGCCAAGTGGAATTGGGATAGAGATTGGAATGGAATTGAAATGGAATGGGAAACAGATGGCCTGGGAATTAAGATGTCTCAATAGAATTGAACAATTCTGACATGAAGAAGTCTGAGCTTTATCGATTTATTATCTGGGCAAGAACCTGTTAATAAAGTAGGTCAAATGGCTACCTAGATTAGGCCAATAACGTTGAGGAGGAAATGCAGTATTGGGCAATCATACAAAATGGTGCAGGAATAGAGAAATGGATCAATTACAAAATAGAATCAATTCTAAAATAATAAAGAATCAACTTAATTTCTTCAGAACCAGGTGGTAGCCTTCCTACATAGAATAAATAAGTGTCTCTCCTTGCTCCAGTGGAAACAACTACAAAGTTTCTTATAATCTTTGGATATTGTGGTGAAGGTAGTAAAATTGTTATTCTGAAAACTTAATTTTCCTTTCAGAAAATACTTTACTTAATAAACACAAATACAGTTTCCCTTGAAGCATTTTGGGGAAAACAATAGTTTTGCCTACACTCTCAGAACTCAGATTTCCCTGGGAACCACCTTCTGATAGCTTTTTCTTTATCTTAGCTGGATCCAGTTCACCATGCCACTCCCCATCATTTCCAAGCCACTCCACTGGTATATACCTTCCCTGTTCACCCCTAAGTCCCCCTTTGTTTCCCCAGCATTTAACTCTGTGTTGGGCATATAATAAGTGTTTACTACATTCTTTTTATTCATTCAGTTTTTCATTCACTCTTTTTTCATTTGTCCATTCCTCTAAAGTATATATAGAAACAAAAATGCTAATCAAATTACTTGAACAAATCAATAGTACACAACAACTGTGATTTCATCTGTATATATTTTCCATCCAATAATGAAGATTGTAAGTACCTCAGAAGATGGCTTCATAAATTGCAAAAAAGAAAAAGAAAAAAGAAAAGAAATTCGAGCAGCTGGCAGCTAACCTTCTAGTGATCATCCCTTCTAAATCAAAACTGATCTTTGAATATCAGACACATTTTGGAATTTCACAATTTCAGGCATATTTCATCACCAGGTCTATACTTAAAACTTTTCTAATTTAGAAGCACCAGCCAAAGAGTGAACATTGCTAGTCTAATCCTAAAGAATCTGGTTACTTCTTCACATCAGAGTAGAACAATCATGTACAGCTAATGCTATTTGTCCAAAGTCAGTACTAGCTTTAGTAGAGGGAAGAGATCTGGAGATGGAGACAACAAATGCTGTCTCTAATGCTTTGTGACTTTGGCAAAGCCATTAAATCTCTCAATTTGAGTTTGACCAACCATAAAATGAAAGAAAATGCAAAGTAGTCTGAGGAGTGTTGGATTTGGAGTTGGGAGGGTCCTGAGTTTGGATCCTGCATCTTACATTTCATAGGACATATTGTGATCCTGAGCAAATCACTGATCTTTAGACTGAATTTTAAAACTGTAAAATGGGACTAATACTTGAAGTTCCTCCTTCACAAGGTTATTGTGAAGATCAACTATAAAATGTAATTTATTGATGTCATAATGATAAGGTTAGATGAGATCTCCAAAGTACCTTCAAGTTCTAAATCCCATGATCCATTGAAAATCTTGGTTCTTTTTATAATTATAGAATTTAATAGTGATTTACTTTGTTATACATTGTGGTTCTTCCAGTAAGTTTTATATTGAATACCTATCATCATTTAAGTTTTGTGATAAAATTGAATATATTTGATAATATATAACTAGTAACAATAGCCAATATTTATATAATCCTTGATGTTTTGCAAGGTGCTATCACCTATGCTCCTCACAACAAGCATGTGAGGTAGGTACTCTTATTATCCCCATTTTGTTGTTCTTGTTCAGTGATTCCCAAAGGGGCCACCACCGCCCCCTGGTGGGTGCTGCAGCGATCCAGAGAAGTGGTGATGGCCACAGGTGCATTTATCTTTCCTATTAATTGCTATTAAAATTTTTCACAAATTAATTTCCAGGGGGCTAAGTAATATTTTTTCTGGAAAGGGGGTGGTAAGCCAAAAAAATTTAGGAACCACTGTTCTTGTTGAACCATTTTTCAGTAATGTCCAACTCTTCATGACTCCATTTGGGGTTTTCTTGGCAAAGTTACTGGAGTGGTTTGTCATTGCTTTCTCCAGCTCATTTTACAGATGAGGAAAACTGAGGCTGAAAGAGTTTAAGTGACTTATCCAAATTCCCACAGTTAGGAAATTCCTGAATTAATATTTTATGTTTGATGTAAACACGAAGTTAAAACATGGGCAATATAAATAAACAGTGCAAAGAAACTGAGGAAGAAAAGAGGCCACATAATGTAGGTTTAATCTATGAGATTCCATTGAGAACTCATTACTGTCTAGATGTTCCTAAAAAGATGCCAACTAAGATTTTCATTAGTGCAAAAGTAATGAGGACAAACAGATCATGTCAGCGCACCCAAAGTCACCTACAAAAGAAAAAGAAAAATAGAAGCGAAAGGCCATGTGCCATTAAGGAATTGATCAGGAAACAAACAAAAAAAGACATCTGTGATGAAGGATAAAAATAGGTGACTTGCCTCTGAAGTCAAAGCAGTTGCAGACAGATGGTGGGAGCACGATATGGTCCTGCAAAGCATCAGATCAGTGTCTAGGGAGGGCTAATGTGTGGTACATTTCAAAGAATGCCAAAGGAAGAGATGACCCTGATCAGATACTTGGGTCCTGTAAATTCTGGAATCTAGAATAAAATACGCCATTGTTCTAGGGGTTCATTCTTCTTACAGCTGGTGGAATTGATGCTCCCATGCTATAAAGATCTCTTCCGTACCTTCTTTCAGATCCTCTAATCCCTAGACTTACAAAAACATCAATGGAAGGTAGATGATTATCCAATGAGGAATAGAACTCCTCTGCTTTGCCTAATATGACTCAGGCAGCAGCAGAGAATGAGGTGGACCACTGTAGAGGCCTCTCAATCCTTAACAATTCAACATATAACTTTTTTCTTTTAAAAAAGTTACTTCTTATAATGAACTAGAGGAATTCCATTTGAACTGGAAAGACCTCCAGGAAATGATGCAGAGCAAAAGGAGCAGAACAAGGAGAACATTATACACAGGGACGGATATACTGTGTCACAACGGAATGTAATGAACTTCTCTACTAGCAGCAATGCAATGATCCAGGACAATTCTGAGGGACTTATGAGAAAGAAACACTATCCACATCCAGAGAAAGAACTGTGGGAGCAGAAACACAGAAGAAAAACATATGATTATTCATGTGGTTCAATGGGGATATGATTGGGGATGTTGACTTTGATCACTGTATTACAAATAGTGATAATACGGAAATAGGTTTTGAACAATGATACATGTAAAACCCAGAGGAACTGCTTGTCGGCTCTGGGAGAGGGGAGAGAGGAGGGGAGGGAAAAAACATGATTCATGTAACCATGAAAAAATATTCTAAATTAATTAATTAAATAAAAATGGAAAAAATTTAATAAAATTTTAAGTTATTCCTTTGTTACATTAGATTTGTCAAGTATCTTTCTCCTTCCTTCCATTCCTTGCATTAGAGAAGATATCATTTGTCAAAAAATATGTATATATTAAAACTATGTCTTGATTGTTTCTGTTTTTCAGTTCTAATATCTAAGTTTCAAGCAAAACTTGCTTGAGTGAAAACCCTAAATGAAGGCCATGTCCCCTTCTCAGGTGCTAATATGCCATACATATGTGGAACCATCATCTGGATGTTTTATAGTACCCACCTCATACAATTATTTGGAAAATTTGAACACGGTTATTTAATAACTCAGTAAATATTCATTTTATTCACTTTGTAAACTT
Source organism: Gracilinanus agilis (assembly GCF_016433145.1). Classification (NCBI taxonomy): domain Eukaryota; kingdom Metazoa; phylum Chordata; class Mammalia; order Didelphimorphia; family Didelphidae; genus Gracilinanus; species Gracilinanus agilis. The sequence continues at coordinate 613,956,580 of NC_058130.1, forward strand.
TAAAGATCTACACAAACATCAGCTTCTATAAATATATAGGCTGAAAATAGCAAAGTACAAAGAGGTACCTACTGATACTTTGACAGAAAAGGGAAACTTTCAAATTGGTAAATTGACTGTAACTGATAACTTTTGGTAGAATATTGAAGCATCAGATCTAGGGGTATATCAGTGTCACAATTTATAATGGCCTCTGATAGTTTCAAAATCCCATTTACTGTCATTCCAAATCCCAAGGAAAGGAACTTCTATTGCACAGAAATGGCTGCTGTTTACCTTATCAGTTATTTAAAAAGAGCATCTCCCCATTAAGTCCAAACATTTTCCTTAACTGCATCTCCACTGCTATTTGCCAACATGCCTGCCCTTCACTATGGACACATTATGGATAGTATCTTATTGTCTTATTGTCCCCTGGCTGTACCACCTTATTCAATCTTTGTTTCCTTTATTCCCTTCTCTTTTGTAAGATGGTCTGGAAAATATGGCATTTCCCATCCACCTGTGCAAATACTGCCCATTTTTCAAAACTTCTTATATCAAGACCCACCTCTTTCAATGAAGGCTTCCCTGATAATTTTATCTACACTTCCTGATACAAAGCAAACATCATGATGTGCATGTGTGCATGTGTACACACACACACACACACACACACACACACACACACATATATATGATATATATATATATACATATATATATATATATATATCAGAGGCAACCATACTGTAAGTAGAAAAGTAGAAAGAGTAGTTTTGGAATCATGAAGATTTAGATTCATTTTTCACCTTTGATACACATTGGCTTTGAGACCCTGGGCAAATCAGTTAACCCCTCAATTTCCAGGCACCTTTCTAGGACTATAGATAGGTACTTACTATATTTAGTAGGTGCTTACTACATGCCAAGAACTACATGGGAGAAAGGAGCTTCTTCAATGGAAGATCTCTACAAAAATGAAATCACAAATCCTGTCCAATACAGTCATAGCTATCTGACCATCTAACTGTATACATGTGTATATGTATATCTTTTTTCTTTTTTGCATTTAAATTTTCTCTTATTTTTTTCAGTTACATGTAGAAACAATTTTTATAATTGGTTTCTGACATTTTGCAATTCATTTTTCATATTTTCCATGCTGTGACAGAAGGGTGTATGCATTTCTTAAAACATTTGCCATCTATGCTACACATGTAAATAGTAAATAGAGTACTTTTTATATACAGTGTCAAATGCATACTATTTATGTCCTGATGTGATTGTCCTGGAGAGCAAAGATCCTACTTTGCACTTCTTTTCTATTCTTTAATGTAACCAACAGCATTCTGGACATATAGATAATTGCTTAAATGATGGTTGAATTAAGAATTATCCTTGGAATAGAATAAAGCTTTGATTCAACTGCTACTTCCTTATGTTTCAGGATTAAAAGAAGCTCCAACTAACTCTCTGACCTGAATTGAGTGAATTGACATATATGAATCCCCTTCCAGCCCAGTCCCAGTTCCCGATATCCATCCTTCACCAACTTGAGAGGCTTTAAGAAGTAAAGCAGCGGGAACAGTTAGGTGGCTCAGTTGGATTGAGAGCAAGTTCTAGAGACTGGGTTCAGATATGATCTCTGATACTCCCTAGCTGCATCATCTTGGACAAGTCATTTAACCTCCATTGCCTAACCTTTGGCACTCTTCTGCCTTGGAATCAATATACTGTATTGATTCTAAGATGGAAGGGTTTAAAAAATGAAAAGGAAAAAGGAGCAAGGTAGAATTTTATGGACTGTAATGAATAAGTTAAATACCAACAAATTCACAGCCTAACAGCAGCAACTGAAATTGCCTACTAAATAGAAATCAGTGCAGAAAAGAAGATGCTAATGACTATGGAAAGCACTGATTCCTAACAAGGGATTCACATCAAAAGTAGACAACTCTAATGAGTGAACTCTCAGGTGCCTTCAAGCTGCCACCCTCACAAAAGGAGGAGAAATCACAAGTATAAATTCAAAGTAAAATTGCTAGCATGAGACTTATGTACTGAGTCTAAAATAATCTGGGGAATTGGTGACACTGAGGCTAATATAAAAAAATGTCCAAAGCAATGAGTTTATTATATTCTTTATTTTCAGAAGACACTTAGGAATGAAAAACCACAGAAATCAAGCGGAAATTGAGAATTTTAAGAATGTGAAGATTCTCAAATATAACTTACGTAGACCAATATATCTATTTGAAAGTGACTGAAATAGAGAAGTTCTGTGCTCATTTTAATGTGGAGTATTTACATGTATACTATAGATGGCAAATGCTTTATTAAATACACATACAAACTTATATAGATGTATGTATTGGCTATACCAAATAAAGCACCAAAGCACCATGATTAAATAACCAACAGTGCTCTGTGTTTTATTTGCATGAGACTGTCCTCATTGGTGGAGACTGATTATATGATGCATGGGGTGGGGTACAGGGTTGAAGGTGGAAAGCATGGTAAATTCTTGGGAGAAAGGAAATCTTGACTTCTCCTTTCCAGCATTAAGAAAGAAAACATCTGGTTCTATATTCCCTTCAAAGCTCTGAAAGCAGAGAAAGAAGCCAACGTGTAGAGAAGCCGGCACCTCATTCATGTTCCTATTCTAAGCTTTTTACTACATTAGAGACTTTGGGGAATTTCCCTGTGGGTGAGATCTGGAAATCTCTCTCTTGGTTGAGCTGAGATATCTTTTTCCCAATGAATTCCAATGAATGCTCCCAGAGGGAGAGCTCATTCACTTTGTGTGTGTGATTTTAAACTCTTTCCTTCCATCTTGAAATCAATACTATGTATTGGTCCCAAAGCAGAAGAGTGGTAAGGACTAGGCAATGGGGGTTAAGCCCAGGGTCACACAGCCAGAGTGTCTGAGGCTAGATTTGAACTCCAAACCTGGCTCTATAACCACTAAGCCACCTCACTGCCCCCTCCCTTATATTTTGTCTCATATATTCTTCATTTTCATACCTTTTCTGATTTTTGTTTGGTTATCAACTTGGATAAATAAGTTTATTTGCTATTTGCTATGTGTGTTCATTGTGGAACTGGAATTTGGTGGGAAGAGAGTCAAGTCTTGGATATATAGCTTGGATACTCCTTTCTCATTAAGGGATAGTGATGAGGAACGTAGCTTCAACCTAAAAAAAATTTCCACTAGACCAACAAAGAGGGCAGATAGATATAATTCTAGCCTGACATTCTTTCTTTCAGGAGAGCGGAGAGGGTAGCGTTTGGTATCAATCTTTCTTATTTCCCCTCCTGGTAGGAATAAAAATTTTCCTTGGAGAAGGGTGGGTGGAGGAAGCTCTAGAGATATTTATCCATGGCTCCCTGTGAGCCACATTTAGACAGATGCATAAGGACATACATGTGTGTCCTTTGCTTTACAGGGGCAAAGGGTGTGCCATACACACTCTCTCTCTCTCTCTCTCTCTCTCTCTCTCTCTCTCTCTTTTTTTTTTTTTTTTATGGAATACATGTATCAAAGGGAAAGCAATGGGGTACACTGAATCAATCATATGGAGAGGAAAACCCTTCAAAGTCTTTAATTGGTACCTTAGAAGATGATAATGGTTCACATTTATATAGTCCTTCAGGACAGCTAGGTGGCATAGTGGATAGAGTGCTGGGCCTGAAGTCAGGAAGACACATTTTCCTGAGTTCAAATCTGACTTCAGAAAAATACTATATGACTGGGAAAGTCACAACCCTGTTTGCCTCAGTTCTTCATCTGTAAAATGAGCCAGAGAAGGAAAACGGCAAACCATTTGAGCCTCTATCCAGGGGTCCGCAAGGTATGGCTCTCAAGCCATATCTGGCTCCACCTCCTGACCTGCCAATCTGGGCAGAGCCCCGGGATGTGCCTCAGGGGGCCCTTCAGCCCCCACCCCATATTCCAGCACCTTTCACCTCCATCCTCCTCCTTCTGCAGGCATTTATGGCTCTCAGGGCCAAAAAGGTTGCCGACCCCTGCTCTATGCCAAGAAAATTCCAAATGGGGTCATAAAGAGTCAGACATGGCTGAAACACCTGAGTAACAATGAAATATAATTCTTCACATGTTATCTCATTTGACCCTTTGGGGTACATGGCATTATTATCCTTATTTTACAAATCAAGAAATTGACATTCAAAGATGGTTAAGTAAGTTTCTCTGAGTCACACTGAAGTGAGGTAAACTAAGTCATTGTCCAGAAAAACCTGTTTTTCCCTGGAGAAAAGTAGAAATCAGAAATGAGCTTTCTGTGAAGGTCAGACAGCTCAAAATAACGTTTCCATGAGAAAATAACTCCCTTTACTGCCTCACAGTCCAGGATAAGAGATACAGTGGAAAGTCCCGGATTCCACACTGCTACCAGAATAGCAAGATGATAAGGTTTGCCTCTGAAGGTTATGTCTCTTTTATGAACATTTTCTTTGTATCTTGAACCCTATAAAAACTGCATTATGATCTTAGTTCAGGGCAGCTTTCACTAGGACAGTTGTCCTGGCCAGTAGGTACATTTTATTAATCAATAGTTTAATAAATAAATATTGGTTCCATTAATTTGAACTTTGGGGTGTCTGGACTCGTTTTCTGAGGTACCCCACTTCAACACAAGTAGATAGTGACTGAGGTATAATTTAAATCCAGGTCTTCCTAATTCCATGTTTAGCAATATCCACTAAGATAAGCTACCTCTTTGTAGGATACACAGCTGTCACTTGGCCTTTTAGGTTAATTGTGATTATAAATGTGATTCCAGTAGTATGTAAGCTCCTTGAGGACAAGGGATACTTTTTCTTTTGTCTTTATATTCCCAGCACTTAACACAGTATCTCAAAAGTAGTAGTAGTAGTAGTAGTAGTAGTAGTAGTAGTAGTAGTAGTAGTAGTAGTAGTAGTAGTAGTAGTCATGGTGGTGGTGGTGGTGGTGTCATTTTCAATCATGTCCAAGTCTTTTTGGTTCTCTCTTGGCAAAAATACTGGAGTCATTTGTCATTTCCTTCTCCAGATGATTTTGCAGATGAGGAACTGAGGCAAACATGGTCAAGTGATTTGCTCAGGGTCTCACAGCTAGCAGGTACCACTTAATATAATATAATGAAAACTAATTGAATTGAATTGAATTGACTTTTTTTTGGAGTCAAAGTATATCAAAGCAATTCTAACATTCTGTGATTCTCTTCCTAGTGAAAATTTCTTTGGAACACATTACTAGATCAAACATTAACAATAAGGTGGCTTATTTAAAACAGATGCCATCATCTCCGCATGACAGATCACAGAAGAGATTTCTTTTGCTTTCCAAATACAAAGACAGAATGATATATCTAAAGCCAAATTAAAAGTTGGTGAAACAAAGTATTGTCTGAAGAACAATATCACAGTGGCTAGTGCATAGTGAGTGTTGAAAAACATTTATCATCATCAATAATAAGAGTAAAAATAATAATGAACAGTGCTCTTTACACTGGGTCACTAACGTAATCTTTGATTCATCTGCACTTTGATGAATTTGTGATTATATCATCCCTTGTGCACACATATCCCAAGCTGATTCGAGCACTACAATTCCATGGCTCCTCATTCTCTGGAATTCTCTTTAATGCTCTTCCCAAAATTGCCTCTAGAGGATTTATAGAACACACTGGAGACCATCGTCTTCTATATTCCATTTTTCCTCTCTTTATTGTCTCAGAAGTGCCAACACGTTCCCCTCACATTATCTATTTCTTCTCTTTCTTGCTTGCTAAGTGACCATCCCACCGTCTTTCCTATAGATCATCAGTGATGCTTTTTATACCCTTTCATGAACTCAATTCTCTTCTTATACTGCTTACATGTAGTGACTGACTCTGCTTCGGAAGAAGCATGTTTCCCATCTCTCAGCAGAGAAGTGATAGACTCTAGGTGTAGAAAGAGGCATGTATTGTCAGAAATGGTCAAATTGTTGATTCATTTTGCTTAACTGAAATTCCTTGTTATAAGGGAAGATCCTATGAAAGGGAGGGTTTATGGAAGATGGGAACATGGTACATATACAATATGTTAGTCTTGCCATTGATTGCTTTTGGGTTATAAATCATTCTAATTATTTAAAACCCCCAGTATATAATGTTTCATGTGCAGAGAGTATCACTGTGTTAAAAAAGTTGGGGTTTATAGAAAGGAGCTCTTTTGGATCATTGAAAATTCACCACAACTTTGTGTGGTTGAAAGAATTGGAAGCAAAGTGGATTCCTGTAGACTGGGGCCAAATAATGGTTATACATACATGTAATGGACTATTACTGTGGTGGAATAAGAAATGATGACCATGAAGAATCCCTGGAAGCCTAGGAATACACATAAGCCAATGCAAAGTTAAGTAAATAGATCCAGAGACACAAAATATACAATAAATTTTTTTGTTGTTGCTTAGTCATTTCCATTATGTCTGACTCTTCCTGAACTCATTTGAGATTTTCTTGATAAAGATATTGCAGTGGTTTGCCATTTCCTTTTCCAGCCTATTTTGCAGCTGAGGAACTAAAGCAAACAGTATTAAGTGACTTCTCCAGGATCACACAGCTTAGTAAATGTCTGAGATCAAATCTGAACTTATGAAGATGAGTCTTCCTGACTCCAGGTCTAGTGCTCTAGCTACTATGCCACCTACATGCCATCTATAATAAATATAGTGAAGCAAATAGAAAGTCAGCAGCAAAAATCAAAACTGCATGCCATGTTATTCTCATGATTAAACTTGACCTTGTGGAGATTTAAATTAACATACAAAATACTAAATATTATATTTATAAATTTTTATTAATAATAAAGTAACAAAAAACTAGAGTGAAAAGGTACTAAACTTCAGCCATGTTCATGAAGTGAAGAGAAGGAGAGCCTACAGAATTTATAAAACAATAACATGACCATGCAAACATGGAGATGCAGGAGAGATTAAAGGGAATTTTGGGAAATACTAAGGGACTTATGGGGGATGCAGTCCAAGGTTCAAAATCTCCATTTATACAGCCTTAAGAGAATATATGTAAATGAGCCTCTCTCCCTCTTTTGGAAAGGTGGGAGACTATTGGTATAAAATTCTTGCATACAAGGTAGGGCTGATATACTAGTTAGTTTTGTGGAACTCTTTTTTTTTTAAACATTTGTTATAAGGAGTGATTCTTTTGAAGAAGGAAGCAGTAAGGTAAAGGATAATTTGGAAAGTATAGGTAATATAAAAAAAATCTTTTAATGAAAATACTCCATATATTTTCCAAATTCAACTGAACTCAATCTCCCATTCTTATTCAATTCTAGGACCAGTTCACTGTTCAACTGCAGGGCCTGTCCACCATCCACATAATGATGGGCTCGGTCAATGTCTAGCTACATGTCAAAGTCAAATCAGTATGTAGCATGCATAGAATTACATTCTAGATACAGAAGCAAATCAGAACAAACTCATTTCCCTAAATATTCTAACTTTTAACTTTTACTAAAAAAGAAAAAAGTAAATAACGAGCCTCTACAATGTTATATGCATTTGTATGGGCATAAAAGATGGGCAAGAACTTTGGGGCCAACTTAAAAAATGCGTCTTATAGAACTATCTCAGCAATTGGAGAAAACAATACAGAAGCAAGAGCTATAATAAAAGCTAGTTAGAAAGTCTTTATTCACTAAGATATTTCTTTTCTTAAAAAATGCACATGGATGACCTGAAGCTGGTGAACATGTGTGTGATACAATATAGAGCCAAAAAACTTGCTGGTATTTCCTGTTATCCTGGAGAAGTTCCTATCTCAGTTTTCCTGACTTGAGGGAGGGACATTTTTAGTTGCAATCTCCATGGAGTAGGAGTTGAGGATAATAAGATAGGAGGCTATTGTTGTTTGTCATTTGTTTTCAAAGAGGACCACTGATATAAAGGGATGATATCTTGCACATGAATTGGATTTAAATGAGGTAGAGTTGCATAAAGTCATCCACCTCACTCTCTCTTCCAGGATCATCCAAGTCTAGAGACAAGACAAAAGTCAGGATGACTGATGATGATCCTGGATGCAGCAGATGACTTTGGCTTCTTTGATGTCTTACCAAGCTCTGAGTACTCCACAGTGCCTGCTTTAACTGCCTACATGATGGTTATAATAAACTATTCTCATCTATCCATTCCAACCAAGGAAGTCTTCACATGGTTGGAGAGGACACCCCCCTAACTCACCAGTGGGTATGTGATCCATTGGTTATCTGGTTTACCGGGGTGTGACTGTTGTGTATGCTACAGTTTCTTGGAACCACAATTGAGAATTGAGTGTCTGATAGACCCCAAAAGTAGATGAGCAACCCTAAAAAGAAGTTGGCAAGTCCTCATACCTGAGGTGCTAGAGCTTCTTGAACACCCATATACCCTAAAAATATTAGATAAACTATATTCTCCTAGGAAAAAATGAAGAGATGTAGGTTCCAGTACTGACTAAAAAGGCTAGTCTCAAAGAATGTTTTAGTTTTTGTAGTAGTTTGATATCAACTTTGAAGGTCTCTAATGAATTGTCCTTGGGATTTGTGCTTGACCCTGTGATGTCTAACAATTGGACAGCCTGATGTGGTGGCACAGGCCTGTAATCCTATCAGACAGGGGAGGCTGAGGCTGGCAGATCTCTTGAATATTGGAATTCTAAGCTGCAGTGGGCTATGCTCATTTGGTGTCCACATCTCTTTAGGCTTTATGGTTTCTTCTGGATAGGAAAATATAGCCTCCAAAATGGTACTCATCCACAGATATACTCCCTAAATACTAGATACTGTGCTAAGTACTGGGAATAAAAAAAAAATAATAGTTTTTTGTTTTTTTTTAAGACAGTCCCTGTCCTCAAGAAGTTTACATTTTAATGGAAGTAGGCAGCATTTAAAGGAAGTTGAAAAAGGGCAAGGGCACACTTTCCTTAAAGAGAGTTTCTGGGGGGAGCGATCCAATGAGAGGGAGAGTCCCAAGGGTCAGAAGGCACTTTCAAGATGTGAATTCCAGGATTGGAGGAAGATTCCAAGACAAAAATGTTTGTGGAGCATGGAAGAGGCAATCTGGAGTGCAGTCTAGAGAGGATGGCCATCTTTATATACTTTAGTCTGCTCTATAACTGCCCAGAGAGACAAATATTGAGTATGGGAGCTCTCTTTGACCGTTATCTCATCAGTAGGTCTTGAGCTTGAAGGAAATATTGCTGTGAACAAGTCAATAAAAATAATACTTTTTTAAACCTATTTTCAAAGAAAACATACCCAGACTGACATAGTTACTTTGACTTGGTTAACACTATATATTTATTTTATTCTTCTATTGGTCATTATAATATATACATCTATTTTATTACAGGTATATAATAATATATTGCACACATCTATATATCTATATGTATACCTGTATGTATATCTTTGTCTCTCTCTCTCTCTCTCTCTCTCTCTCTCTCTCTCTCTCTCTCTCTCTCTCTCTCTCTCTTTATATCAAGGCATTAACCAGTCCCTATCTGGGTGGGATAGCATCCCCAAGTCTCCAAATTCATGCAGTGTATAGCCACAAGTCAGGGAAGCAATTAATTAACAGACACTTATTAAATACCTACTATGTGTCAGGCATTGTGCTAAGTGCTGGGAAGAAAGGATTAGTAACACCGTCCATCTCCTAGTCTCTAATGCATTTTCCCATGATGTCTTAAACAGGATTGGCAGCCTTCTTTCTTTCCCTTTATTCAGCCTAACACCAATAGTTAGTGGAAAACTTTGTGGCTATTCCTAGGACCCCACCTGATTATGGGTCACCTCCATCAGTCCCCCACTATGGTCTTCACCTAAGGGACCAATTATAGCAGTGGTCATTTTCAAGTGTCTTCAATCAATCAGTTAATAAACATTCCACTGTGATAAGAACTAGGAATACAAAAAACTGCAAAATAGAGCCTTTACTCTCCAAGAGAACATCTTCTAGTGGGCAGGGTCTCTATTCATTACCATAATATAAAAAAATAGGTATCTATGACAGGTTTAATAGGAAACATCCCAAGCTTTGTCTCTACAAAGAACTCTTCCCTAATCTACAATGGCGATTCTCCCACTCTGTAATAGAGATAGAAGGGGAAGGACCAACGTAGCTGCCCTAGGGGGCCAGAATCTAAAGGATGATCTCAACATTTGCAGTTTTTCAGCCATTTTCAAACAAGTGAGCTCATCCCTTATTAAACAAAAAGCATTTGTCCAAAGAAGCTGCCAGGTGACAAGTTGCTTCTGACTATACCTCTGATGAACTCTTCCCTGTCCTACAGCCCAGCCTGCCCCCCCACCTCCCCAAAGGGACAAAGGCCTCTGCAGCAGCATCTGAGGATGCATTCTATGTCATTTGTCTTGGGTTTAGTCTGCGCTGCTTCCCCATGTGCAAAAATCGCTGGTTATAACTCTGTGTCACATTGCCCTCAGAATAAAAAGATGCTTCCCGAGGTGCAATAAGGAAACCCCATGCTATAGGAAAAATGAAAAGGCAAATAGTGATTCCTTTGGGGAGGAAACTTAAAGCTCTCTGTTTGATCTTTTTTCTTTGATCTCACTGTTTGCTCCATGCCTCTGTGTACAGTGCAATATGTACACAATACTTAAATGGGAGTTAGAAAAGCTTTGTTCACTAAACACTATGTATGGATAAAGATGTTTGGGAGGTTAAATCATTAATGGGCTATATGTGTGGATGTTTGAAATTTAATTCTTTCTTCTCTATGGTTCTCAGCTACTAAAAATAGAGTCCAAGGCAATAGATTGCCTCCATCCTAAACTAAGACCAAACGAAGTAATGATTAGTGCTTTCAGTTCACTAATATATATATATATATATATATATATATATATATATATATAAACAATTGTCTTAGAATCAACATTAAGTATTGGTTCCAGAAGAATGATAAGGGCTAGACAATTGGGGCTCAGATTCGAACCTTGGACCTCTATCTCCAGGCTTGGGGCTTTTAAAAGGACCTTGTTAGGTTCTGCATGTACCCTGTGCCTTTTTACAAAATGCCTATGCTATACATTGGAATTCTTGACTGATCATTATTTCTTTTCCTCTCTCCATTCCATACTTCTGATCAAATCTATATATGCAAACAAATATATATGTATATATATGTGCATATATATATATATTTATATTCCACATATTCAGAGCGGGGGAAATCTATAATTTATTTTATGCTTAGATTTTAGCCAGAATTTTGACAGTTCCTTGTTATCCTTATGAACAAAAACAGGGAGGCATAAGCTAAGTGATAATTGTTGTTCAATTGTTTCAGTAGTGTCTGACCCTTTGTGTCCTCATTTGGTGTTTTCTTGGCAAAGATATTGGAGTGGTGTGTCATTTCCTTTTCTAGCTCATTGTATGGATAAGGAAAATGAGGCAGAGTCAAATGACTTGCCCAGGGTCACCCAGCTAATAAGTGTGTGATAATTAGATTAAGTCTACCATCTTTAGATTTAATCACCAAAGGTGAGAGGACCTCCAATCTTCTATGAGAAAGCGTCTCTTGTGATTGGACATGCAGGCTAGGGGAAGGCACTGGACATGAGGCATAAGTGACCCCTTTAAAAAGAGGGAGTTGAATGAGTGAGAGGTCTCTGGTTTGGTGAAGGGGACCTGAGGGAGCTTTGCTGGTTTGTGACTGAGACTGTTCCACGTAGTGAGTTTAAAGACTGAATCTTCCTGAACTTCTATTAAGAAACTTCTTTTTATAAACTCTGTGAATGAAGTTTGCTCCATTCACCTTTGGGCCTCAGGCCCTTTAACCCTCGGCTGAGGGTTAAGATCTACCTGGATTAATTAGTGGGATAGATTCTTATTTCCTTACTTCCTCTCTCTCTTCCTAATTGTAAATAAACTTCCATAAAAGTCAATTTTGACTTAAGACTATTCTTAATTGAGGATTGATAATAATTCAATCCTCTGGTGACCATCTTTTAATATATTGAACCCATAAAACCCCTTTTTCACCCTTACAAGTGTCTGAAGCCAGATTTAAACTCAGGTCTTCCTAACTCCAGGCTCTGCATTCTATCCACTGTGTCACCTAGCTGCCCTACAGGATAGTACCAGTTAGTTCAAGTCTGAAAAGTTTGGATGATCACAACCCAAATGAACACTTAGCAGATAGATATCAACTTAGAGAAAGGTCTTGAGGGGAGTGCCCAAAGGGAACTACGTTCTTTTCTTTGCAAAGTTTGGCATCTTTTATGATGGGTTGGGTGAAGACAGACAGGGCATACTTATGAAGTTTTCAGATGACCTAGGAAAGTCAGGTGACATTTTACATGGCAGAATTGCGATTCAAGAAGAAAAGATCTTGATAGTCTAGAATGATGGTACAAATCTAAAGAGGTTAAATTTATTGGGGATAAATATGAAGTTCTACACTTAGTTAAAAAATAAGATGGATGCACACAGAAAGGATATTGCTAGACAATAATTTGTGTGAATCACAAATTATGTGAAAATAAGCAAAGGAACTTAGTAGATTACTAGATCAATATAATCATTAGCTTGATAGGGCAGCCCCAACACCAATGTGTTCTTGGGCTTCATTATGATAGGAATAGTTTTCAGCACAAGAAGGATTAGATTCTCACTCTCAGTGGCCCTGGTCAGGTCACATTTGGAGCATTATATTCAGATCTAGGATGGAGCAGGAAAATAACCAGGATGGCAATGGATCTGGAAATCATAGTATATGATTCAATTGAAGAAATAGATCTTTTGGGGCTGAAGAAATCGAGACTTATGTAAGGGAGGAAAATACGGAGAGAAGAGGGGCCATAATGCCTCTCCTTAAGATTTGACAAGAGGACAGGAGTGTGGGAAGCCAATTCGAGAATAGATAAAAATCTGAGACTCTTCTTTTGACCCTTTTTGTCATCCTTGGGATTTCTTGTTGAAAAGTATTGTGGCCTTATTGAAAAGCTTTACGTTCCTAGCAAACTTGAATTTAAAAGGTTAACACTCTTCCCCTTTGGCCAGGAATGCAGCTGCCTGGTACAGCCAAAGCCAAAAACTTAGCAGGGGCAATTCAACCCTGAGAAAAATATTCCCCAACTTGGCTTTCTGGTAAGAACCCAGTCAAAATTCGGCCTTGGCCTTGTTCTATTCTGAAGCCAATGAGACCTTTTGTGTCTTGAAATGACATAATTTGTAACTTCTGCACATCTGCGAAGTTTTAGGGGGATTCTTTTGTGTGAAATGAGTCTTAAAATATATATAATAAACTCCATGTTCCTTCCTGGCAGGAGGAAGACAGATTTTTTTTGACTTGTTTGATCCCAGAGAACAGATCTAAATGTCATGAGTGGAATCTGTAGAGAGGTAGATTTCAACATAATATAAGGAAAACTTTAACATAGCTCTTGAAAAGCAGAGTGATTTGCCTTGGAAGGTGTTGAATTCTGCCATCTCAAGAGGTCTTCAAGCAAAGGCTGGGTGACCATTTGCCCAAGGACATTGTAGAGCAGATTTCTCTTCAGGAAAAGGTTGACCCAGATGACCTCAGAGTTCCTTTCCAACTCTGAGATTCTATAATTCTAAGTTTGAAGGAGAGAGTTCTAAAGCAAATAAAATGAAAATAAAGCACTACTGCCAACAGCAGGTAATAAATATATGGAACTAATTAACCCCCAGGAGGCTATGCATGCTGAAAGGATATATACAATAGAACTTCTTAATGTTATAGCCACTTATTACAAAGTTCTGGATATGCCCAAGAATAGAGCATGCTTCATGAGGCAGAATATAAGATGAAATAGGCCTTGATCCTCTCTCCCAACACTCTCATTATAAAGGGCACAAGTTCCAGAAGACAATTCATGGATTACCTAATAAGTCATTACACATAAATGTTTGCTATGGAGATCTTGATTCAGATATGCTCATGATCCAAAGGGCTACAGAAGAATTTGGGGATTTTTTTTCTCTTTGTGGTTCATAGCCTTTACTCAGGAAACTTGGGAAAACATATACAAATACCCTCCCATATTCCAATAAGTCCTACTTACATTTCTCTCAAACAGACATTTCACAATGGAACAAAAGAAAAATATATTAAAAGGAGAGAAACAAAACCAAGACCTCTGAAGGAGCAGCCCTTAAAATAAATGATTTCTTTAAATCCTAAATCCCCAGGAAGAAGATTCCCCCTGGCAAAGGCATGCTTGCCCTTCTGGTCTGTTATGCCTCCCTCTTCTCTCTTGGAAGAGGGGTGATTTTCCTTATCTTTCTTCTTGCCATTCTGCATTGTATTCTCTAGTTCTATAGTATGGTCACCTTATCCGTTTCTTAGACAAAGTAAAGACAAGTCTTTGGAGTTTTTCAGTCTTTGGTTGCCACACTCTGCGAGAGATTAGGAAAATCTTGGGAGTTCCCCTCTTTTCCCAGTTGTTGCTGTCCGCCCCTCTCTTTTCTCTTCTTTTTCTTCTCAGATCTCTATGAGCTCCATTCACCTGCTTCAGGAAGGCACAGACTCAGAAACATAGAGTCACTGTATTAAAAGGTACCTCATCAACCTCTTCATCCAAATAATATATGAAGGAAGAGCTTCTGCAACACACTCAGCACACATTCTTCCAGCCTGGGCTTACAAGACCTTAAGTGGGAGGAAAGACACCATCCCCCTTTCCCAGTTACTCCAATGACAAAGAAAAGGCAAAGAGCCAAAGGTAGGGGAAGAGAAAAAAAGATACTAGCATAGGGAAGAAAAGAAAGATATTGATGAGAGGCACAGTGTCTGAATTGAAAAATGTGAGAGCTGTTCTCTATTCTGATCAAACAATATCTGGTGTGTTGTAGTTGCTCCTAGGGGCCTCATTTTATGAAAGACTGATAAAATGGAGTGCCTCTGTAGGAGAATAATGAGAATGGAAAAGGACCTTCAGCTCATGCCACATGGGGATCAACAGGAAAAAAATGGAAACAAATACTTAGACAGTTGAGGGAGACATTTTAGACAAGTGCTGGAATGAAAGCTTTAGTGTAAAAGAGATTAGACTTGTTTTGTTTGGTTCAAGAGAGAAAGAGTTGGAACAAAGGGCAGAAGTTTCAGAGAGGCAGATGAAGGCTCAATTTAAAGAAAAAGTTGCTAATAATCTAGTGCAGTGATTCCCAAAGTGGGCACTACCGCCCCCTGGTGGGTGCTGCAGCAATCCATGGGAATGGTGATGGCCACAGGTGCATTATCTTTCCTATTAATTGCTATTAAAATTTAAAAAAAAAATTAATTTCCAGGAGGCTAAGTAATATTTTTTTTCTGGAAAGGGGGCGGTTGGCCAAAAAAGGGAACCACTGATCTAGTGCTTAGCATTGTACTTGATATATAGTAGACACTTAGTAAATGTAAATTGACTAATAGAACTACCTAAGAATGAAATGGATTTTCCTAGGAGGTGGTAGTTTACCCCTTACTAGACATATGAAGTGAAGGATGGATGACCATGTACTAAGGATACTGTAGAAGAGATTCTGAGTCAGGTTGCTGCTGACAATGGGATTCTGTAATTTTATTATACAGTACTAAATTTAAAAGAATTAGTTGGGAGCAGTACTGAATCGCATTCATTATCAAGCATCAGGGTAGCTCATCTTGCCTATCATACATTCTAATAGTAGGGAGCATCAAACATAGCTTTTGAAGCTTTCTCAGGCGCTCTCCAGGCCATTGTAAATCAATAACTTTGTTCCATCACATTCCATATTCTTCCATTAGTCTCCACGGTTTGATTATCCACCCAGTTCATGACAACTCACACCCTACTAGAAAAACAACTTCTCTTAACCATTCTCTTGGGATTTTTTGATTAATGAACACTTAAAAATTTGCTATATAAAATTTTTGATCATAATGTTAGTGTAACATGGGGATTGGCCAATGAAAGCCCAATTGTTATTGCATGCACAATATGTTCCACCTTCTTGGAGACTTGGTAAGTGAGCTTCTGGGCAAGAATATTGGAGGGGTCCCTTCCCTTCCTCATACTATAGTCAGGTATTGCTTCCTGTTGGCTTACATAGGGACAAAAACATTCTTTAATTGGCTGCTAAGGCTACAGAGAAGCAAAAAGAATCTCAAGAGGCTGATTCATATTCTTTTTACTAAAATAAAATTTTGTTGTATTTTAGATTGGAATTCACTCCCTTCTTCCTCTTCCCCCAACCCTTTTATTCTCTCAGAAAACAAACAAACAAACAAACAAAATCCAATTCAAATATAGCCAAGCAAAACAAATTTACTCATTGGCTATGTACACACACACACACACACACACACACACACACACACACACAAAATTCAGTCTGTTCTCTGGGTCCATCATCTCTCTATCTGGAGCATATAAGTAGTATGTTTCATCATGAGACCTCTGGAATTGTAGTCTGCCAAAAACAGTATTGTTAATGTGTAAATTGTTCCCTTGGTTCTACTTATTTCATTTTGTATGAGTTCATACAAGTCTTCCCAAGTTTTTCTAAAACCATCCTCTTCATCATTTCTTTCAGCACAATAATATTCCATCACAACCTGATCATCTTTTCCTGAAAACAGAGGTGGTCACTCCCTTAGTATTCAATTCTTTGCTACCACTAAAAGGGCTGCTATAAATATTTTTGTACATGAGTCCTTTTATATTTTTTTTATCTTGTTGGGGTTTAAATCTAGTAATGGTATTTCTGGGCCAAAGGGTATGCACAGTTTAATCACTTTGAGAGTATAGTTCAGAATCACTTTACAGAAGGTTTGAATCAGTTCACAGGTCCATCAACAATGTATTAATATATTTGTTTTTCACCGCCCTTTCAGCTTTTGTCATTTATTTTTCTGTCATCTTTGTTAATTTGATGGGTACAAGATAGTACCTAAGAATGTTTTACTTTGCATTTCTCTAATTGCTAGTGTTTTTTTTCCCAATGGCTATTGATAGCTTCAATTTATTTTCCTCTAAAAACTTTATATTCATATCTTGACCATTTTTCAACTGGGAAAAGTCACTTAGTTTTAGAAATCTGAGTCAGTTCCCTACTTATTGTAGGAATGAGACTTTTACCAGAGAAATCTACTCTAAAGATCCCCCTCCATTTATCTTTTCCCCTTCTAATTTTAGCTGCATCGTTTTTGTTTGTGAATATTCTAATTTTATGTAACCAAAATTTTCCATTTTCTAACACTTTTATCTCATATTTGGTCATTGAACTCTCCACCTATTCTTAGATTTCACAGGCAAATTATTTTATTCCACATTCATCTAATTTGTTTATGATACAATATTTTTCTACTCATAACAAAACCTATGGAATCACAACATTCCAGATATGGAAGGGACCTCAATGGTCATCTACTTCAACCCATACTCCCAAAAAGTATCCATTACAAAACAGCTGAGATAGATATAATTCATCCTCTTCCTGAAGACAGACTTACAGTGAGGGGGCTGCTGCTGACTTCCTGAAAAAATCCCATTCCACTTTTAGATAGATCTAAAGGTTAGGAAGTTTTCCTGAAATCAAATTTAAGTCACCTCTTTACAAATTCTGTCTGTTACTCTTAACGCTGTCTTCTGAATCCCAAGGAAAATAATTTTAATCTATCTTCCAGTTGGCAGCCTTTCAAATCTCTGAAGACAGTTATTGTGTCCCCTCTGAGGTTTCTCTAGACTAAATATCACCAATTCCTTTACCCGATTTTCATTCAAGATAAACAAGAACCTTCACTATTCAGGCTGCTCTTCTCTGGACACTCTCCAGCTTGTCAATGCCCTTCCTAAACTATGATGGCCAGAATTTAACACAATATTTGAAGAATGGTCTTGTCAGGGTAAAGTACAGGAGGAGCATCAAATCCTTATTTCTGCACACTATTTTAGTTTAGATAGGAGACAGGATTCAACAAAAGGGAGCTATTTTCCTTTTTTCCCCTGATTTTCAGTTCAATTCTTTTTTTTTTTTCAGTTCAATTCTTTTTAATCCCTTATCCCAGCTTACTCTCTAATCACATGGCCATGCGTACTATATAGTTTTCCATCTGAATGGACATCCCAAACATCTCTGGAAACCACTACTAGAAACTGACAGCTAGTCATGGACAGACTGTTGGTCTGCCTTAACAGGATATTTCTTATGTTGTATGCCTATGTATCTTATTTTGCCAGAACAAATCCAAAATCATGCAACGTACATTTAAAACATAAGTAGAGATGATCAAATATTTTAGTTGCAAAAACACATTTTCTATTTATAGCTGCACTCTTTGTGGTGGCAAAAAATTGGAAAATGGGGGGGGTGTCCATTGATTGGGGAATGGCTGAACAAATTGTGGTATCTAATAGTGATGGGATACTATTGTGCTGAAAGGAATGATGAACTGGAGGAATTCCATGTGAACTGAAATGACCTACAGGAATTAATGCAGAGTGAAAGGAGCAGAACCAGGAGAACATTGTACACAGAGACTGATACACTGTGGTACAATCAAATGTAATAGACTTTTCTACCAGCAGCAATGCAATGACCCAGGACAATTCAGAGGAACTTATGAGAAAGAATGCTATCAACATCCAGAGAAAGAACTGTGGGAGCAGAAATGCAAAAGAAAAACATGATCAGCCACACAGTTTGATGGGGGTGTGATTAGGGTTTTGATGTTAAAGAATCACTCCACTGAAAATATGAATAACATGGAAATAGGTTTTAAACAATAATACATGTATAACCCAGTGGAATTGCTTGTCAGTGCCAGGAGGGGAAGGGAAGAGGGGTGGGAAAAATCATGAATCATGTAACCATGGAAAATATTCTAAATAAATTAAATTAAATTAAATTAAAAAACATATTTTCCTTAGAGTTAATTTTTTTCATCTGTTGGCAACATCAAATTCCTAGGTATGTCTCTCTGTCTCTACCTTTCAGTAGAGAAGGTATCACTTGACAAAAAACAATGAAACAAAAAATCCCTATATCTTTCATGTTTCTACATATCAGTTCTTTCTCTGGAGGTAGACATTCACAAATTATTCTTCAAACATTAGTTCTATAGCTGTATAGAACATTCTATTGGTTCTCCTTTTAGCAATTTCATGTTGGTCTTTCTATTTTTTTTTTAAGTTAACCTGGGGAGCAGCTGGGTTGCTCAGTGGATTAGGAGCCAGACACTTCCTAGCTGTGTGACCCTGGGCAAGTCACTGGACCCCCATTGCCTAGCCCTTACTGCTCTTCTGCCTTGGAACCAATACACAGCATCGATTCCAAGACAGAAGGTAAGGGTTTTTAAAAAAGTTAATCTGCTCTTTATTTCTTACAATGCAGTTGTATTCTGTCACATTCATATGCCACAACCTGTACAGTCATTCTTCAGCTACTGGACATCCTTTCAATTTCCAGGTTTTTGGCACCACAAAGAGGGCTGCTATAAATATTTTAGAAAGTATGGGGTTTTTCCCCCTCTTTTTCCCTGATCTCCTTGGGAAACAAACCCAACAGTGGTATTGCTGGTTCTAAGAGTATACACAATTTTATAACTCTTTGGACATAATTCCAGATTGTTCTCTAAAATGGCTGGATCAGTTCACATTTCCACCAACTAGAGTTAAATTTTAAGGTTTGAAAATCGCATTAATTAGCTCTATCTGTTACTGTTGGGGTCAATTGCTAAGATTAAAGAAACTTCACAGAAGAATTAGGCCAATCAATTCTGAGAACAAAAGATGCTTTGGCTTTTTGGTGTATTTACAGGAAGGGCACATAGTTTAACTGGAGATACCCAAGGGAACCTAGAGAGGGAGGAATGATTACCAAAGGAAGAGTACTGAGGCAATAACCACACTTACAATGGGGCAGATGCTATCTCCAAGAGGTTGAGACTATATGTTTTAAAAAACAGGGAAGCCTGATGAGACCCAATGAGTAGAGGGCTGATGCCTTCAAAGACAGAAGAAGGCAGGGAAGGGATTCAACAAGAGCATCATTAGGCAACCTGTGGTAAGATGGAGCTATGGAAAGAACATAGCTCCTCAGGCCATGGAAGGAACAAAGAGTCTACAATGATCTAATGTGATCTGGCAATTAGGCTAAGGACCTGACATGCAACTATAGCAAGCTCTAGCTGAGACTCTAGGGCCATCTTCAGGTCAATTCTGGAACCAGAGAACTTCTGCTATTTTGTAGGGCCATGTAGGTCTGACTGTTTCCAAAATGCTGTTGTGATAGACATGGAAGCACCAATCAGTTAAGTTTCCAGAGAAGGAGCAAGGAATAAGGGAAGGAGTACTAGGCTGTAGAGGAAGGGGTATGCCTAGATAGTTTGTTAGATATAGAAAGATTGCATTTTTTTTGTTTTTTCCCCCATATTTTTTAAACATTTATTAATATTCATTTTTAACATGGTTACATGATTAAGATTGCATTTTTATATGAGATAATATACATAAAACTGCTATAATGCACTTTATGAGGATGTTGATCATTATTAATGATGTCAGAACAAGTGGTTTTCTTAGACTACAACAATCAGGTTTTTATCAGCTATAAAACAATAATTAGTAACCATAAACTAATGAACTAATAAAAATCCTTTTCAGAGGGAGTATTTTAGATAGAACAGTACTTTAAGAGCCTCACTTAGAATTTATTTATATATATATATATGTCAAAGATTCACAGTTGTGAATTTTATTTGGAGTCAGAGGACCTGGGTTCATATCCATCTCTGTTCTTCTCTGTGTGTGACCTTGGGCAAGTCATTTTCTCTCATCTGGAACTCTATTTTCTCATTTCTAAAATAAGGGCACAAACTAGACAACTTCAAATCCCCTTTATCCTCTAAACGCTTTGAGTCTACAAAACTTTGCCAACTGTGTGTGCTAAGTAGCCACAAATCTATGCAATTATGCAATGAGCTTTGAATTGCTTTGGTGGTGCATTTAGATCACCACCCCAACTTTCTCCATTTAAGCACGTATCATGGAACAGCCTGTTCTTTCCATTTCCTGTTTGGCCTCATGAGCCTCCTCTCCCAGTTTCAAAGTTGCACTCATCATGGCCTTGCTGACATATGCAGATCTCAACTTAGCTCCAGGCCTGCTGTGACCAGTTACTTAGTTCATGAGCAAGGGGAGTTCTGTTGGTTGTGTGACCACAACAGAGGTCAACAGAACCTTCCAGTAAGTAGTTTGCTCTTAATCTCAAAGAGCAGCCTTGCTAGCTCATGTCTATGGAGTCTCATTAGAGGAACCTGATGACATGCAAGCAGCAGAATTGCTCTTTTGACCTACCTGAAAGAAGCCTTTTCACAAGTCTTGGTCCCTAGTCATGTTCGAGTTAATATTCTCTATTAATAAATTCTCTCTTTTCCTCTGACACCAAACTGCATCTGTAACTCATCACCTTGGAAATTTAACATTGTTTTGTTTTCAATGTGGAAGGAGGTTGGTTCAATTGAGAACAATGTCATGAATTTTTTTTATTCCTCTAATTGCAATGAACTAATTGTATGAAAGTTTAGTTTTCTCCTCGATCCCACCATAAAACCAAACATTCACTCAAAATCAAAACTTCTGAAGAGTAAGATTATTTAAGATGTACCCAAAGACAGGGGTATGAACCTACCTTTCATTTACTTAAATCAATCAATTAAAAAGCATTTATTGAGCACTAGAAGGGGCAGCTAAGTAGAGCACTGGGTAGAGTATAAGGTTTGGGTGAGGACTATTCATCTCCCTGAGTTTAAATCTGTCCTCAGACACTTCCTAGCTGGGTGACCCTGGGCAAGTCACTTAACCTTATTTGCCTAAGTTTCCTCTTCTGTAAAGTGAACTGAAGAAAGAAATGGAAAATTACTCCAACATCTTTGCCCAAAAAAACCCCAAATGACTGAAAAGTGACTGAAAAACAAGAAGCACCTACTATGTTCCAGGCATTATTATGTGCTGGAGATATGAATACAAAAAGGAAAAGAACCTCTGTCCCAAGGAGCCTGCATTCCATCTTGTTTATGCACTTCAAGGTCCTTCTGCCCATGTTCCACTGAACCTTATTTCCCACTAAGCCCACTAACACTATCTGTTTCAGACAAACAAGTAAATATGTTGTACTCTTCAAACCAGCAGTGTCATACTCAAGTAGAAGGCCTAGTATATAAGGATTCCCACAGGCTACATATTGATTTAGAAAACCACATATTTACATTATCTATGCTCTATTGTATTTTTTATTTATTTTTAAAGATCTCCTAATTACATTATAGCCAGGTTCCAAATAGTACTTGGACTCTTTTGCCACTTCTGCTGTAGACGATCTGTCTTCCTAATGTGTATTTTATCCCTGCCACCATTCTATACCCTCTGAGGGAGGAAGGAAGGAAGGAAGGAAGGAAGAAACAAACAAACAAACAAACAAACAAACAAACAAACAAACAAACAAAGAAAGAAAGAAAGAAAGAAATTGAAGGAAGGAAGGAAAGAAGGGAGGGAGGGAGGGAGAAAAAGAGAGATAAGTAAGGAAAGAAAAAAGGAAGGAAGGAAGGAAGGGAAGGAGGAGAAGGAGGAAGAAAAAGATAGGAAAATAGAAAGAAGGAAGGAAAGAGGAAGGTAGGGAAAGAGAAAGGAAGGAAGAAGAAAAGAAAGAAAAATTCCACTTCCTTATCCACAACTCATCTATACTTATGTGTAAATTATACTATACTGTGGGATAAAAAATAGTCAAAGGGATTGGATATAATCCAAACTATGCATAGATTACATATAACACCGTGGGAAGACAGCATAAGACTACAGAAAATGTGCTAAATTTGGAATCAGTGGACCAGGATTTGGATCTTGGCTCTATTGATTGTTTCTGGGACCATGGGCTATTCATTTAACCTCCATGAGCCTCAATCCTCTTCTAATTCTATAATCCTATGACCTCAAATTTTCCTTTCAAATCTAGATTTATGATCTTAGGTTTCTGATGGAGTTCCAGATACTCAGTTTAGTTAAGTTCAATAATGGCAATGGTGCTTTCTCAAGGCCATCACTTTTAGACTTAGGATTCCATGATCAATAAGCATTCTATAAACAGCTCTTCTTCCCTTCTCCAAGTAGGTTCTTTTAAGACCTTAAAAAGTCCATCCCACAAGGCCATCTCACAAACCTACAGAATTGATTGACCTGTTAGAACCCTGCTTTGTCCCTGAAGAGTCTTTAAAATTTAAAGACTCCATGAAGACTTTTTAAATTTTAAAGTACCCACTAGTGCTATGGAAGAGGGAGTTAAGATGGCAAGAAGTAGTTTCTGAGGCTAACCTTACTACAGCAGGGGTCCAAATGACCTAGAGTTTCTTCTACTTTCCTCTCTTTTTGTTCATGTCCCCTTTGCCCATAATATATCGTCACTTGTTGTTCAGTCATTTTTCAGTTGCTTCTGACTGTTTGTGATTCCATTTGGAGTTTTCTTGGCAAAGATATTGAAATGGTTTGCCACTTTCTTCTCCAGTTCATTTTACAGATGAGGAAGCTGAGGCAAATAGGATTAAGTGACTTGCTTAGGATCACCTAGCCAGTAAGTATCTGAGGGCATGAGGAGAAGTCTTCGTGATTTTAGGACAGGTGCTTTATCTACCTTCGCTATACACATCCACTAGATATAGATAATCAAAGCAGAGAGATGAGTTACTAATTCTGATTCATGGAAAACATTCCTTATTTAGGAAAAAAAAGACAAATTTGTTTGCTAATGATAATGTGAATAGCCTGAGTCAAGATATCACCTTAAATAGAATGGTTTTTGGTGGAAATGATTAGAGTAGAGGCTAAGAATTAGACTTACTATCTTACTTAGTACTTACTATTAGAATTGCTTTCATTGGGAACTCAAGAGAAAAACTCTATCAAAGTAGGTGAGCATCTTCTTTGCAATTTATTGTCTTAATGAGCCTTACACTGAGAGGTTAATGACTTATCCAGGGCTATATGGCCAATATATGTCAGAGGTGGGACTTAAATCTAGGCTTTTTTGGCTTTGAGACTGATTCCTTGCAATCACTTTGCAGCATTGCCTCTTCATTATTAGAGTGCATTAGCTAGATCCTTCGCACCTATGAAAACCACACCTTTCTCCATTTACTAGGTCTTAGATCAACCTGCCCTTTGGAGAGGCAGACTAACTTTTCATTTGAGTTCCATAGGAAGGTAAACTAAGGGCAATTCAGGATAACTGGCAAAAGGAAGCACTAGAAGTCATGAGAGCACTTCAACCATCTCAACCATCTGGAGCTGTCATAAGCATGGATTTCCCTCTCCTAAAAGAAAAAAAAAGACCGTATATGGGACCTTACCTCACTCGGATTCAAAGGTTCACTGCTGCTGCTGTTGTTTCTTCCACAAATGCCTTCTCTCTATTTCCAATGTCAATGTGAGACCTTATAAAAAACTCCCCTGTGGCCTCTGCAGAGCTATGAATGGACTGAAAGGGCCACTTGCTGTCACTAACTGCCTAAATGCTGTGGATGAAACATGATTCCAACCATCAGGCATACCCCTATGTGATCACCACTGTTCCTAGTTCCATCTCAGGGGCAGAAAAGTTTCCTCTTGGCCCTGACAAGCCCACAGTCACTCTAGAAGGGAAGATAAAATACCTCCCAGAACTGAACTCATAACTTTGATATCAGAAGTTTTATCAACACACGTGTCCATGCCAGTTGTTGATTGTTCCCCAACCCCACCCCTACCCCTCATCTCTTTCACCCTGGCCACCAACTCTAGAAGTGCTTTTTGGCTGGAAAGAAGGAATAAAAAACAAAACAGACACAAATGTTTCTTATTTCAATTAAGATGTTTTGCATTCAAATCAAATCTAACACAGTAAAAAAACCATCTCCTTGGAAAATGTGTTTTTACTCCCTGGGTACAACCAGTCAAGGGAAAGACAGACATTTGCTATGGCAGATGTGGGCAGCTATGTGGCTCAGTGTATTGAGAGCCAGGACTAGATATGGGAGGTCCCAGGTTCAAATCTGGCTTCAGACATGTCCCAGCTGTGTGACCCTGGGCAAGTCACTTAACCTCCATTGGCTAGCCCTCACCACTCTTCTGCCTTAGAACCAATACACAGTATTGATTCTGAGATGTAAGGTAAGAGTTTAAAAAAAATGATGTGCTATGAGGGAAGAAAGATACAGTGCTCTAGAAATTGCAACTCGAAATAAAAATATAAAGATTTTTTTTCCGTTGCAGGCATTCTCTGTTTACCAAAAGCTCCCTGAGGGTGGTTATTAATTTCTAGAGAGTTCAACTCTCCACACATTGATATTAGACCTTTTTCATAATGTCTCCAGGAGGCGCTAAGGGATGAAGAGCTGCTCTCCAGTTTTCAATCCATGGGGAAATGGCATGGACATGGTAGCTGGACCTTTGCCACCTTCACCTGGAGAAAAGTGAAACTGATCACCTTCCCTGCCCACTAGAGGATTCTTCAAGGCAGTCTAAACCCAGTGAAGGGATATTGGAAAAGGTTTCCCAAAGTCTGGGCTCTATGAGGAGCCTTGAATCCTCATCTATAATTTGAACATAACAGAATTTACTCACTTCACAGGGTTGTCATAAGGAAAATATTTGAAAATTATGAAGTGCTATACAAATGTGGAATTATTATTATTACATTCTTCAAATGATGTTTTTTTCCCTCACTCCCTATCTACTGAACAGCTTTCTCCTACCTCATGGAGAACATAAGGTGGCATTGTTTAACTGGGGCAGAGTAAGGGTGGGACCGGGCACGTATTAGTGTCTAAAAGTGAGGATAACAGGTTGGCAGCCACTGTGACTAAGAACACACCAAAATCATTGCCTTGGTAGCCACACCTTCAGTATGACTCAACCAACAGGGTCCACTCCGTGTGCAAAGCAACGGTACCATTTGATTCATAGGTCATAGGTTAGAAATTGAGTTAGGCTAACAAGTAAGCAAGAATGTTCATGAAGGCATGCTCTATGTAAGGGAAATTGGGGTTTTTGCATGGTATAGCCTTCTTGGGGTGACTGTCAAGTGTAATGAAGTTGGAACCAAAGGTACCGAACTGGCGATTTAGAGTTTTCAAATCTAATAGGCTTTGTGCAATGATAACCTAACATCAAGTGTGGAACATCAGTTGTGGTGAGCCTTGTGGTTACTGGTGTTATGGTGTGTTGCAGAGAGGATCCAAAATAACAGCTCAGAATTCAAACAGAGGTGAAGTGGCCAGAGGGCCAATCTAATCTGAGAGCTGCAAGCCTTTCTTTATCAGCTCTATTACTAAATATGTCCTAGTTCCTGGAACTATAAGAAATTGAGAGCAGATGTTAACCAGAGGGACACAGAAGATAAGGCTCATAGGTGTTGTTGTAGAGACTTGTAGAGGGTATGGCAGATAAGGACTGTCCTATAGTGAGATTAAGTCTAGGGTCAACAGCCTCCTTAGGTAGCCCAGAGTGTCATGAGTGAGGGTAAGCAGTGTGCCTAGCATAAACAGGTTTAACACATTAACAGGAAGGAAGAAATTAAGAGAAATAAAGCAGAAAGAGAGTTAAATAGCAGAAAAAGAGAAAGAGAAAACAGAGCTACATACGGTAAGTCTATTTAGTTGTTTTCAGTCATGTCCAAATCTTCATGACCTCATTTGGGGCCTTCTTGGCAAAGAGTATAGGAGTGGTTTGCCATTTCCTTCTCCAACTCATTTTACAGATGGGGAAGTGAGGCAAGTAGGGCTAAGTGACTTGCTCAAAGTCATACAGTTAGTGTTTGAGCCCAGATCTACATTCATGAAGATGACTCTATTTTATCCACTGTAGGACCTAGCTGTTCTTTCCTAGGTTTCAGGCTACTAGAAGGTAAGAATTTAGTTTAACTGAACTTTCCCCGCAACACACACGCACACCTCCCATCCCAGCAGACAGCACATTGTTAAATGTTGGTGGATTATCATCTTTCCCTTGGAAATTTAAAAGCATGGAATTAAAAGGAAATTTGAAGGAATTTTATACACACATATATTATACTTGTACAGATTGTTTTTCATAAACATTTTTAGTACTGAAAGTCACTCTATTAACTTAGGACCATCAAAATATGTCATATATAACTTACTTTTCTCATAATGATTGGAGTACTTCAAATGAAATAAATAGAAAATTTATTGGGACAATAAATAAGAAACCTTGAGGAAAAGATTCTTTCTTTTCAAAGAGTATTTAAAATGTGGATGCATGTGTTTTTCCAAACTTCCCTGAAAATAATCTTTGCCTTCATATAGTGATGTGTATGGGGTAGACATCGATTCCACTTGCTGTGGTGATGATCGGGTCATGGTTGAGGCCAAATGGATTGTTGGAGAGTATACACGTCTATCTCCAACTTTGTTTCTCTGCCTTCTTTCAGGTCACAATTGTTATGTGCCACACTTGTCACATTGTCACAAATGGCTACTCAATATATCTTCATATTGGCAGTCCCCCCACCCCAAAGCCATGAAAGCTAATTTTTAAATACTGCAGAGACATAGTATGAAATATAAATAACCCAGGGGTTGGAGGAGAAGAACATGGGGTAGGGTAAGCAGAGTAAGGGAATTAAGATTAACTTTTTGGAAGATTGACATCTCAAGGATGAAAGACAGGGGAAGGGTGGGATCTCTTTGGAATAAGAAAGATAGGAATGAGTGAATGGGAGTGGACTGAAATCCTGGCTCCAGCTGTTAGGGAGAAGGGGGAGGAGGAAACCCAACCCTCTCCAAAAGGGGGAGGGAGGAAAATAGAAAGGGAGGGAGGGAGGTCTTTAAATTACTTAAGAGCCCCCAACTTCTGGTATTTCTTTCCTTTCTCTGACATACTCTGTCCAGCTTGAGGAAGTCTTCCAGGAGGAGAGGACAGCGAACTCAGGGGAGCTTCGAAACGACAGGTAAAAGGAACACACAAAAATTAAAGTAAATCTCCTCTTTCGTACTGGAACCCTAAACTCTGACTTACTTATACCGAGCTATCACCCACACCTTCTGCCTAGGTCCCTGCAGTAGCGGCAGCTTCTCTCAGCAGAAGGGATCTGCTGCTGCTGCTGCTGCTGCTGCAGATGCCGCCGCTGCCGCCGCCACCGCCAACTGCTGCTGCGTGGGAGAAGAAGGGGGAACTCTTTTAAAAAGCTTCCACTTTCTCTTATTCCGGTCTTTTGGACTTTTCATCACAAGCTCTGACCTAGACCACAGAAGGGCCACTTTCTCTCAAATCTGTAGAAAGGAATTCCTAAGGCTGGATCGTGTCACTTTCAAAAAAGTTCACCTGGTGGCGTTAAATTTAGGGATTATTCTGTGCACTCCAAGGCACCAAGCAGAGAGAGGAATATAGAAGGGCAAAGGGAAGATGGAGAGTTGGGGGCGGGGGTGGGGTGGGGTGGGGAAGAGGTGTTGGTGTGCGTGGCTGCTGGAGGTTAATTAACGGGGGACGCAGGAGACGTGACTGAGTGTGCGCATTTCAATCTAAGCAACTTTGATAAAATGAATTGGCAGCTGGGCTGATCCTGGCTCCAGACCGGTTTGTTCGAATCTCTCTAATGTGTATTCCAAACTTTACCAGAAATAAACTCTCCCCTGCCCCTGAAGTGAAATCGCTTCCCTCCAGGTCTGTACATTTCAGAGCTCTTGGGACTTCTGCAGACACTTCAACACCCCTGTCGCTCTCCAAAGTGTCATTCTTCAGACTTTCATCTTCAAACAGACAGCTCCTTCCGATTTCTTTCTTTTCTCTTTTGACTTTTTTATTTTTTATGAACTTATCCTCAACAAACATAAGCACTCTGTTATCAAACCCTCCTTCTTTCCATACCCATTCTTCACCTTCTGCCCCAGAGGTCTCCCAAAGCAGCAGGAGAAACCCCATAATGTGTCCTAGTGTGTTTCACACCCAACTTTCTCCAATCTACCTTCCAGATAACATACTTTCTCTCCCTTTTACTGCCTCTTTCTCTCCCTCTTAATCCTTTCCTTTCGTCTTTCTCTTTCTGGTAGTCTGTCTGTCTCCGACTCTTCCCTTCACTTCTTTAGCTTTTTTCCCTCAGCCATACAGTACTAATTTGTATCTGACCATTAGGCTCAACTGTGTAAATTTGTCTGATATTCATTAAAAAAAAAAACAAAAAAAAACACCTTACCTTCCGTCTTAGAATCAATACTGTGTATTGGTTCCAAGGCAGAAGAGCCATAAGGGGGGTTAAGTGACTTGCTCAGGGTCACACAGCTAGGAAGTGTCTGAGACCAGATCTGAACCTAGGACCTCTCATCTCTAGACCTAGTTCTCAGTCTATTGAGCTACCCAGCAACCCTTTGAAATTTATTAAAAAAAAAAAAAAAAGAATACCAGAATATACAGATACAAAAATAGGTTGTCCCCTTTAGATTAGTCACTTTGATAAAACTATATACTTATTCCTGCCAATTGAAACTTTACTGGAATTCCTTCAAATTTTCATTTAGATACCACTTCATACAGTATACTCAATAACAACAAATCAACATGGTTTAATTAGTATGGTGGTTTTCATGTGTAGCTGTAAACCATCTCAAAAGATAATTTCAAAGGAAGAATTTGAGAAAGACTTTTGAGCAAAGGATTTGGGGGTCAGAAGCTCTGGGATTAGATCTTATTTCCACTTACGTAGTCCTGTGTCCTTGGATTATTTAACTTGCTTGAGTCTGTATCCTAATAGCAAACAGGAAATAATGCTACTTACCCTGAGAGGAATTGATATGTAGTACAAAGAGAGTTGTGCTTGCAGATAGGATGACCTGGGTTCAAGTGCCATCTCCGACATGCTGGCTACATGACACTAGCTAAGTCACTCAACCTCTCAGTGTCCTAGTCAACTCACTAAGATGCAGCTTCATATCCCAATGAAACTACCAGGTCAGAACTTCTGCCCCCCCAAAAGGATGTGCTCTGTTGACATCATTTTGCTTCACTGTCAAATGATCAAATGAGTTAACAAATGCAAAGTGCTGGATAAATTGTTTGCATCTCATTTCCATCTTTTCTGATGGAGTTCAGATAAGACTGGTCACTGGAGAAGATACTATCCTGCTATTATTCTTTTCTACTTAATATTATGTGAATGAGTTCCTGGGTTTACAAAATAATGGTCTTTTGTTACTTGAATAAAAGTTTTAAGATGCAAGCTCAGCTCCTCTCTGTAGGTTCACTGAAAGCATTTTAAAGATGATTCCAGTAACAGCCAGGACAGTTGAGAGGATAATATACTTCATCCTTTTCCCACACAGTTTTGATTTCTTTTGTTAAGCATCAATATTTTAAAAGCTTTTTCTGCCACATAACTTAGAGATCATAAGTATTTGTCATGGCAGCATGTATTAAGAACATTATTCTTAATATTTTACAGAGGAGTATTGTGTCCAAGCAATTGTGGGCTAAGGTTTTGTCTGTGGTAATGCTCCAATTCAGTATAGTTTTTGCTGTTGAATTCTCAAGGATATGTGAATTCTCTATTTTTAGCATGGGGATTTGAAATATTAGTTTATGAAAAGTAGTGAGTTTTTGAAATATATTTGTAGGTGCTAAATTTTTTGCAACCTAAAATGATTTGCACCATTTCCACAGTATCCTGGCATCTTAATCATCATCAGGGATAATATGTACATAACACTTAAAGGTTTGCAGATAACTTTACAACTTTATATTATCTCATTTAATTTTCATAACAACCCTGTAAGAGAGGAGGTGTTATTGTTATCTTACAGATGAGGAAATTGAGGCTTAAAGTGGTTAACTGATTTGCCCAGGATCACAGAACTATTAAATATCTGAGGCCAAATTTGAACTCAGATCTTCCTGATTCCAGGTCCAGTGATCAATCCTCTGTATCACCTAATCTGCATTAATTAACAAGTTTGGGTTCCTTAAAGACAATCTTTTTTTGTAATTTCTGCTGGTAAAAACCTGATCCTAAGTTTTTGTGATAATCCAGTCTTATGCATTTATTATTCTACCTTGCATATTTATATATCCAGATCACATATGTGACTGTATCTATATATAAAAATAAAGTCTCAAGAGAGGTAATTGCTTTGAGGAATGGAAAAAAATAACCCTAATTCATGAAATCTTTAGAATTTTTCATTTCCTCAAATAAGCCCCCTTATGGAGATTTCCCCCAATCCCCCTACTTCTCATGTTTTGACAAACACAGAATATCTTCTAGGCCCTTGGGAAATTGTACTCCATCATTAAATTGATGCTTGTTGCTGTCTCAGTTTTTTATTTATGTGAAACTAAAAACATGTATCTCAAGTACCATCACATACTGATAAATCTCTCTCTGTGTTTTTGAATCTCTCAAGGGTAACTCATTTCATGTAGCCTTTTCTGCCTCTTTTTCAATTCAAGGAGCTGATAAGGCCAACAATGTCTGAAGGTACCAGGACTACCTTTTCCGGCAGGAGCGCTCTCCCACCCAATAATTCCAATAAAGAAGAAGATGAGCTCCCCACCACGGAGTTTGAGGGCCTCATGCCCAGGGGAGTTAAACCTCAAGGTATGCCATGTGTGTCATAACATAGTCTGAAAGCTGCCTGGCGCTGTGACTCCTCTGTCACAAGGTTACATGTCTTTTGCCCTTGTGTGCTCGGTTGTGTTTCTTCTTGCCAAAAGGAACAAGAAATGACCAAGCCTTATTTTACCAATCTACAAATGGAAAGACTCTCTTTTCAAACCATTATGGTTGTTTTGTTAGTCTGGCTTATACCTCCTCCTTCCTCAGTTTGTTATGAATTTCAGTGCTAGGAAAGGTGCCAGACTTTGGCCGGGCTGGAAAAGAAGCCCTTTATTTATTTCCCGAGCAAAAGCAGTCATAAAAGAAAGCAATGCGAGCTGTTTTCCTCATCCTGAGGGACTGGCTAGGGGAGGCTCCGTACAACCGGTCCCCTTCTGGATCATTGGCATCGGTGGCTGGGCAATTTAACAAATGATCCTTGGGCACTGTTCTGGAAACTTCCCCCTCATTGCTCTGGATGCCACCAAGGTACATCTTATGTTCACTGGCTAGTTCTCATTCTCCCTAGTTGAACATGATCCTTCCTTTCTATTTTGCTGTTGAATGTGGTTTGTGGTGGTTTTCACAAAGATGTAAACATTCATCTCACTGTGGTAGATCAAGCTATTTACCCAGGGGCTTTGTGGTACCTTTGCCACAATTAAAAAAAAAAAAAAAAGCCTTAACTGTTTAAAGTCATGAGTTGGCTACAGTCTTCTTTGCCAGCAAGGGCAAAGAAGGAAGAAGGGAGAATAACTGACAAATATGTAGCAATTTAAGTTAACAAACTACTTTACATACCTTAAGAGTGAATTAACACTGGATTTGGAATCAGAAGACCTGTCATTTCCTTACTGTCCAAGGAACTTAGGTGGACCAGTGGATAGAGCACTGGATTTATAATCAGGAAGACCTGAATTCTGAATCCTGAGTTCAAATTCAGCCTCAGACCCTTACTAGCTGTGTGAGCCTGAGCAAGTCACTTAACCCCATTTATCTCAGTTTCCCCATCTGTAAACTGAGCTGTAGAAGGAAATATCCAACCACTCTGGTATCTTTGCCAAGGAAATCCCAAATGGAGTCATGAAGAGTTGGACACAACTGAAACAACCAAACAATGAAGAGTCACTTAACTTTATTGGGTCTCAGTTTCCTACTCTGTTAAATAATGTGATTCTGAGGATCATTACCATACCCATGAGCTTATTAAGGCTTATGGTGGTATAGTAGAGTCCTGGACTTTAGTCAGAAAGATGTGGGTTCAAATGACACACCAGACAGTTAAATGAGCAAGTCATTTAACTTCCCTTTCCCTTAGTCCCTCATCTGTAAGTTGAGAGTGGTAGGACTAGATGGTTTCTAAGTCTCTTCCAGCTCTAACATGGTAGGTAGAATATCTCTATATAAACAATCAGAATTATTATTTGTAAAAAGTGCTTAGTAGAGTGCCTGGCACATAGCAGGCTCTATTCAAATGCTTATTCCTTTCTCCTCTTCTTTCCTTCCTTATTTTACAAATGGGGAAATTAAGTGTTAGAGATATTAAACACCTTGCCCATGGTCAGCAAACTAGTTTCATGGGTTTTTGTAACTTCAAGGCCAGCATTGTTTTCCTAGGTGTCTCTTTTGATGTATAGAATATCTATATATTATATTAGATATATATTAATATAATATGATAAGTATTATATATAAATAGCTGAGATATTTATTATAGCCTAAGAGATTGCTTCCCAGTCTTCAAGGGGAGCCTTAACTATGTTTTTAAATGAGACCAGAGATATAAAGGCTTTGGTGCCCCCTTGACAACAACTTGCTGATGAAACCAAAGAGACATCTAGTCTTCCAGCAGGCATGAAGACTTCATTAGGTCTTTTTAGTGACAGAACAAGGAGAGTTGTTTTTGTATGGTTTTCTGGTGATGGCTTGAAGAATGCTAAGAAGGCCTCTCTAACCCCAAATCTGTCATATTCAAATATCTGCATGTCTTAAATTCTATCTTTGCTTCCATTTAAGGGGAGGAGGTGTCTCTTTTCTTACTAAGGCTAACCCCCACTTCTTGTGTCATTCCTTTTCCCCCAAGTTCAAATGTCCCCCTCTATCTTGGGTCCTTGTCTCTGGTGAAGGCTTGTAGAGTGCTAAGAAGTGCTAAGAAGGCCTCCTGTCTTAAGTTCTCTCTTTGCTTCCATTTAAGAAGAACTGTTTCTTCTCTGATGGTGGTGATCAACCCTTTTACTTGTGCCCTAGATGTCATTCCTTTTCTACTGGTCTTGGGTATCCCCAAAAACTCTATTGTGGGTCCTCATTTCTCTCTACATGGAGATGGTAGATGATGTGTTGTGTATTAGTAAGAAGGCCAGTTTGGCCAGGACAAAAAGTACAAGAAGGAGAATAATACATACTAAATCTAGAAAAGTATGCTTGAGCCAGGTTCTGAAGGGATTTAAATGCCAAACAGAGGAATTTCATTTGATCCCCCAAGCCAATGGTAAACCATAAGAATTTTATTAAATAGGAGAATGGCATCGTCAGGCCTGTATTGAAGGAAAATCATTTTAGCAGGTGTGCAGAGGATGGATTGAAACAGGAAGACCAAATTATAGGCTGTAATAAAGGTTCAGATGAAAGGAGAATGACTACACGAGTGGTGAAAAGGGGAGATATGTAAGAGTTATCGTGGGGTTGAAATGGCACAATTTGTCAACTGATTGCCAAACTGGGTAAAGGAAAAGGGAGGAATTGAGGATAATATCTAATATCTTAATTTGTCCTTCTACCAGCCACTCCTTTTTACTATTCATTTGCTACATAGCAGCCAAAAATCTCTTTAAGGCATGGGATTGCCCTGCTCAAAATATCTTAAGCAGCTCTGAATGGACTTTGGAATAAAATACAAACTCTTTAGTGTGGTATGTACAGTGAGACACAATTTTACTTTCCAGTCAAACTAGACTGTGGTGACCAAAATGCAGGATACCATCTCCTGCTATTGTGCCTTCCTCATGATGTTCCCCATCCCTATAAACAAGAACCAAGTACAAATCCTGCCCCTGACATTTAACTAACTATATGACATGTACAACCACCTAGCCTCAGTTTCTTCATCTTTAAAAAAGTTTTTTTAATAACACCTTCTTTGCAAAATATTTGCTAGTAGGACAACTCTGGGCAAGTCACTTAGCTTTCTTTAATCTCAATTTCCTTACTTGTAAAATGTGGATAATAATAGTATTTGCCTTCCAGAGTTAACGTGAAGATCAAATTATATATACAAAATGCTACAAGCCTTAAAAAGGCTACGCAAATGAAAGCTATTACTAAAAAAGTTCAAAAGAGAATAGAAAGGTAAGTTGGGGGACCCCCAAAATTTGCCCACTTCTTTCAGAATTTTGCCTGGCTCCAACAGTAGGTTAATAAAAAGAGATCTTTGTGATTTACAAAACCCAAGGGATCCATTTCCTAGAGCTCTTTCTCTAAGAACAGCATATGTGTCTTGACAGAAATTGTGATGCCTCTTGAACATGAAGTCTAAGACTGTATCAACAGCACCCCCACCCAGCCAGACAACCAGTTAATTCAAGTGACTCAGTTTAAAAACTAAACAAACACAGAAGCCCTGGCAAATAAACCGGTCACAGGATTTCTAGCTGGTTGGGACTTTGGAGGTCATCCAGGCCAGACTGAATTGAACATCATTTAAATTGATCGTTGTTTTGGTTTAATCCATTGACCATGGCTCAAATATACTTGGAGTGATCCCCAGAGGGATAATTCCCCTGAGGGATGAATGGCCAGAGGGCCAGCATCATCAGGTTGTCCAGAAGGGATTCCTTTTCAGCCACTAGCTGGATCCAGATGACCTCCGAGGTCTCCTCCACCTCGAAGAGTCTGTGAAAGTAAATGTCAGAAGTATCGGAGATCTTTAAGAAGCTCAGCAGGGAATCCAGAATGGCCCTGAGAAATGCTGCCTGCTAACTTTTGTGAATAAGAAGGCTAGAAGTAAGCTAATAGGCCCCTAACATTCAGACCTCTGTTTTGTAGTTAAAAATAATTAGCACTGTGGGTTTCCTGGTACTAAATATGCCCTATTTTCTCTAAATCTTTTCCCCCTGGGAAGATGTGAAGGAAGACTCACTCTTTCAGAGCTGGACACATTATTTCTGCAATTTGTTAGTGTCCAGAATGTGAAAATATATCTCCCTTGCCACTTGGACTTACTACCACTGAGTGCCATTAATATATTTCACAAATATTTGTGAATTCCCTGTCCATGACTCTATATTTTGGGGGTGGATTGATAAAAAAAGATAAATATGATATCATCCTTGTGTTCATGAAGCTTGCAGTCTAGTAAAAGGGGTGGAACACATATATAAATAAGCATAACACAAACAAAACAGTATCTAAATACCTATTTAATGGTCAAGCAATCTTTTGCCTTCTGTCTTAAAATTCATACAAGTATCTATTCTAAGGGGAAAGAATGATAAAGATTAGGTAATTGGGGCTAAGTGACTTGCCCAGGGTCACACAGCTAGGAAGTGTCTGAAGCCAGATTTGAAACTAGGTCCTCCTGACCTCAGAAATGGTGCTCTATTCACTGAGCCAATGTACAAGCTGCTCCAATGTACAAGCAAATTAATGTACTTTAAGTAAATTTCAAGAAGGAAAAGTGATTTGTGTAAGGGGAATGGGACAAAAAGGAGCCAGAGAAGGAGTGGCTGCATTCATAAAATGACTCCTCGTTATTGTTACATTTGTGAATATAATGCACTTCTCTACTAGCAGCAATGCAATAATCCAAGACAATTTTGAGGGACTTATGAGAAAGAACACTATCCACATCCAGAGAAAGAACTGTGGGAGTAGAAACACAGAAGAAAAACATTTGCTTGATCACATGGGTTGATGGGGATAGGTTTGGGGATGTAGACTCTACACGATCACCCTAATACAAATATTAATAATATGGAAATAGGTCTTGATCAATGGCGCATGTAAAACCCAGTGGAATTGTTCATTGGCTATGGGATAGGGGGAGGGGAGGGAAAGAACATGAATTTTATAACCATGGAAAAATATTATAAATTAATCAATTAAATAAAAATTTTCAAATAAAAAAAAAGGAAAAGAAGAAAAGTGATTTGGTCACCAGGAAGTACAAAGATCTAAGTCAAAAAATTCATTTCCTCTATTTCTCTTAAGATACCCATTCCTTTGATCCTGTGGGACTGGCTTTGCATTTTCTCTAGTGTGGAATTCTATCTCCTGACTCTAGGAATTTTTACTAGTCATCCCCAATGCCTGGAGCTCTCTCCTTTCTCATCTCTACCTCCTGACATCTCTAGCATCTTTCACGGCTCAGCTAAAATCCCACTTTCTTGAAGAAATAGGTCTTTTCCTTAATATTAGTGTTTTTTCTCTGAGATTATCTTCAATTCATCATATATATATATGTTTCATTTGTATATAGTCATTTACATGTCACCTCAATTAGACTGTGAGCTCTCTGAGTGCAGAGACTGTTTGTTTTCACTTTTCTTTGTATCTCTAACAATAAGTACAGTTGGCTGGTCCATCTAGGCAGTTAGGCGTCACTGTGGATAAAGTACTAGGCTTAAAGTCGGGAAGAAAAAGGCTCAAATTCAGCTTCAGACACTAGCTGTGTAACCCTAGATGAATCATTTAATCTCTATTTGTCTCAGTTTCCTCAACTGTAAAATAAGGATAAAAATAGCACCTACCTTGCAGGATAGTGAAGATTAAATGAAATATTTGTAAAGCACTTAGCCCAGTGCCTGGCACATAGTAGGAACTAAACAGATGCTTATTCCTTTCCCCCTAACAGGTGCTAAATTAGCATTTGTTGACTTGTCTTGACTAGGTCTTCTGGCCCCAGAATCAATATTCCTTTTTTTTTTTTAACTCTACATCAAAGTCAGCCAGTGAATCTCAGGGCCAGGATTCTCATCTAAGTCCTCCTGGTTCCAATTGCTGCTTTCCAATTCAGAGCGCTCTAGCTCCAGTCAAATTTCATGACTAAACACATTAGGCCTGTCAGTCATGACTTCAGAAAGGGCATGGTTTTGAATTATTTGACAGAGATAATTTAGTGCTATATGATGTCCTTCCATTTCAACAAGGCAACTCACCTTACCCCACCTCCCCAATGACAGTAGAGTAAGAAAAAGGATTATAAAAATTCACAACAAATTGTGGCTTTTTGGAGGTCAAAAAACAATATTTAGCTAACTACAATACCAACTCAATCAAGGAACTTGCACCTTGAATAATCCACCTGCATTCTCAAACACTACTTTTAGCTGGGAATTTAATGATGGTAAAAAGCCAGCTCCAGCCCTTGTTACTGATCCAACATTGCATTATTAGCACTAAAATATTGTTTCGTGTGGTAGCTATAATATTTAGTTTGTGATCTGAGTATAGTGAATACAAACAGAAAAGTAGATCTAGAGTACAACATGAAAATCTCATCGATTGGGTTGATATATTCAATTTAGGTAAGTCAGGATATTTCTCTGAGATAAAAGGATAATTTGCAATTCTCATTACTGTAAATACTGTTTCACTTAAGGTCAAAGTCAATGTTGGACCATGATGGTGTAGATGGTCCAGCAGTTCTTACCCAGAAGGGCTTCAAGTACTGGTTCTCTGATAGCAGACTCCATGCCTTTTTCTAAAGATCCCCCATTGATGCTTAGGTCAATTCCTTTGCTTTTTTCTACAATTTTTAAACTAAATATATGAAAGGGCATTGTGGCAATATGGCCTCAGCAGATGCCTCTTTCCATCTCTCTTTCTACCCATCATGTCTAGTTGTCTTTTTCTTGGTTCTGTTACATTTTATAGTTGCTTTTATGTTATTTCAGGAAGTAGCTGGACTACTGGAGTCCCTTTCAATCTTTCCAAGTACCTGAATCCTTGTCACATTCAAAATATGTGTGTGTGTGTGGGGGGGGGGGGGAATGTGTGTGTGTAGGTGTTAGAATGTTGGGTAATTACTCTTTATTTCCCTCTTCCTTTCTCCTATCTTTGAATAGCATTATAACTTTGTTCCTTCGTTCCTTCATTCCTTTGTTCCTTCTCTCCCTCCCTCCCTCCCTTCATCCTTCCCTCCCTTTCTTTCTCCTCTACTCTCCCTCCTTCTTTCTTTGTTTCCTTCCTTCCCTCCTTCCTTCCTTCCTTCCTCTCTCCTTTTTCATCCTTCTTTTTCTCCTTCTTCCTTTCCTTCTCCCTCTATCTCTATCTCTATCTCTTTTCCTCTGATTTTTTATCTGTCTCTGTTTCTGTCTCTGTCTCTCTCCTCTTATTCCTCCTCCTTCTACTTAACTGACATTATCTTCTTGGTCTCCTT
Source organism: Gracilinanus agilis (assembly GCF_016433145.1). Lineage (NCBI taxonomy): Eukaryota > Metazoa > Chordata > Mammalia > Didelphimorphia > Didelphidae > Gracilinanus > Gracilinanus agilis. The sequence continues at coordinate 613,995,567 of NC_058130.1, forward strand.
TAGATCATCATGGTGTATCTCCCCCTTTATGTCTCAGGGCTTTGTTCAAGACCCTCTTCTCTACTCCCTATATTACCCTTTTAGGGAAATTTCATTAATTTGTTGTCAACTGTCATCTCTTTGTTCCTGACCACTGTAATTTTTTTAGTTCTTTCAGATATTTTTGTTCTTTTCTCTGTATTCTTCCTTCTTATTAGGCTGTCACTTCTTTTATTTTATTTTTAAGATAACAAGCCAGGGAGGCAGCTGGGTAGCTCAGTGGAGTGAGAGTCAGGCCTAGAGACAGGAGGTCCTAGGTTCAAACCCGGCCTCAGCCACTTCCCAGCTGTGGGACCCTGGGCAAGTCACTTGACCCCCATTGCCCACCGTTACCAATCTTCCACCTATGAGATAATACACCGAAGTACAAGGGTTTAAAAAAAAAGATAACAAGCCATGCACTTTATTTTACTTTATTATTATTACAAAAGAAACCAATTGTATTAAGTAAGTGACCAATGTGGTTAAACAATACAAGCAAAAAGACTATAATTTACCAATCCTAAATTAAAACCCACTAATTTAGAGCATCTCCCCAGCTTGTGCTAATGATCTTGCTTTGGTTCTTGTAGTATTTCGTGGAAATCAGTGCTTTGATTTTTCTGTTTTTCCTCCTTCACACAAAATGATAATCACACATCCCTTGATGTTCAGTGTGTCCCAAAAGTCTCAGTGCAGTTTAAAGCTAGTGAAACACACAACTGTGCTAAGACTTTTGAGACACCCTGTACAATACAGGCTTATGACAATAACAATTCTCACTTCTTTAATAACTTCACCTTTTTCTTTCTGTACAGTTAGGGGGGAAAGGACCATAAGTAATCATTTCTTTATGGTTTTATTATGTCTTCCTGTAGCAGTCCCTCTCTTCTCATTCCCCAACTTTAGTGTCCTGTGGCATTAGAAATCAGACAACCAAGATAAGTTAGCACTGTGTGCAAAATGCAAGTAAATAACTTCATGAGGCCCTGAACAATTATAATTTCAGTTTATGGATTTTAGGAGCTGATTTTTGGTTTTCTGAAGGTTTGTTTCCTTTTCTGATTCTTGTGTCTATTTCAGAAGACTTTCCCCTTTTGGTAGCCTAGTTCTAGAGAGATGACTTATCATGAAGCAACAAATATCCAGCAAAATAAATCTTTGTTTCAAAAAAATTTCATATGGTGCATTCCAAAGCTAAGTAAAAATTACTTAATGTATATCTACTGCTTTTGATTATCCATGTCAGTACTCCTCTCCATTAAAGTAGATTAATGAAGAGTTCCAAAGACTTATGTTTTCAGGAATTTATATAATAGAGGCTTATATGATAGATATAAAACATTTTATAGACATTATCTCTTTTGTTCTTTATGGCAACTTTGTGTGGCAGATACCGTTTAATCTCCATTTTACGGATGAGGAAAGGTGGTGACTTGTGAAGGGTGGCAGTTAAAAAGAAATTGGTGTGAGATTTGAACCCAGGATTTTCTGATTCTAAAACCAGCATCCTAATCACAATGGCCCAAAAAGCGACACCCCAGAGAAGTCATATCTTCTGAGAGTTGTTCAACATTAGAGAATGTAGAGAGCCTATAGGAGTGGTAAACTTGCAAATGTCAGTCTAGAGAATTAAGCAAGTTCAGACCACAACCTAATGGAAGGAAAGTGCTCTGTTGGGGATTATGTACTATAATGAGGCAGAGTAAAAATAAAGATAGAAAGCAGGTTGCAATATTGGTCTACTGTACTAATGTAGCCAGGTTAACTCATTAAACACTATGTCTGTTTAAAATGCCTTTGTGAAAGCCAATAGAATAGTCTAACTGGAACCATCTATTTCTCGAGGCTACAACTGTGATTGTACTGTGATGGATGTTCAGAGCTGAATTGAATTTTAATCTTTTGTTAGTAAGATTGACATTAGAATGAATTACAGATCCACAAAATAACTTCCTCATGAGACCTTGCTTTTGCCAACAGCCATAGTTTTGCTTACAGTTGGGAAATTCCAGTTCCAGTAGAGGTAAGATCCTCCTAGAGGCTTTTTAGCACAGATGGCAAAAGTTTTGTTTGAGTAGGAAGAGAGCAGCAGAGAAGGATAAGTGAGACAGATACCAGGAATTCGATAGATTTATAATTCAAAAGTGAAGTGTTAAGTGCGACCCAAATCAAAATAGTTATCATGATGAGAAAAGATCATTCAAATTTTAGTCACTGTGAATGAGTTTTGATAAAGACACAAGAATTCATGGAAAAATGCCGTAGGGCTGAGCCAAGAAAATTAAAGATCAGACTGAGCAAGTGGTTTCTCTGTGACTCCTCCTCCTCCTCCTTCTTTCTTCTTCTTCTTCTTTCTTCTTCTTCTTCTTCTTCTTCTTCTTCTTCTTCTTCTTCTCCTTCTCCTTCTCCTTCTCCTTCTCCTTCTCCTTCTTCTTCTCCTTCTCCTTCTTCTTCTTCTTCAATTCTTGTCAGTTTAATTTGATAGAAGGACCTAAACAAATTCAAGTTCATAGGGTCTTTCTCTAGGAACTTGGGATCATAGATTTCAAGCTGGAAGGGACCTTGGGCATCATCTAATTCAATCCCCTTAATTTGCAGATGGGAAAACTGAGGCATAGAAAGGCTAAGAAACTTGTCCCTGGTTACACAGGGGCATACATTGCAAAGCATGGATTTTCAATTCAATCCCTTGACTCCAAATCCAGTTCTCTTTTCACTATATATATATATAATATATATATATATATATATATGATATATGTATCATATGTGTATGTGTGAAGATTGCAGGTATCTCTATGCATCTTTATGTCTCACTGGATATTTCCAACTGCATCACCCTAAAGGGCCCCAATTCAGCATTTTGGCTGCTATGCTTCCAACTCATGCAGGCAGGTTGCTGGGAAGCTCCTTGTGGGTGGTTAGCTCATGCTTAGTTTGTTGCCTCTCTCACAGATTATACATAGCATTGCCTTCAAATCCATCCAGGAGCTCTGAGAGGGCATATAGGGAAGCAGGTCTTCCCTCCATGAGGACATGCTCTGGTACCTGAGGCCAAAGAGAAGACTCAGACTTACATATTCTGACATTTATAATACATCACAACATTTAACTTACCAAATTCAGCTTTGGAAAAAAAACAAAAACAAAAACAAAACCAATAACCTAGTATCTCATTTTTTTTCTAGTTGAATTAAATACCAAGCATAGAAGGGAAATAGGAAATTCAGAGGCAATGATATCTCTCTTCCCTTTTTGAACTTTAAAAATAATCTCTTCCCTCCCCCAATTTCTCTCTCTCTCTCTCTCTCTCTCTCTCTCTCT
>NC_058130.1:613999003-614017964 GCF_016433145.1 Gracilinanus agilis
TATATATATATACATATATATATATATACGCATTCCTTTTCTCCTCTCTGTTTGCTTTCTCACATGATATCTCTATCTCAGTCTCTCTCTGTCTTTATCTCTTTCTCTGTTTCTCTCTCTCTCCATCCATCTCCTCTCCTCTCTACATCCTCTCACTCTCTATCTCATTATCTCTCTTTCTTTGTCTGTCTCTGTTTCACTCTCCCTTCTTTCTTTCCATCTTTTTCCTTCCCCTCCCTACAAATAGCATCCTTATAAATGCACTAAAAAACTGCATCTCTGAGGAATTATACACAGGCCATCTTAAAATAACTTCCTTTTGATGTCATTGAGTTGTTTCAATCATGTCTGACTCTTCCTGACTCTATCTTCTTGGCAGAGATACTGGACTGGCTTACCAATTTCCTTCTCCAGCTCATTTTTCCGATGAAGTACTGAAGCAAATAGGTTTAAGTAGCTTGTCCAGGATCACACAGAGTATCTAAGACCACATTTGAACTCATGAAGATGACTTTTTCTGATTCTGAGCCCAGTGTTGTGTCTACTGAGCCACCTTGTTGCCTTGTACAGCACTCCATGGCACTATAAATTATATCTTCTGTGACCTGGTGCCTAGGGGTGGGGAGTGTGAGAAGTAAGCATTTCCTAAGAGAAGGTTGTCCCAATGGGGAGGTGGAAGGAGCTGGTGAGTACATAGAGCTCAAAAATCCACACATTCTTCAGGGTCAAGTGATTTAAATTTATTAAGGGAAACTAGGCATTTTCTGACCATTTCCTTTTTTATCTTGGGTATCAGCTCCCTATTAGACATTTTTGTCCTATTCTCTTCAGGGCAAAGTTAATCCTAATTGTCAGGGAAATCAAAGGCCAAATAAAAATCCAGCCACTGCTTTCTCTCTGTCGTCAGTTTTAACCATCCTATCTACCTCCAAGCAAAGATTCTGTCCCTTATTTAATGTTCTGCTTTCCTTCAAAATAGCTAAAACTCCTTTAATCTTAATTTCCCTTGCCAACCTCAATCTGAGCTTGAGCACTCCTGACACTCTTTTTACAGGGTCACACACCAATTGGTCTTATATTCATCTTCTGTTAACAGGTCTTACTTCTATCTTCTGTACATTTCTTTTAAAAATTGAATTGAGCTCCTTGTGCATATGCATAGGTCTCTTCAGACTTAAATATTATTTCTCCTTATTGAATTTTTCCCCCTTTGTGTCTTCTGACTTTCCTTCTTAAGCATCTCTCTTTTCTCCTACACTGACTTCCCATGGCATTTTAGATTCTGGAATCTTGTCCTCTCCTTCCTCTGAACTCCGTAATCCTCTTTCCCCAAATCTAGTGTTTATGTCATACTATGTCCGGATTTTCTCTCCTTTCCTATCACAAACTCTAAGGAGAGGTGGACACTGAACATTCTCCACCCCATAGGATTACCATCATTCCTACCACAGCAACCAATTCTTCCTTCATAATAAAAATTACATCCAGAGTACACTTTCCCCTTATTGATTCATCTGTCTTTTGAAAGATAATTTCTATCAGCAAAATAAGTAAAAGGTGTACTGATTACTCAAATTTTTTTCTTTTTTTGGAGGCGGGATAGCTGCAAATGAATTCCAGCAATTCTCTAGATAAATGAAGTTCCCCATCATCATCTTATATTCTTTCCTCCCCCCAAAAAAAAATTCTTTAGGGGAAGGATTGGTTCACATTGGTTTTTATATCCCCAACACCTGGCAAACAATAGTTATTTGCTGATTGATATTATGCTCTTGTTCCAGGCTCCTGGTGTTTCCCCAAATCCCTATCTATTTAATATCTGTAGCTGAGTGTCTGTACCATACACAAATAACTTCATTCAGGATAGAACATCTTATTTAGAACAGTTAATCAAAGCAAAAAAAACATATGCAAAAAGAACTCTAATTCATAAACATGTTTACTTTTTCATACTTCAGATATTGTTGTTGTTCAGTCAATTTTTTTTCAGTTTTATCTGATACTTTGTCACACCATTGGGACTTTTCTCGGCAAAGATGTTGGAATGGTTTGCCATTTCCTTCTCCAGCTCATTTTACAAGTGAGGAAACTGAGATCAACAGAGTTAAGTGACATGACCAGGATCTCATAGGTAGTACTTGTCTAAGACTAGATTTAATCTCATGATCATGAGTCTCCCTGACTCTAAGCTGTTATGTGTGTTGATTGCCCTTAAGTCTTGAACCATTCATTCTCCACTGGGTGTTCCCTTCAGCAACTAACTTGTGTTCTATCGATTGTGCTATCCAGTTACCCTACTTCTGATATTAGCACATATTTAATCCTTACCTCCATATTTTGCAGTTCTATATGTACCTTTTTCCACCTAATGATAACCACTAACTATGGAGGCTGACTTTTAATCAAGTGGGAAAGTAAATATTGAACAGTATCAAAACGCAGACATTTTCTCCTCTGAGAAGTTCTCTTAGACACTTGCTCACTAAAGCTAAAGTCTAGACACTGTTAGGGTTTCCCTAAAGATTGTGAAATATCCCCTTGCTGTCATCACAGGCTTCCTTGGATGTAGCTCTTTCCCACATTTTAATGAACATGTTCAATATAAGTAGAAAATACTCTGAAAGCTGTAATATTTCTTAAATACAAAAGAAAAAATATTCCTACACTCCATTGTAAAGGAAATATCTTTTTGATGACTACTTGGGATTATTAAAAAGTTCTTTTATCATCTAGTTGTTATAAGAATTGTTAGAGTTGAGGTCTATGAAAAGATATATTAAGATCTTTATTTTACTATAAGTGATTCCTCAAATCCTGAATGTTAATTAATTCATCTTCTGTTTAAGGAATTTCAGTCATATTTTATATGCTGGTTACTTATTGGTTTTGCTAAAGAATGTGCTAAATTTTGATGACCATTATATAGTACTTGTTAAGAAAAAACACTGTGTTGCTATTTTAAAACATATTAAATCCTTTATTTTTTTAAAAGCCCATTTAATAGGAATAAGTGCTGGATTAGAAATCAGAGGTTTTGGATTTTAATCCAAGATCTGCCTCCTGCTATCTATGGGGCCCTGGGGAAATCACTTTCCATCTTTTGGTCTGTTTTATCATCTTAAAAATGAAAGGATAAGGCAATTAATGTTTTTATTAAGTACCTACTATGTGCCAGGCTTCTAGTCAAAAATGAAACGGTCCTTGACCTCAAGGAGATTATATCTTATCGAAGGAGACAATAGGTACATATGTAGGTATAAACACATACACACACAATATATATAGCCAAGGTGACCTTGAATGAAGAAGACATTTGGGATGAAGAATGGGAGTGGGGAATAGAAGAAAACATAATTCTTGAGCTCTATCTTGAAAGAAAGCAGAGATTCCAAAAGGTAAAACAAGGAAAAGAACATTCTAAGCATGAGGGACAGAGAATGCAAAGGCATATATATGTATGTATGTATATGTATATATATGGATAAGGGATGAAGTGCCAAGTGTAAAGAACAGCATAAAGGCCAGTATTATCTGAATATATTATGTTTTGGAGATGAGCAATGGGAAATAACACTCTAAAGGTAAAATGGGGCTATGTTGTAGAAAGGTTTTCATGTTTAATTTTATTGTTGTTCAGTCCTTTTCAGCTATATCTGACTCTGTGACCCCATTTGGGGTTTTCTTGGTGGAGATCCTGGAGTGGTTTGCCATTTCATTCTCCAGCTTATTTTACAGATGAAGAAACTGAGACAAATGGAGTTAAGCAACTTACCCAGGATCATAGAACTAAATGTTTCAGACCAGATTTGAGTTCATAAAAATTCCATATCCAGAACTCTATACACTGTGTGACCTAGATGCCCTTTAAATATTAAATAGAGGAGTTTATATATGATCCTAGTAGTATTAGGGATCCACTAGAGTTTATTTTGTAGTGTGAAGTTGGGAGATAAGGAGGAAGGTAGGCTAGGAGAAGGAAGGGAAAGGAAGGGAAAGCCTGAGGAAGGGAAAAGAAGGTAGGGAAGCTGGGGTAGCCCCCAAGCCCAGGAGGGGAAATTGACTTGAGCTCTTTGGAGCTCGATAAGGATCAGGTAGCATTTATTGTAGAATATCTAAGTTCTATTTAGATTTGGAAAGGGAAAAGTTAGGCATGGAAAAAGGGTCTCCTCTGGTAGGCACTCCTCCTCTGGGGCTGAGAGCCAGAGTAGAGAGAGCTGAGAGTGCTGAGAGAGTCAAAAGGCACCCAAACTCTCTCTTTTATACTTTCTCCAATACCTCCCACAAAGGAAGTGGGAGGTGTCGGGGGAAGTTGTAGCAGGGAGCCCTGGGAGACTATGTCTCCCAGGGCTTAGAATAATTTTAAACAACATAGTAGGTAGGGTTAGAGGAGTGATGACACAATCATATCAAATTATTTTGATATCTGTGGGGAGGATGGATTAAGATAAATGAAGACTTGATAAAACTTGAGGCAAAGTGCTATTGCAATAATCCAAGTGAGAGGGGCCTGAATTAGGCTGTTGGCTGTGTGTTGAGTGGAGAGAAATGGATAAACACAAGAGATATTATGAAGATAAAAACCCCAAAATTTAGCAACAGCTCTATGGTATGAGGGAATATGAAGAGTCAAAGATGATGTAGGGGCTATGAACTTCAGTGACCAGAAAGATGGCAGTCTTCTCAGTAGAACTAAGAAAGTTCGGAAGAGGAATGGGTTTGTGGGAAAGATAATAAATTTTGTTTTGAATGTATAGAGTTTCAAAATGGCTATTGGACATGCAGTTCAAAAAGTCTCATAACACTTATTATAATAAGACCTGATCTCCAGAAAGTGATCCAGGATGGAAATGTAGGCCTAAGAATCATCTGCTTAAAGATGATCACTGAACCCATGGAAATTGATGAGGTTGCCAAGTGAGAGAGTAAAGAGAGAAAAGGCAAGAAGGATTGGATTAGATGAACATTAAGGTAGCTCATTCCACTCATGGACAGCTCTATTCTTGGGAAATTCTTCCTCAGAAAAATCCTAAATCTGTCTTGCATCATGAAGAGCCTGTTTTGGGGAAAGAGGCATTTGCATGATACTCTTTGAAGTGACAGAGGGAGAATCCAGCCAATAGTATAGTTTATCCTCAATATATCTGTGGAAGAGTGCCCACTTCATAAAACCCTTACTTTACATCTTGGAATCAATATTATGTGTTGATTCCAAAGCAAAGGAGTGGTAAGGGTTAGGTAAAGGGGGGTAGGTGGCTTGCCCAAGGTCACACAGATAGGAAGTGCCAGATCAGATTGGAACCTAGGACCTCCCATCTCTAGGTCCAACATTCAATCCACCTAGCTGTTTCCAAAGCTACCCATTTTTAAAAGGTGGAAAATCTAAAACAGACATTCTAGGACTTACCCAAAATTATTTAAATAATTTTGCAGTTATCTAGTGTATTTATCATATATCATTGTATATCTTTGTTGTCATAAATTATAAGTCTTCCCTGATAGACTATAAGGTACATAAGGGCAAGCACAACTCATTTATTGTATGAATTTTGTATTTCTTTCAGGTTTACAATAGATACCTTAGACATATTTGCCAAATTAAATTGAATTGGTAGAGATGAGTCAAAAGCAATGTTGTGTTTTGGAAAGAACATTGGATAGATATAGATCTTAGTCTCCAACTTCACCACTCTTTAAATGCATGGCTTCAGGCAAGTTATTTAAACTTTCTCTGTCTTAGTATTTTCATCTATAACAGTGATTCCCAAAGTGGGCACCACCGCCCCCTGGTGGGTGCTGCAGCGATCCAGGGCAGTGGTGACAGCTACAGGTGCATTTGGAGGTGGTGAATAACTGTAAGGGGGTGGTATTAGTATGTGACGGGGGGGGGGGCGCTAAGTAATATTTTTTTTCTGGAAAGGGGGCGGTAGGCCAAAAAAGTTTGGGAACCACTGATCTATAAGAAGAGATAGATAATAATAACTGTGCTACATACTTCACAAGAGCATTGAGAACAAAAACTTAATAATGTCTATACAATTTTCAGGCACCTTTTTTTTTTTTAAACCCTTACCTTCCATCTTAGAACCAATACTGTGGTAAGGGCTAGGTAATGGGGGTTAAGTGACTTGTCCAGGGTCACACAGCTAGGAAGTGACTGAGGCCAGATTTGAACCCAGGACCTCCCACCTCTAGACCTGACTCTCAATCCACTTGGCCACCTATGTGCTGCCTTGAAGTACCTTTCTGATGAACTCTCCCAACTTCATATCTAGAATGGTATTTCTAAGACCCTGCAGAATTCCTTTCTGAGAAAAAAAAAATTATTAATGTGTCCCATTTTTTCCTCTCTATAGATCTAAAGATGTGGCTTTCAAATCAAAGACCCTTACTGGTTTCCTTCTATTTAATTCTTTTGAACACAGACTTTCTGAATGTCACAGACATCCACCTCTTCAAGGAAAACTGGGACAGCAACAAGGTGGACCATCACACAGATCGATATTACAATGAAAAGTTGATTGTCCGCCGAGGGCAGCCTTTCTACGTCCAGTTGGACTTTAATCGTCCTTATGATCCCCAAAGGGACTTCTTCAGGCTGGAATATGTCATTGGTGAGTTCTCTGACTAAGTAAGAACCATAATAACAAGGGGTTAGGAATAGGCACTGGGTTGGGGATGAAGATTGTATTACCTGACTTTTAGAACAGAGATTTGAATTGTGTGGTTTAGCAAACTGAGAAATAAACTGTTCCAAAATGTAATTCTCCACTGCTGGATTAACATGAGCTTAATGGGGAGTCTTCTAGGTTTCTCTGTGGCAAATGATGCTAACTTTTGGTTTTGGAAATAGACTGCTAAGTATATTAAAATAATCATTATATGCTTGTGCTTTTTAGAGTTTTGATCAGGAGAATTACATTTTGTCAAAGGGTTTTTCTGCATTTATTGATGTGATCATGTGGTTTTCACTCATTTGTTTCTAATATAGTTAAATTATATTCATTGTTTTCCTAATGTTTAATCATCTTTGCATCCATGGTAGGAATTCATCTTCATCATTTGAATGCTTTTTGTGCTATATTACGGTAATTGTTTTGCTAGGTTATAACTTTTTTAAATGCATTTTGCTTTTCATTAATAATATAGCTCTATAGTTCTCTTTAATTTATCCTTTGCTGATTTATGTATAAAGGCTATATTAACTTGATTTTTTTAAAGTTTGGTGGAGTTTTTCTGCCTTAATTATTAAGAATAACAATGTGTATTGCATAGGTATTAATTGCTCTTAACATGTTTAATAAAATTCATCTAAAAGCTTATTCAGACCATGGAGTTCTCTACCTGTTCCAAACCCACCTTCCCCATAACCTCTCATCTTTGGAGGTTTTTTTTTTAAACTCTTACCTTCTGTGTATTGGTCAATACTGTGTATTGGTTCCAAGGCCAAAGAGCGCAAGGGCTAGGCAATGGGGGTTAAGTGACTTGCCCAGGATCACACAACTAGGAAGTGTCTGAGGTCAGATTTGAACCTAGGACCTCCTGTCTCTAGGCCTGGCTCTCAATCCACTGAGTCACCCAGCTGCCTCAATGGAATTTTCTTATTAAATTTTTACTTCCTCTTATTTGGTTGACTGAAATTTTTGTTTCTGCTTTCACTTGATTGTTTTAAAGTAATTCTTTAAATTCTAAATTTTATTAACATATAGTTATGTTAATTTCTGCTATTTAAAAAATGTCTGTCCTTTTACCTTGGTTTTTTATTATAATAACTAATATTTAAATAATATTTTATAGTTATAATTTGTCACTTTTGGTTGCATCTCAAATTTTTTGGGTTTTGGTTCAATATCATTCTCTTCCATAGAATTCTTACTTATTTGTGTTTTTTAAATCTATTCATTCTTCAAATCTTCATAATTAATTTTCCATTTATATCTGTATCTTCTACTTGTGTTCCCATTATTTATTATTTCTTTTATTATGTTATAGTTTATAAAATATGTGTTTAATATTTTTCTCTTTACATTTATTAATGATTTTTTTATTTTTCCTAGCACATGGTTGATTTTTTATAAAGGTACCAAACGATATTAAAATATCTCTATAAATAGTATATACATATATATTCTTTTTTAATTAGTCTCATTTGGGTGGTGTCATACTTCTTTCAAATCTAACTCTTCCAACAGTCTGTTCAGTTCTTTATTTTCTCTTTTTGTTTATCTGAATTTGTTTAAATTTATCCAGTAGAGTTACATCCAGATCTCTTATTGATGTTTGGTTTGTGAGTTTTCTTTGTTGTTGCTATGGTTGTTGTTTAACAATTCAGTTAACTTTTCCTTTAGCCATTTAGATGTGATGCCACTTGGTACATATATGTTTAATAAATATATTGTTTTGTTGTCTATGGAGCCTTTAAGCATAATATTGTTTCCCTATTTACCTCTCTTGGAAATATGAATTTTCCTTTTTCTCTTTTTGTAAAGCACTCTTGCTTCCTACATCAATGTCAGTGTCCCATAAACACTCATGAATACTCTTCACCATCCTGTCTTTATCTCACCTTGAAAAAGGAAATAAAACTTCTGACTGCCCACGTGGGCCTCCACATCCATTGTTAAGTCAGAAAATAATTCTAATACTGAATATCTTAGGGAAAATGATGAGTAACTAGCCCTGAATTTGAGGGTATTTTAAGAGCATTTTGAATTTCTTCCCTCTGACTATATATTCATTGTTAAAATAAAATAATTTCTTCTTTAAACCTTTGCCCTGACGTCCTATTACAATGTCTTATTATAGTACAGTTATGATCATGGTTTCCTCCAAAGCTTAGCCAGTGGAGTAGAATTTCTGGGGTGGGGGAGTAGGGTCCTACCCAGTGGAAAGGCCTCAGGTATGAGTCGAGAGATGAACTGCATTTGCTGTCGTATAAGGACCTGTTTACTGAGACAGTCATTGCCAAACGAGTTTTAAGGTGATTAATTTATTAACTATAGGGGTTCTCAGTGCTCTTTTGACAATTTATACGAAACATGTTAGGATTAGGATGCTTTCCATCCTGACACAAAGATTACTTGTATTGATCACAGAATTTTGAGTCAGAAGACCTGGATCCAAATTCTATTTCTATCAGTTATTATTACTATATTATGGACAAGTCTTTTTACCTTTCTATACATCTATACAATGAGAGAGGGATAGGGTGGATTATATGACTTCAAAGGTCTCTTCTATCACTTAAGCTATGATTCTGTACTGAAATATATTTAAAATCTATTTGTGTGCAAGAAAGGTGTAAGGTTTTCCTTCTACTTCCCATTATTATCTGGAAAAATAATTAAATTTTATTCCAATATAAATAGCTTTTTGGAGACAGTGCATTTGAAGATTTTCTATTTCACTATAGCTATGAAGAAAAATAAATCAGAGAATTTCCTATTCAATTTTGAGAAGGGAGAGAGGAAAGGAAAAGCATTCATCTAGAACCTTCTTTGTGACAGGCATTGGACTAGACCTTTACAAACATTATTTAATTTCATCCTCACAACAACCTTGCAAAGTAGATATTGTTGTTATCCCCAATTTATAGTTGAAGAAACTGAAGCAAACAGGGATTAAATGACTTACTCAAAATCATATAACCAGTAAATATCTGAGGCCAAATTTGAACTCAGAACTTCCTAACATCAGGTCCAGCATTCAATCCACTGTCCCATTTCACCAAGTCTTTATAATAGTGGACAGTGAGCTACATTCTCGAAGTCTATAGGGTAGACTGCATTCTGGCAGGTCTTAACAGGCTAAGAAGCCTTGGAGTATGGGCCTGACGAAGGATTCCATTTCTGTCATCCAAGCACCAGTCAACCCAAGTTCAGAGGGTCTCATGAATTTTATCACCCCCAGTAGACTACAATACCAGCTGCTAAAAGAACGAAAACTTGCTGTTTTTGTCAGAAGAGAAAGTATTCAGATGAAAATATAAATCTTATGAAAATGAAGGAGTGAATGAGAAAAGGAACCATTTCAAGCAAATCTGGAAAGACAACAGCATGTGGCTTTCCTTCTAGTTAGGAATCATGATGGAGGCTGAGCTTCAGGTAGGTCACACGGTTACTTCAGGACTTCAGTCATGAGTGCAGTACTGAGCCACGTTTTTGCCTTTTAAAAAAATACATTTCTGTGGCCTCATTTGGACTCAGAAATAACTCTTGAAATGCAGTGTTTTTCCTTTTCCTGTTGGACTGAATAAAGCTATGGAAATTAGGCTTTAAAGCAATTGTCTGTAACAAGAACAGACAAGAGCAGAATGCCAACTGGAAAGAAAACGCAATGTGAAGATCTGGTTTATAGATCCTAGGTGTGCTGCAAGTCAAGGAAGTTCAATATATGAAAATTGGTTTTTTTAAAAAAAAAAAGGAAGACAAGAAAAAATAGATGGAGGGATGATAGATTTTACAATGGCATTCTTTGCATTCTCCAAAGGAATCACCATCTAATTCCTTTAAATAGCTCCCTTAGTACATTTGAGCTATGATGAGATTCACCGAAGTTTGATCTACACACTTCAGGAAGACAGCCATTTATTTATAAAGCAAGTCACAATTATATAAAATAGAACCTTCTCATTTTCTTTCCAATTTTTGTTGCTGGAATTTAAAGCAAAAAAGGATCCTAAAGATAATTTTATCCGACTTCCTCCCTTCCTCCTATCTAAATCCTCCAACATTTTACATCTGAGAAAACTGAACCCAAAGAAATTAAATGATTTGGTGCCCCGCTATTGACTTATACCAGGTGAGCTGGGTTGTGTTAACAGTTTAGTCTTATATTATTATTAATAATCTCTATATCCAACCTATGGGGCCAATAGATACATGTGAATTTCCCTGATAACAAAATCTTTAGTAATCAAACCTTCTTAGTTGGGCTTCAAGGGAGTTCATCTTATAAAGTATAGGTGGGATAGGATAGGGGAAAGAACACTGGATTTGGAGTCTAAGAAGCTAGGGTTAGATACCAAGTTCTGTTATCGACTATCTGTGTGATGCTAAGTGTCACTTTATTCTTTGAACTTCTCTTTTCTCAATCATAAAATAAAGGGATTGGACTAGATCAGAGTTCGTAACTTTGTTGTGAAACATAAACCCCTTTGGCAGTTCAATAAAGCCTGTGCATCCCCTTCATAGAATGTTTTTAAAATGTATAAAATTAAAACATAGGATTACAAAGGAGACAATTATATTGAAATTTAGTGGTTGTATATATTATTTATTTTTTTTAATTGTGAGTCCTAAATTCTCTCTACTTCCTGCCACTTTCCCATCAATTGAGAAGACAAGCAAGCAATATACCAATTATACATGTGAAATCATGCAAAACATATTTATATATGAGCTATGTTTCAAAAAAAGCAAGAAAAATAAAAGGGAAAAAATATACTTTAGTTTGCACTCAAAGTTCATCGGTTCTCCCTCTCATTTTTCATCATGAGTCCTTTGGAATTGTCTTGGATCATTGTTTTCATCAGAGTAGCTAAGTCTTTCACATTTGATCATCGATGCAATATTGTTACTGTTAATGTGTTTAATGGTCTTTTGGGTCTGTTCACTTCACTCTGTATCAATTCATATAGTCTTTCCAGGTTTAAAATATATTTTTTCACAAGTTCATAGACTCTCAGGTTAAGAATTCTCTATAAGGTCCACTCCTACCTGATAAACAATGGTCCTTTCAATTATTCTTGATTGTAAACTATATTATAGAGAGTTTCAACATGTTATTTTTTCCTGATTTGCTCTTCCATACCTTAATCTATTAAAATTTCATAGGTATTCCTTGTGCTTTAATAACCCTCGTCTTTTAACTAACCACTGGTATTATACTGTTATTCATGTGAGTTAAGTAGGAGGTGTTAATGAATTTGAGGTGTGGGAGTGGGTGGGAAATGTACTTGGTGGTCTATCCAAGCCTCTTTTTCTTTCCACCTCTGTCTGTGGCCGTGATAAATCATGAAAGGCGCTGAGCATTAATTATAGGTTCTTGTAACCTGGAGCCTGAGCTGTGAAAGCTTAAGGATGGCTTGTGGTGTTAATTTGCTTTTACTGAAACGTATGCCTCCCTACAGCTTTTGATATAATGTGGAAGGAAAGGGAAAAAAAAAAAAGAATTCATTCTAAGGAAAGAATTCTCTGTTGTATATCTCTCCCTCCATCAAAGAACTGAAATATCCCAACCTCTTGAGCAACCTGGTGCTTTGAAATAACAATAAATAGGATTAGCCAGAAAGATTTCCCTTGGTGTTTCAACCACTCCCAGATAGTAAGTGAATGAGGTCCATAGAGGTAAAGCACCATTTAGTGAAACATAGCTGTAATTGAAGGGGGAATTGTGTACGGGGCATTTCGGCCTTTCTTGCAGCTCTCCTGAAGTAGCATGATGCTCAGATCTGACCTACAGGCATCTGAATTTACAGACTTCACAAATCAGGTGAATAATTCCATATATACCCCAATGAATCAATTTACTTAAAGTGCAGCTCTTCTCAGTCGTGTTCCAGTAAACATGCCCTTCTCTTCAGGTTTTGTCTTAGAAGTAATGTATGGGTGATTGCCACAGTATCTGAAATTCCACCTTTAAAGATTCATTCTTTGGGATTTCTTTCTCCCTGTGGTCCTCTCCTAGAATGCTCTTTGAGAAAATAACACAAAATAATTAACCCTGAGGTAACCTTGGTTAGGTGTGTACAACTGACTCTCAAGGTTGTCGAGAGGAAAGCATTTTCTAAGATTAAAAAGGCTAGAACTTGTTACTGAGAAAGCAGGCTCTAGAGGTGTTCATCCCTTCTCATTTTAGAGAAGCACAGATTTTTCTGGATAACGTCTCTTTCCCAAAGAGAGTCACTGGGAGAATCTATTCACTCAAGTGTGTTTATCTACTGAATAACACTGATAGCTACTCATTGGAAAGTCCTAAGTCTACTTTAGTGGTTTACACAAGCATACTATGGCAAAAGTCCTGAGTCTATACCGTGGGACTCTAAGGTTATCAGAGCAACTTTTGTTCATGTTCTAGCCCTCTTCTCTACAGAATACTACCACTCTTTTCTAGGAGTAACTGGATTGGCAAATCTGCCCAGTAAAAATTAGGTCTGAGCCCCTACCTACTACATAACATTTATCTTTAAAAAACAATAACTGCTTTGTTTTATTTATGTTTTACATTAAAGTTCCCAGGTATCTCTCTCACTCCTGATCCAGCACTAGAAAAGGCCTCATCTGAAAAAAAAAATATATATATATATATAAGTATATATAAATATATATGTATGTATGTATGTATATATATATATCACACACCATATATATATATAACACATGTTTCTATTTATCAGTTTTTTCTCTGGAGGCGGACATTCACAGTTATTATTCAAACAATATTTCTGTTTCTGTGTATAATATGCTCTTGGTTCTGCTCATTTTATTCTTCATTATTTCATGTAGGTCTTTCCATGCTTTTAAAAAATTTACCTGCTTCTCATTTCTTACTGCAAATGAGTATTTTTCATCACAATCATATGCCACAACATTTTAGTCATTCCTCAATTTCCAGTTCTTTGTCACTACAATGAGAGCTGATATAAATACTTAAAAAAATTTTTTAAACCCTTACCTTCCGTCTTGGAGTCAGTATTGACTCCAAAGCAGAAGAGTGATAAGGATGAGCAATGGGGGTCAAGTGACTTGCCCAGGGTCACACAGCTGGGAGTGTCTGAGGCCAGATTTGAACCTAGGATCTCCCGTCTCTAGGCCTGGTTCTCAATCCACTGAGCTACCCAGCTACTCCTTGATATAAATATTTTAGAATGTATAGATTCTTTCCCTTTTTTTCTGATCACCTTAGAAACAGATGTAAGAGTATTATGGCTGGGTCTAAGAGTATGCAATATTATAACTCTTCAACTTCTTTTAATTTTTCTACCTTCTTTTAAACTAATGTGTCAATGCATCCTAGACAAATGACATTGGCATAGGAGAGTTGGTTCTTCCCAAACATAGACACATTCTAGAATGAGCTCCATGTGTTGTTTTTATTCTTAGCATAGGGTCAATTGAAAAATAGAGCAATTTATAACCAAAGAATGTAATGTATTATAAGTGTATAAAACAGATAATGGGGCCATGAACTAACTCCTCTTAAAAAAAATGAAACAAATAGTGCAAATAGAAACAGCATTTAGTACAGTTTGGTTGGAGATTGGTACACACCCATGGTTCCCAAACTTTTTTGGCCTTCCGCCCCCTTTCCAGAAAAAATATTACTTAGCTCCCTGGAAATTATTTTTTTATTTTATTTTAGTAGTAATTAGTAGGAAAGCTAAATGCACCTGTGGCCATCACTGCTCCCTTGGATCACTGCCACACCCACCAGGGGGCAGTGGCGCCCACTTTGGGAATCACTGGTATACACAAAGGGAATTACTATGAAATAAAGGCAGAAACAGGTTAGTAGCAGCTTGGGGATTTCTTAAAACTCCATGCTCACACGCTTGTATTTTATTTGGTGGGCAATGGAGAGCTAAGAATGTGAGGTGATCAGAATTGTTAACTTGAAAGATTATTTTGACATGTATGAAAAGAATAGATTAGAGAACACTGAACCTGGCAACAAGAAGAACAGTTAGGAAGTTACTGCGATACCATAAGTGAGAGGTTATAAACGCCTGCACAAAGTTGGCAGCAGAGGGAGTAGATAAGAAAGGGCAAACATGAACACTATGTCCAAAGTAGTATCCACAGAATTTAGCAACTGATTTGAATTTGGGAATAAAGGGAAATAAAAGGTCTAAAGTGAGCCTAAGATTTTTGAAGCAGGATGATTAGGAAATAGAAACACCATCAATAGAAATAGAGAAACCAGGAATTTTTTTTTACTTTTCAAATTTAGATTTTGAGAGAAAGATATTGAGTTTAGGTTTCTATTATGAAAAAGAACACTTAGCATAGTTTCTGGTACTTATTAGGTGCTTGATAAATGATTGTTGATTTGACTTGAAATCAGTTGTTTATTTTAAAATCAAAATTTCTAAAGTAACTCATATTCTTTACATTGTTACTTTAGAAAAGTAAAAAATAAATATCTAAAATGGTTAAGAATCATGATGAGGATTATCAGATGAGTAAGAAACCAATTGAAGGTGTGGCAATATTATAAATGTTATAATAGGAGTTTAAGTTGAAGGTATAACTTTGTTTTCTACTTCATACTGCATGCATACATTCTACTTCATACATTCTACATCTTTAGTCAATCCAGCTTTATTAGCACAACTTAAAAATGACTTCAGTCACACTCATAGTCCTTTAAGTTAACTGGTGCATTGTCATGACAGACAGAGGGAAATATCCAGTTCAATAGGTAGTTAGAGATGTGAACCTGAACCTTGAGCAGTGATGAGAACTAGAAAGAGAAATTCATGAATATAATAGGATAAAAGTGGTTGTGTTATTCAGTCACGTATAATTTCTTGGGCCCTCATCTGAGGTTTTCTTGGCAAAGACACTAGAGTAGTTTGCCATTTCCTTTTCCAGTTCATTTTACAAATAAGGAACTGAGATAAATAGAGTTAAGTATCTGAGGCTAGATTTGTACTCATGAAGATCAATTTTCCTGACTCCAAGTCCAGTGTTCTATCCACCATGCCACCTAATTGCCAAAAAAAGTTTAGAGAAATTATAAAAATAGATAAGTTTCCCCCCCAAAAAAAAGTTTAGAGTAAGAAAAGAACAGAGAAGGCCCAGGAAAGGGTCAAGAGAAACATTCACCCATAGAAATTGCTTTCCTCCCAACAGATGGAAGGGGGGAAATGTGAGCATTTGGGAAGAATTAAAGAGGAATAGAATATGTTGGTAAGGAACTAAGAAAGCAAGTATTGCCTTAACAGTTTGGTTGAAAGTCAGCCAATAATTAATTAAGTAGCCTTAATGAATCCTCTTGACCTCTCTAATGCTACATTTCCTCATCTTTTAAATAAGTGGGTTTGGCCTAGATAATCTATATGATCCCTTTCAATTGTAACATTTGAATACTCTAGGATTTTTAGGGACTTTTCCCTATTTGCCCATTTAGTGCATCTTTTTGAATTATTGTCTCCACTGAATTTCTGTATCCCCTCCTTCCTTCAATTCAGATTAATTTGTCCTTTTCCAAAAGGTTAGCAGCTTTCATAAAAGTGCTAGGTGATGGAATTTGAGCAACGAGGGAGCTGCATATTATCTTATTCTAGAATACGGAGGAGAAGGGTTGATAGAAATATAATGATTTTTAGACCAATATATAAATATATTTCCTTTAGTTCTCATTGTTATTTTTCTTTTTGACCTTTAAGCAATCATTCCAAACATAAATATAATTCTAACTACGTGGCTTTCATATTTTACAACTTTATCTTTCTCTAAAAGAAAATATTTTTTCTTTAAATATCCAAGTCTAAATTGTTTGCTGAATTATATATTAGATTTTCTTATGTTATGGTAGCATTTCCTTTTTATACTTGTCTTCCCCAATCCTAGCAACCTATCTTTATGAGAGACAAGAGCTAAACAAGATTTGATATGTGTTTGTTTTATAAGCAATTTGTACAAAAATATATCAATTTTGTGAAATGAAGTCTGTTTGTGGGATACTAAGTATACAAAACTTTTGAAAAAGTTCAAGCCCCTGCCCAAGCAGTTCCTACAGTGACTTAGACAGGAGAAAAAAGCCCGACTAATGTTTATTCAGTTGATTTTTGTACAATTTCTATGATTGTCTACTTATTAGATTAGGTTTTCAATATTTTCACCAGTCTAGCATAATTCAATTTAAAAAAATTAATAAACATTTATGAAATGCCTACTATAGGCAGGGTCCTCTATTAGGTGCTATGGACTTAATGATGAAACAATTACATAATTGCAGACTTCAATGAGCTTAAAATCTTGTATAAGCAATGAGAAATGTATACAAAAAAGTATAAAACCATTTAGAAAATAATTAAGAGCATAAGGCTATGTCAAGTAGCCTCCTGGCTAAGAAATGTATTTATTTATTTTTAATTTTTATTTTAAACATTTTCCCGCAGTTACATATTTTATGTTCTTTCCCTCTCCCTCAAAGCCCCCAAATCCCCCTTAGCTGACACACAATTCCACTGGGTTTTAGATCTATCATTCATTAAGACCTCCATATTCCATATTATTGATAGTTGGACTAGAGTTATCGTTTAGTGTCTACATCCCCAATAATATCCCCATCAGCCCATGTGTTCAAACAGTTGTTTTTCTTCTGTGTTTCTCCTCCCACAGTTCTTCCTCTGAATGGGGCTAGTTTTCTTTCTCATAAGTCCCTCAGCCTTGCTCTGGATTCTTGCATTGTGTTAGTAGAGAAGTCCATTATGTTCGATTGTACCATAGTGTATCAGTCTCTGTACAATGTTCTCCTGGATTTGCTCTTTACATGCTGCGTTAATTCCTGGAGGTCATTCCAGTTCACATGGAATTCCTCCAGTTCTTTATTCCTTTGAGCACAATAGTATTCAATCACCAACAGATACCACAATCTGTTTAGTCATTCCCCAATCAAAGGACATTCTCTCATTTTCCAATTTTTCACCACCACCAAGAGCATGTCTATAAATATTTTTGAACAAGTCTTTTTCCTTATTTTCTCTTTGGGATATAATCCAAGCAGTGCTATGGCTGGATCAAAAGGCAAATAGTCTTTTAAAGGCCTTTGAACATAGTTCCAAATTGCCATCCAGCATGGTTGTATCAATTCACAACTCCACCAGCAATGCACTAATGTCCCAATTTTACCACATCCCCTCCAACATTCATTACTCTCCCCTGCTGTCATTTTAGCCAATCTGCTCTACATGTGAAACGATACCTCAGAGTTGTTTTGATTTGCATTTCTCTAATTATTAGAGATTTAGAACACTTTCTCATGTGCTTATTGATAGTTTTTATTTCTTTATCTGAAAATTGCCTATTCATGTCCCTTCCTTTATTTTTTGTACAATTGATTTAGCTCCTTGTGTTTTTGAGTAATTAGACCTTTGTCTGAGTTTTTTGTTATAAAGATTTTTTTCCAATTTGTTGCTTCCCTTTTAATTTTGGTAGCACTAGTTTTGTCTGTACAAAAACTTTTTAGTTTAATGTATTCAAAATTATTTTACATTTTATAATTTTTTCTAACTCTTGCTTGGTTTTAAAATCTTTTCTGTCCCATTGATCTGACAAGTATACTATTCTGTGCTCACCTAATTGGCTTATATTTTCCTTCTTTATAATCAAGTCATTCACCCATTCTGAGTTTATCTTGGTATGGGGTGTGAGATGTTGGTCTAGATGCAATCTCTCCCATACTGTTTTCCAATTTTCCCAGCAGTTTTTGTCAAATAGTGGGTTTTTGTCCCAAAAGCTGGGTTCTTTGAGTTTATCAAAGACTGTCTTGCTGAGGTCCCTTACCCCTAGTCTATTCCACTGATCCTCCCTTCTGTCTCTTTACCAATACCATATAGTTTTGATGACTACTGCTTTATAGTACAGTTTAAGATCTGGCACTGCTAGGCCACCTTCCTTCATATTTTTTTTTCATTATTTCCCTTGATATTCTTGATCTTTTGCTCTTCCAAATGAACTTTGTTATAGTTTTTTTCTAATTCAATAAAAAAGTTTTTGGTAGTTTGATAGGTATATATATATATATATATACACACACATATATATATATATAGCACTAAATTAGTAAATTAATTTGGGTAGCATGGTCATTTTTATTATGTTAGCTCATCCTATCCATGAGCACACAATGTTTTTCCAATTATTTAGATTTAGTTTTAATTGTGTGGAAAGGGTTTCATAGTTGTGTTCGTATAATTCCTGTGTTTGTCTTGGCAGATAGATTCCTATGTATTTTA
>NC_058130.1:614020606-614027950 GCF_016433145.1 Gracilinanus agilis
TCTTCCAAATGAACTTTGTTATAGTTTTTTTCTAATTCAATAAAAAAGTTTTTGGTAGTTTGATAGGTATATATATATATATATATATATATATATATATATATATATATATACACATATATATATATATATATATAGCACTAAATTAGTAAATTAATTTGGGTAGAATGGTCATTTTTATTATGTTAGCTCATCCTATCCATGAGCACACAATGTTTTTCCAATTATTTAGATTTAGTTTTAATTGTGTGGAAAGGGTTTCATAGTTGTGTTCGTATAATTCCTGTGTTTGTCTTGGCAGATAGATTCCTAAGTATTTTATATTGTCTAGGGTGATTTTAAGTGGAATTTCTCTTTCTAACTCTTGCTGCTGAGATATGTTGGAAATATATAGAAATGCTGATGATTAATGTGCATTTATTTTGTATCCTGCAACTTTGCTAAAGTTGTTGATTATTTCCACTAACTTTTTAGTTGATTCTCTAGGATTTTTTAAGTAGACCATCATATCATCTGCAAAGAGTAATAGCTTGGTCTCCTAATTGCCTATTTTAATACATTCAATTTCTTTTTCTTCTTTAATTGCTCCTGCAAGTGTTTTCAGTACAATGTTTAATAATAGAGGTGACAATGGGTATCCTTGTTTCACTCCTGATCTTATTGGGAATGCTGCTTCTAATTTATCCCTATTGCATATGATGTTTGTTGATGGTTTTAGATATATACCATTTGTTATTTTTAGGAAAGAACCTTCAATTCCTATACTTTTTAGTGTTTTCAGTAGGAATGGGTGTTGTATTTTGTCTAAGGCTTTTTCCACATCTATTGAAATAATCATGTGATTTTTGTTGGTTTGCTTGTTGATATGGTCAATTATGTGAATGGTTTTCCTAATGTTGAACCATCCTTGCATTCCTAGTATAAATCCCACCTAATCATAATGAATAACCCTCCTGATCACTTGCTGGAGTCTTTTTGCTACTATTCTGTTTAAGATTTTTCCATCTGTGTTCATTAAGGAGATCTGTAGTTTTCTTTCTCTATTCAATTTCTTTTTCTCACATGGGATTATTTAAGTATTCTATTTCTTCTGCTGTTAATCTAGGCAATTTATATTTTTGCAAATATTCATCTATATTGCTTATATTGCTATATTTATTGCCATATAATTGCACAAAATAGTTTTTAATGATTGCCTTGATTTCCCCTTCATTAGAGGTGAGGTCTCCCTTTTCATCTTTGATACTGTTAATTTGGTTTTCTTCTTTCATTGTTTAATTATATTGACCAGTACTTTGTCAATTTTATTTATTTTTTCAAAGTACCAGCTTCTAGTCTTATTTATTAATTCAATAGTTCTTTTACTTTCAATTTTATCGATTTCTCCTTTGATTTTTCTAATCTCTAATTTAGTTTTTAACTGGGGATTTTTAATTTGTTCCCTTTCTAGTTTTTTGCCCTCTCTAATTTGTTAATATATGCACTCAAGGATATAAATTTCCCCCTGAGTACTGCTTTAGCTGCATCCCACATATTGTGGTAGGAAGTCTCATCATTGTCTTTTTTTTTCAATGAAATTATTAATTGTTACTATAATTTGTTCTTTAACTTGTTTTGAAGAATCATGTGATTTAATTTCCAATTAGTTTTTGATTTACCTATCCAAGTGCCTTACTAATTCTTATTTTTATTGCATTATAATCTGAAAAGATTACATTTATTATTTCTGCTCTTTTGTATTTGTTTTCCATGTTTCTATGCCCTAGTACATGGTCAATCTTTGTGAATGTAACATATGCTGCTGAAAAGAAGGTGTATTCTTTTTTGTCCCTATTTATTTTTCTCCACATATTTATTAATTCTAATTTTTCTAGGATTTCATTCTTCCTTATTTATTTTTTGGTTTGATTTATCTAGATCTCATAGAGGAATATTTAGATCTCCCACTATTATGGTTTTACTATCTATTTCCTTCTTGAGCTCTGCCAGTTTCTCCTTTAGGAATCTGGATGCTATACCATTTGGTGCATACATATTGAGTACGATATTTCTTCATTGTCTATACTGCCTTTTATCAGGATGTAATTACCTTCCCTATCTCTTTTAATCAGATCTATTTTTACTTTGGCTTTGTCAAAAATCATGATTGCCACCCCTCCCTTCCTTTTCTCAATTGAAGCCCAATAGATTTTGCTCAAGCCATTGACCTTAACCCTGTGTATGTCTACCTGCCTCATGTATGTTTCTTGTAGACAATATATGGTAAGATTCTTTTCTCATCCACTTTGCTATTTGCTTCTGTTTTATGAGCAAGTTCATCCCATTCACATTCAGAGTTATAATTATCAGCTGTGATTGGTGTTCCTTGATATTTGAATTGTCTCTTTCTAGCTTCTTGTAATATTTTCTCCTTAACTTGGAAGCTTTTTATTTGGCTATTACATTCCTGGGGATTGTCTTCTGAGGATTTAGTGTAAAAGGTGATCTATGGATCCTTTCAATGTATTTTGCTCTCTTGTTTAAGGACTTCAGAGCAGTTTGTTGGATAATTTCTTGTAGTATGATATCTAGATTTCTATTTGTCTCTGATTTTTCCAGAACACCAATAATTCTCAAGTTGTCTCTTCTAGACCTGCTTTCCCAAACTGTCATCTTCTCATTGAGGTATTTCATGTTTCCTTCTATTTTGTCAGTCTTTTGCCTTTGCTTTATTAATTCTTGCTCTCCTGTGAGATCATTGGCTTCTAATTGCCCAATTCTAGTCTTTAAAGACTGGTTTTCTGGGGGACAGCTGAGTAGCTCAGTGGATTGAGAGCCAGGCCAAGAGACGGGAGGTCCTAGGTTCATATCTGGCCTCAGACACTTCCTAGCTGTGTGACCCTGGGCAAGTCACTTGACCCCCATTGCCCACCCTTACCACTTTTCCTCCAAGGAGCCAATACACAGGAGTTAAGGGTTTAAAAAGAAAAGACTGGTTTTTGGCTATAATCTTTTGGTTTTCCTTTTCAGTCTTATCTATCAGGCTCTTCATGGCTTCCAGCTGATTATCTCTGGTCTTCAATTTACTTATCATTTCATTTGATTTCTGAACCTCAATTTCCAATTGTGAAATTCTGCCTTTTATAATGTTATTTTCTTTTTGAACTATTTCCCACTTTTCTTGACAGATCTCTTCTATCTTTCTTATGGTCTCAGATTTGAACTCTTCAGGAGCTTGTGACCAATTTCATTTTGCGGGGGAAGGTTTGGATGTCTTTAATAGGTTGTCCTCCTCTGCTTTCTGGTTTTTTTCTGTGCAAAAGTTATCAAGTGTTAGAGCTTTTTTCTTGGTCTTTTTGGTGGTTATTTCTTGAGACTTGCTTGGCATCATTATGCTTTCTCAGCCAGAGGTCTGAGTGAGGCAGGCAGACTCTTTATGTATAGAGCTAAGGAGCAGTTTTTGCCTGAGGCTACTTTGCTAGTCTCCTGGCTTCCACTGTCTGCTAGGCTTCTGCTGTCTATGGCCCCTCTCAGTCTCACTCCTATGCCCAAGGTCTGCACTCCCCAGCTTACTGTGCTTTCTAGTCTAGCTGTTCTCAGGGTCAAGCCCCGGGTGGTCCTAGTCAGCTGCCCAGAACCCAGAAATTAGCCCACACTTGCTCCTCTGCCTGATGTTCTCCCCTGAGTCTCAGCATGCTGAGCTGCTTCCACTGTCCTCTGCCTCTCTCCACTCCACTCCTGGGCCCAAGGTCTGCGCATTCTAGCCTCATGGGGTCTCAGTTCTTGCTGTTCTCAGAGGCAAGTTCCTGGTGGTCCCAATTAGCTGCCAAGAAGCTAAATTTCCACCCTATCCACCGCTTGCTCTAACTCTGGTACACAGCCTCTGACTCTGGTACTGTGGGTGGGGTGAGAAAGGGTTGATCAGCTCACGTTTTGATGGGAGCTATTTCCTCCCCTTATAGCGTGGAAATGGCCAAATCACATGTACCTTCTATATTGCGTCCTATTGTGGGGTCCCTTTGTTTATCTGGATTTGGTGGGGTTTTTTGTCCTTTGGAGGTATGCTGGTAGTCAGTGGTGAAGAGAGTAAAGTGCCCTGTTCTACTCTGCAGCCATCTTAACTCAGAAGTCCTGGCTGAGAAATTTAAAGAGGAATCATGTTGGTTAAGTGGCATAGTGGGTAGTACTGGGTCTGGAGTCAAAACAATTCTTCTTCCTGAGTTCAAATCTGGCCTGAGACACTTATTATTTGTTTGGTCCTGGGAAAGTCACTTATTCTTATTTGCCTCAGTTTCCTCTTCTGTAAAATGAACTGGAGCAGGAAATGGCAAATTGCTACAGGATCTTTGCCAAGAAATCCCCCAAAGGGATCAGTAACAGTCCAACATGCCTGAAATGACTGAACATTTCTGTCTAAAGGACTAGGTGAGGTTACATATGGGAAAAGTGTGGCATTGAGCTGGGACTTGAAGAAAAAGAGGATATAGGTGTACACCGGATAGAGTGTTGGACCTTAGTGTCAGAAAGGCCAAAATTTATTTACTCTGTGACCCTGAGCAAGTCATCTAGCCATCTGGCCACTACTCCTCATCTGTACAATGGGGATAATAACACCGCCTACCTTCTATAGTTGTTATTAGACTAAATGAGATAATACTTGTAAAGTATTTTGCAGTACTTAAAATGCTAGGTTATATTTGTTGCTAGTAGTAGAGAAAAGTTCATTTCAAGGAAAGTAATAGGTTCAAAGCCATGGGGGGGAAATGGTTTAAAAAAAGAAGTATGTGTTGGAAATGGAAGAGATTAGAAACAGAGAGACTAGTTAGAAAGCTCATTGGTAAGGAGATCCAGAATTAGGATAATAATGGCCAAAATGAAAAGGAAGAAATACAGGTAAAATTGGCAGGACTTGGAAGTTAATGGAATGTCAATAGTAAGGGAGAGTGAAAAATCAGATCACTTATGAGACTTCTTGGAGATAATTAGTAGTGGTTTCCTATTATTTTTCCAGCCTACCTTATTTCTCAGGATCCATAACCTTTTCAGGATTAAGATGTGTGTGCGTGCATGTGCGTGTGTGTGTGTGTGTGTGTGTGGTCAAAATCTTTATTTAAACTCACTAGACTTTTGGTTATATAATAAATGGCCAAATGAGTTTCCCAAAAAAGCAATTGGGAAAAATACTCCCAAGGTATAAGTATTCGAAAGATAGTGTAGAAGAAAGTAATCCTGTCTCTGCTGCTTCCTAATTGAACAAATCATTTGATCTCTTTGACTCTCAGTCTCTTCATCTATAAAATGAAAGAGCAGACTTACATGACTTCTAAGGTCCTGTTCAGATTGAAATGGAAAATACCATGAACCTAGAACTCTGAGGTTTGCAGTATGGATGGTTGGGAGAATGTTAGTACCATCAGTTCAAAAATACTTCATAATCAGCTTCTCCATTCTTGTCTATTCCTATTCAGTCCAGCCAATTCTGAAATGGAACTCAGATTTAGATAGTAATCATGGGTGACAGCCAGCAGAGAAGACATTCTTCTCCTTGCCCTCATATCATGACTATCCAAACCACAATGATATAAGTTGCATTCCAATGGATATAGCTCCAAAAGTTGCATCCCAAAGGGCAATAGCTCTACTGGTTGAGTAGAAGAAGTTCTTTGAATAAAGGGATTTTATTAACAAGAAGATTCTTTCTGGAAGGGTACACTGTTCTGCTCTAGTTCTGCCAGGGTTTACGGGCAGGGAAAGGCTATGCTGTGGTTAAATATAACACCAACACGAATGCCAAATGTGAATACCCAACATTCATGCAACTTTGAATATTGAAGTGAAAAATTCAAAACCACAGAAGTTGTGCTCCATCCAGGACTACCTATCCACATTTCCTGCCAGGGCAATTTAAAGGGACAAATGGTCAAGGAAGCAACTTAGTCACAAAATGGTATCTCAGGAGCATTTGGTGCCAGAGTTGACTCAGACCTGTATTATAGACATGGAAGCCTGGAGAATCTGAGCTGATGGAGGTAAATAAGACCTAAAATCCCTGACGAGATAGAAATCGTGGTGGAGATAGAACCCAGTTGGAGCACTAAAAGGGACCTCAGAGGCCATTTGGTGTCTCTGTTTCTTTCTCTGTCTCTATCTCTGCCTTTCCTCATTCTTCAGGAAAAAGAAAATTAGAACTGAGAATGTTAAGTGACTTGCTTAAGGTCACATAGGTGTTAAGTGACAAAATTGTCATTATACTACTCTTCATTTGGAGAGGTAAAGGTACAATTAGGACAGAACTCAGCTTGTCCTCCACTGACATTTGGGGAAGCAACATGGTATGGTAGGGAAAACCCTGCCTCTTGAGTCAGAGGACCTGGATTCAAATCCTACTTTTGTCACCTCCCACTGATGTGACCTTGAAAAATCACTTAACTTCTTAGAACTCAGTTTCCTTGTTTTAAATGAAAATGTTGGACTAGATGAACTTTTGGATCCTTTCAATCTCAAAATCTATTAATTTATGATTAGGATGTTAAGAAGAGGTAGTCTCATGTATATCACTTGTTATTCACAACTTTTCTTATCCCTGTCTTCCTCTTATATGTGGCATAGGCTTTGTCACTTCCCAGAATTGAGAAGCTTGGCTAATTAACACTTGTATAATTGAAACTGAGTGGGGCTTGAATTTCATGGTCTGAATTAAAGCATAACACAGTATATGTTTCCTGACTTTTGAACATAAAATCATTGTGCTTTGTGGAGGAAAAGGTGAACAAGGTGAAGAAAATATTTAATGAAAATGAGTGTGCCCATGGCTATTATCTCGTCTTTTTCTCTCCTGATTTATGAAAAGGGAGAAAGGGGATGATATCTGAGAGGAATTAAAACCCTCTTAAGGATGACTACAAACTGGATCAAATATTTATATGTTTTGCTCTCATATTTCCTCATTATGAGAGTTAAGGAAAGAATATCTAGAATGCTTTTTGAACTCCTTAGCAGGAGTGACTCAGTAATAAGATGGTCCTATCACAAACCTTGTTTTTTATTGTTACAATAGTACAGAAGAATTCCATCCTTCTAATGTTCTTTAAAGAGGCTTAACCTTCATTGCGCCCTATTATGGGAAGTAGGGTCTTTCTGCCATTAGAACACCACATGAATGATTAGTGCAGATAATAAAAACTGAGCATCTATAAATTTTTATCTCTCCTTTCCTCCTCTCTTTCTTTCTTGCCTTTCCCTCCCCTCAACTAGTCTCTTTCTTGCTCTCATAATTCTTCCCTGCTTTGTCACTCCAGGCATATCTCTCTCTCTCTCTCTCTCTCTCTCTCTCTCTCTCTCTCTCTCTCTCTCTCTCTCTCTCTC
>NC_058130.1:614030899-614061225 GCF_016433145.1 Gracilinanus agilis
TCTCTCTCTCTCTCTCTCTCTCTCTCTCTCTCTCTCTCTCTCTCTCTCTCTCTCTCTCTCTCCCTCTCTCTCTCCCTCTCTCTCTCTTTCTTACTCTGTCTTGCTCCTGTCATGACTATCTCTTTAGTTTTTAGGTCTCTTTATCTCTTTCTATGTCCCTTTTTCTGACTCTCTCAGGGTCTCCTCTCCTGATATGTCTATGCCTCTCCTTTTCTTTCACACTCACAGCAGTATACATGTGTACAAAATCCTTCAGTCTGAAAATAACCCTCTTATAACACTGTTCTCTCTTATAGCACTATTATTTTAATAGTCTTTCACAGGATTGATTAGTGAAGTTGTTCTTGTCTTTACTTAAAGCTGTTTATTCACTTCCTAGGCAAAAGGAAATCTATGCCCTAATATTCTCTTCACCCCTGCCCTGCTCCCTCTCTTCTCTCCTCTGTTTGGAGCAGACCTGGTTAGCAACTTGGTTGCTCCTGTTCCTAACAATTCATACATTGCTTGCTGCCCTTTTTTGAAGTTCCTCAGTGAGCCTTCATGTCTCCTCTTCAGCCTACCCTTCATGCTTGCCCTTTATTTAAATTTACTAGGGGTTTCCCTCCATTGTATACTCATTGTCCCACCTGAGAGTGTTATCTTTTGGAGTGAACATTCTCTTAGAGTCTCTGGGAAAGCTGTGCTTTGCTTCAGTACAACTCAATTCAACTTAAAGAGTACTTCTTGAATATTTGTTATGTGGCTGATCCATTTTGGTTGTTGTTGGGGACTCAAGAAGAATAAGATCTGGTTTCAACTCTCAAAAAACATACAGTCTGATTAAAGAGATAAGAAAACACATATGAAAGATTTAGAGAACTATATATGGCAGCATATATGCCCAATTGAATATAATCAAGTGTTGAAAATGCATAGTAAATACAATTGATCAATGTGTATTGATTAAATATATATCATCTGCTATTCACCATGTTTCGTCATGAGATTTAAGAAGGAAAGAAATGATCGTTGCTAAAAATTCTTGGGGAAAGAAAAGGGATTTAAGATAGGAGTTGAAGAATTTGTGGAGGGCAAAAGGAAAGCTATTCAAGAAAACAGAGAGGAGAAATAGCATAGCTAGAGGATAGGGTATCATTGTTCACTGCCTATAAAGTGCTGATAAAATAAGGATAAGAAATGACATCACTTGGCAAGTCCAGATAGAGACAACCTGGAGGATTTGGATCCATTGTCCCATTTAGGGAAGTCTAAAGATTAAGCTAGGTAGTTCAGTTGAAAGAGTTAAGAAGAACTGAGCTGAAATCTGTTCTCAAACACTTTCTATGCTATGCGATGCTGGACAAATCACTTAATCTCTGTCTGCCTCAGTTAGCTCAAATGTAAAACAGGGATCACCATAGCACCTACCTCAGGGTTGTTATGAGAATCAAATAAGATAATATTTATGAAGTGCTTAGCATAATACTGGGCACATAGAAGTCTCTTAGTAAATACTTCTCTCCCCTACCTCAGTAATTTGAGCAACCAAATCTCATTAAATTTTTGTGACTTTTCAAGGACACTTGCTAAGTAGCTAGATCAGTGCCTTGAGTTTCAGCAAGGAAAGATTTCATGTAGGTGCAATAGGAAGAGCTGCTTGAACAATACCCATCTCTTTTTACTTTAAAACCCTTTATGCATATCTGTGTGTGCAGTTAAGACTTGCTAATCTGAATAAACTCAGCTATTCACAATTTATTCAGCCTCATACTGATGTGAAATAATGATTTAGCCCTAAAGAATTTGAGGGACCAGTGTTTAGACTGGAGGATAGTTATCATGAAAAGGCCTTTTTAACTCTAACTTTGACCATATGACATGTGGTTACCCACAAATGATGGCTGTCAGAAAGAACATATTCCAAAATATCTCCTCTAGTAGTCCTACACAGTCTCTGGAATTCTACCGTAACTAATATAATGGCTCTGGTGACTCTTGTACAAATGAAAATCTGTTTCTAGGGATAGATAATGAACATAACCACACAGATTATCTGAATAGAAACAAAGGGAATAGGACAGTAAGGCAGAAGACAAGTATGCACTCATCCATATACACGTATGTATGTTTATATGTTATACATACATATAGGTCCACATGATATATGTTCATACTGGGGATGGGGGAGAAAGGCAAACAGACAGAGACAGAGAGAACATCAGATGCTGCCCAAGAGGACAGATTTGGTGGGGGCACCAGAATGCAGTCTTCTGGGGCAGGCAGGACACAATGTAGAGGAATCAGGCATATGGGAAGGAAGAAGGGATCAGTTTAGGGCATGAGATTTGAAAGAGAACATAAATGGGGGAGGAGGGGACTCCAAAATGTAAACATTTTCTTTAGGTCTGGGTTGCCCATAAAATGTTCTCAGATATGTACTAGAATTCAGACCATGATTAGTCAAATGATAGATTGTAAAAAAAAAAAAAAAAGAAAGAAAGAAAACTTTTACAAATATAGACCTAATAGCTGACAAAATATTTCTCGATCTTTCCATTGGGGCCTCAGAAATCCCTTTTTAAACTGTTTTGTCAAGCTTTTGCATTATTTCAAGGTAGGAGTAAAAAAATTCTTCCTCTGCAACTCTCATCTCTGCCTTTTAAAAAGGACAGTCCATTTTTGATGTCCCAGAATCCCCGAATTAGGTTTATTTTAAAATTTCAGACTTGCCAAGAAATTAGTCCTCAGTGAATACACCAGACTTCCATGTTTTGAAGCAATTTGTTTCACACTCCCCCACCTCAAAGTTACTCTGACTGAAATGATGAGAAGGAAGTAATAGAGACAGCCAGGACATCATTTTCAATCACACAACTTTTTTATTTGCGCAACATATTTCTAAGTGATGGAAAATGACACCCTGACTGTCAGCAGTGCTTCATTTCCATCACTTCTAACTTTCTTATTTGTAAAACAAATTGCTTGAAACATGTCAAAGACACGAGTTTAGTATTAGCTATATTCAAAGGGGGAAAGGGGTGACTCATAAGGAAAGCATAACTTAAAAAGTCATTACCCTCATTCTTTCGGATATCAACATAAGGCAATCAGGGGCAGGAGGCAGCAAGAAAAGTCCATTTTCATGGACTGAGATGGTCATGTAGAAGAGATGAGGCACTTGAAATCCCCATCATTAAGGTAGTATAGTATAGTGGAAGTATTACTAACTTTTAAGTTAGAGGATCTACACAAGGTTCAAAACTTATCTTTGCTACTTATGACCTGAATGATCTTGGCCACGTGATTTAAACTTTCTTGGTCTCTTTTTCTTCATTAATAAAATGAAGGATTCAACTTCTAAGGCCTCTTTCTGCTTGGGATCAATGCTCTTGTCCTGTGAAACAGTATCACGTGCTGGGTTTACTAAACATTGTAAAGTATTGTTGTGAAGAAGGAGATTATATATTTAATGCTATTTGCTTTATTAAACTTCTTAAAAACTCTTACTTTCCATTTTAGAATCAATACTATGTATTGGTTCCCAAGCACAAGAATTGTAAGGGCAAGGCAATGAGGGTTATGTGACTTACCCAGGCTCACACAGCTAGGAAAGTATCTGAGACTAGATTTGAAATTGAGACTTCCCATCTCTCTGCCTGGCTCTCAATCCATTGAGTCCTACCTAGCTGCCCTCTTTATTAAACTATTAAACCACCATATAAATATTAGTTATCATCATTATTATAGTCATTGTTTCACTCTTGGAATACTTGATTTCTCAGTTCTCTGAATTCCTGCTATACTTATAAGTGTCAAAGGATGAGTTATCAATTATTTCTTAAGATTTATTTTACCTATTATTTTGAAAGTTCCTGGAAGTCTACTGGGTTTGCATCCCAAAGAGATAATTTAACAAAGAGAAAAGATCTACTTATGCAAAACATTTATAGCATCTCTTTTGTGGTGGCAACGAATTGAAAATTTCCCTCAACTGGGGAATGGCTGAACAAATTGTGGTATATGTTGTTGATGGAATACTATTGTGCTATTATAAGAAATGATAAGCAAGATGATTTCAGAAAAAAGCTGGAAAGATCTACAGGAACTGATACCGTGTTAAATAAGCAGAGCCAGGAGAATATTGTACACAATAACAGCAATATTGTATGATGATCAGCTGTGAAAACTTGGCTACCCTCAGCAATGCAATGATCTGAGACAATTCTGAAGGACTTATGATGGGGAATGTTATCCACCTCCAGGAAAAGAACTGTTGGAGTCGAATGGATGTGGATCAAGGCACATTATCTTTCACTGTAGTGTATTTACAGTGTTTTTTTTTTTGGGGGGGGAGGGTTGGTATTATATGAGTGTGCTCTTATAACAAGGACCAATATGAAAGTGTATTTTGCATGATAAAAGAAAAAGAAAGTTCATGGGAGTAGTCAAGATGGCAGATTAGAAAGAACAACCCAGCTAAACTCTCTCAGCATTCTCCTCCAAACAATTTTAAAATAATACCTCCTATTTTGGAGCCGCAAAATCAACAAAAGGTCAAAGTGAGATATTCTTTCTGCCTAAGAAAACTGAGGAGGTTGGCAAGTAAAGTCTGTGAAAATGGGATAGAAGCTTCTCTAGAGCATATGTCTACAGGGGCAACAACAGCATTCGCAGTTTCTCAGCCCAGAGATGGTCAAGGAGTGGGTGGGTCATACAACTGATCAGAAAGAGATTACATGGGACCAATTCTTAACACTGGGTGCAGCTAGTGCTGATTGGCAGCTCTATTGGAGCATGCAGTTCTGGGTTACAGTTCCAGGGTAGAGAGAAGTCCTTGTGGTTGGTCATAAGGAAGCAGAGGAGCAGAGGTCCTAATTCCATTTTCAAGGTAGAGAGGAGTACTAATGAGGCAGTTACAGGAGAGCAGGGGCCCAGGTCACATATCCAAAGCCAAAAGGAGAGTTAGTACTTGCAGCTACAGGGGAGCAAGGGCTCTTCCTGGGGAAAAATCATAGCTCAGAACAGGAGATCAGTGACCACATCTGACCCAGGATCACACCCCCTTGGAAGCACCAACAACTTGCAAACCACCCCCACCCCCCAACTACCTCTGAAAAAGAGCAACAGAAAAAGTCTAAAGCTTGGGACAGAGCCTTCCCACCCATAAGTGAATAGAACCCAACTTAACATAATATTTAAAGTCAAGAAATAAGCTGGAAAATGAGCAAATGACAACAAAAAGAACTTGGACATGAAAAACAATTACAGTGGCAGAGAAGACCAAGACACAAACTTAGAAGAAGATAATAACATGAAAAGAGTTAACAAGCAAAGCCTCAAAGGAAAATGTAAATTGGATACAAGTTCAGCAAAAATTCCTGGAAGAATCAAAGAAAGAAATGAGTAGCAGAGGAAAAATCAGGAAAACAAATGCGAGTGATGCAATAAAATTATGAAAAGAAGGTTAACAGCTTGGTACAAAAGACACAAATGATACCGGGGAAAAGAACATTTTAAAAATAGAATTGGACTTATTATAAAAGAGGCATAAAAATTCATTGAAAGAAAAGAACTTTTGAAAAGGCAGATTTAACCAAATAGAAAAAGAAACATGAAAGCTCATTGAAGAAAATATTTTTTAAAAAATTAGTATTGATCAAGTGAAAGCTAATGACTCTGTGAGGTATCAAGAAACAATAAAAGCAAAGTCAAAAGAATGAAAATGTAAAGGAAAATGTGAAATAGCTCATTAGACAAAACAACTAGAAAATAGAAAGGAGGAGAAACAATTTAAGAATTATTGGGGGGCAGCTAGGTGGCTCAGTGGGTAGAGAGACAGGCCTAGAGACAAAAGGTCCTGGGTTCAAATGTGGCCTTAGATATTTCCTAGCTGTTTGACCCTGGGCAAGTCACTTAACCCCCATTGCCTAGCCTTTATTGCTCTTCTGCCTTGGAACCAATACACAGTATTGATTCTAATATGGAAGGTAAGAGTTTAAAAAAATTGTTGGACTACCAGAAAGCCATGATCAAAGAAAAAGACTAGACACTATATTTCAAGAAATTATAAAGGAGAGATGACCTGATATCTTGTATCCAGAGAGTAAAATAGAAATTGAAAGAATCCACTCATGAGCTCCTGGAAGAACTCCAAAAATGAGAACTTCTAGAAGTAGTAGAGCCAAATTCCAGAGCTTTTGTGTCAAGGAGAAAATATTTTAAGATGCCAGAAACAATTAAAAGATTGTGAAGTCACATTCAGGCTCAAAAATGATTTAATTGTGAAAGATTTGCCTGCTCTGATTAATACAATAATCCAAGACAATTCAGAAGGACTCATGTTGAAAAACATTTCTCTAGAGAGAGAACTAATGAACTCTGAGTGCAAAATGTATAATTTTCTCACTTTTTTTATAATATGTTAATATGGACATTTGTTTTACATGGTTTCACATACCTAATTGATATAATACTGGTTTCCTTCTTAGGGGACTTGGAAGGGAGTCAGAGAATTTGGAACTTATAATTTAAAAAAGAAAGAATATTAAAAACAAATAATATTTTTAAAGAGAAAACAAAAAAAAGAAAGTTCCTCGAATGCAGACATTGTGCTATCTATGACTTCTGGCGCCATTCCAGTTCCATTGAAGGTGCACAATAAAAATTGGTCAATTGGTTGATATTCACCACTTTCCAAGGCAATCTATCTCACTTTGGCACAGCTCTAATTGCTATAAAAATTTTACTTGTATAGAACCAAAATCTTTCTCTCTATAACTCCCACCATCATACCTAGTTATGCCGTGTACAGTCAAGAATAATAAGGCTAATTAGCCTTTTCCACATGAGATCCTTTTGTATACTGGAAAGCAGCTTTCATATTCTCCTAATGTAATGTTGCCTGTGTTCACCACAGCCCTTGTCCTAGAATTTGACATATATAGTACTGATGGGGACAAATGCATTTAAAGGTACAAGAACAATATTGACATGAATACCAACAATTTCAACCAGTTCTACTGTGTATAAGGTCCTATATTACATACTAAGGATATAAAGTCTAAAACAAATAGACCCCGACTCAAGAAACTTCCATTCTACTGAGGGTATATGACAAACTCATTCCCCTCAAATATAAAATAAATATAATTTAAAAAATCATTTCTAGAGGAAGAAAGCATAAGAGATAAAATTGGTTTTGGTCAAATTAAGAGTTATAAAAGGTTGTTGTGGTCGCCATTTATAAAAATTTATTCTTAAGCCATGAGGCTGTTAGTAGATTTAGTAGCTTTATGACAACAAAGTAGAGATACTAGAAGGGGAAACGTAGGAAGAAAGTAGAAAATATTGCTTAGCTAAATACCCTATAATTGCCTATCTGGGGTAATCCAGCTCAGCTCTGACAAAGGCTTTCTCGGGTCCCAAATCTCCAACCAGGAGTTACAGTAGCGTCTTCAGCAAGAGCCACCAACACAGAGCACCAAAGCAGCAGAATCCCTCCAATGCAGAAGTCCTCCAACACAGAAGCAGAAGTAGAAGTTGTCCAACACAGAAGTTCTTCCAACTCAGAAGTTGTAGTAGAAGTCCCTGTTCAGGCTCTCTGGTCTCTCCTTTTATAGCCCTTTTTCCACATCATTTCCTGTCTCTCTGGTTTATACTTCCTTTCACTGTGAGTTGTTCTATCACATCTCAGGAACCAATCATAGTTTCTTAATTTGCCTGGCACTGCCCTCAGGAGAAGGGGGCTAGTGCTTGTGGGATCCACTTCCAGTCTTTGAGAATGTGAACTTCCTGTTCTAGTAAAAGGTTCTTCAAGTGTTTGACTAAGTATGAAAGGAGGAGCTCTCCAATTTCTTGATTAATTAAGTTAAAATAAACAAAGGAGGGTAATTCTATTTACCCAAAAGTCATAGCCACAAGGAGAAAAGTCCTGGAGATGCCAAAGGGATCCTGGGCTGGGCTTTACAGGAAACTAAGGGTATTAAAAGACAGAAATTCTAGTATAATGAACCATATGTACAGTGATGTGGAGATGTAACACTACTGAATATATAGAACAACTAGCAGGTCAGTTGGATTGTAATAGAAAACATGACATAACATGAAATGAAGATAGGGGAGATAGGGTTCAAGAGGAGGGGAATGAGTTTGAACACAGAATTGTATGATTTGACTAGAGATGGGAAGAAAACTCACCTATAGGCTTTTTGAAAGAAAAGAGATTTCAGGAGCTCTTTTAAATTTCCTTTTCTTTATACTATTTTCTTCAAATTGTTCTGTATTTCTTTCTCCCTCTCTTTCCCTCCCCTCCATGTCTTTCTATCTCTCTGTCTCTTTCTCTGTCTTTATTTCTCTCTCTGTCTGTTTGTGTCTGTCTGTTTCTCTGCCTCTCTTTGTCTCTGTGTATATATCCTGATCTCTCTCTGTGTCTTTCTGTCTCTGTCTTTCTGCCTCCCTCTATGTCTCTGTCTGTTTCTGACTCTATCTCTTTCTCTGCTTCTCTCTCTCTCTGTCTTTATATCCTTGTCTCTCTCTGCATCTCTGGCTCTCAGACTCTCTTTCTGTCTCTGTCATTCTGACTCCCTCTGTTTCTGTCTTTGTCTCTCTCTGTTCCTATTTCTATCTCTCTGTTTCTTTCTCTGCCTCTCTGTCTCTCTTGCTTCTCTATCTTTGTCTCTATATCCTTGTCTCTCTTTGCATCTCTGTATCTGTCCGCCCATCTATCTGTCTGTCTGTCTCTCTCTGTCTCTCTCATTAAATGGAGGCTTTATTCAGGAACTGACCACTTACTGGCTCCCTAGAAATCTCTGTCAGTTGTGTTCATACCTTGGGTTTTGGAGGAGATTAAATGTGGGGTGGGGGGAATGGTATTTGTATTTACTTCTTAGTGCTCTCTGGTAAAATACCTCTTTTTGAGAAAACTTTGTTTTATGTGAAGAATCTTTTGAACCTGTGATAAATTTTAATAGAACATTCTGAGAAATGTATCTAAAGTTCAAAATCATTTCATTTTGAGTTTTTTCAAGACAAGTACCAATATAAATTCCATTCTATTAATAGCTATTAGAAGTAAAGAATCAGTTTAACTACAATTTTGAAGTAAAGGTGACCTTATGAGTTCTCTTCCTGTTTTTACATGACTGATTAATATTTGTTTCAGTTAAAAATTGCAAATCTGTTTCTTTTTCTTGAAAATGCTAGGCTTTATTTATATGTTGGTGATAAGCAAATAAGGTTGATATGAATACTGTTTTTTTATAGATGACTGTCATATTAAAATTTTAAAATCCATAAGCAATCTAACTCATAAATAGTAGATGTAGTCTTACTGGAAATTGTTATCCCTATACCAATCTCTTCTTAAATCAAATTGCAGAATGCATTGTCTCCTAGTTAGTATGTCATAACATTTCTATAATAAAGAAATGAAGGCACAGCTAGTAAATGCCAACTTAAATCCATTTATCTACTGAGTTGAAAAAATTACTTTATGATTGGTTCTTCACGACAGTTTGAAAAGTGATAAAGACAGTTTCCAGTGATTCCTACCTGATACCCTGGGCAACTTATAATTTCTGTGTTAACAAAGGAGAATTTTAATCATGTTTTCTGGCTGCATCCAATATTTCTTCTTCAATCCCTCATTTGTGAAATATTCATAGAATTCAAAATGAAATTCCTGTCTCAAATCCATAGATTTGGCATTGGAGAATTTCACTTTAATATATTTCAGGTACTTCAGAATAGGTTACTCATGGTTCTGAACAAGAGACTCATATTAAGGAGCAAGTAAATATTTTTTAAAGCCCTTTTTAAAATTCCTGAATTGAAAAATTCAAGAATCCTTTTAGGGTCTTCTTTTTCTTAATTCCTCTTCCCTCCACATTTTTAAGATTATCTTCTCTCATTTCCTCTAAAATATTTCATTACCATCTATTTACCAGTCACATTATTTTGTAAGCTCATAAATTGCATTAATGATTTCATTTTTCTTATCAAAAAGTGGCTGGTAACAAATAGCATACTTTCCTTCAAGGGTATTAACTTTCTCAAGGAAATTAACTTCTATCTATGCATAATTAACTTGATGTTTAAGAGCATTCATACATCACCTTACTACTTTTTTCTTTCTTCTTTTTATTTTCAAACCCCTACCTTCTCTCTGTCTCTGTCTCTGTCTCCATCTCTGTCTCTCTCTCCTTTAATTATCAGTTCCAAAGTAGAAGAGTGGTAAGGGTTAGGCAATTGGGGATAAGTGACTTGTCCAAGGTCACATATCTCAGAAATATCTGAGGCCAGAATTGAATCCAGGAGCTCTCATCTCTAGACCTAGCTCTCTATCTACTGAGCCACCTGGCTGTCCCATCTGACTACTTTTGGCAAGATTTCAATGTATTTGGTTGACATTACCAACAGATCATCTAATCTTTCTTGAAAGGCTCCAAGAATTTGAAAGTTCTGCCTCATCTGAATAATTGGCCAGTCAATGAGCTTTGTTGTTTGCACTTTCTCTAGTTTTTATTTCCACTTCTTCAACATCTTCCATGTCTTGTTGATCAAATTCAGTTTGTTACTTGTGGTCAATGTCCTCCATAGATCCATAGATCCTAAGATCTCTAAGTATTTTATATGTGTGTCTGTGGAATCAGGAGGAAGAGGAGGAAAAATAGATAGAACCCTGAACAAATGGCAGTAAATAAAGGAGAATCTCTATCTAAAATGTCTATAATCAGTGGCTGAGGTTCTTTTGCTCCACTAGTAACCAGATTATTTCCTACATCCCTGAAAAGCCTCTGAAGAGACTAACAAAGAATAGCCTTGTGCTTGTCTTCCAATGGATTTATTATACATACCACACTTATACAATTGTTTGCACAAGGACATCAAATTCCTTTTGATGATGAAATTGGAGCATAGAAGGTCATATGATTATAGATCTAGAGATCTCAGAAGCTATGTAGTCCAGCCTCCATATTTTATGATTAAAGAAGTCGAGGTCCAGGGAGGTTGATTTATCTAAAATCACAGTAGTTATAAATGTCTGTGTCTAGATTTGAACTCATGTTTTCTGACTTGGTAGCCAGTACTTTTTCCATTTTACCAAACTGAATAATTTCTCCCCAATAAAATGTTCCATCAAAACTTTTGTTTTCAAGCCAGTTAGCTCCTTTGTATTGAGGGTAAGCTACTAACCTAAAGCCTCTTATATCTCTAACTTTTGTTGTTGTTGTTGAGACTTATTTTTAAATCTATTTAAGAAATTCCTAGAAAAGAAACTCCACACAACAGTGCTAATCAGCAGCTCATGTGCAGCTAATAGTCTTAGACAGTTGTCTGGAGCATGGAGAGGTTACCTGAATTGCTCAGAGTTACATAGCTAATGTGTCAGAAACAAGATTAGAACCCAGGTCTTCCTGATTCCCATGCCATTTGCTACATCAGGTTGCTTATTGTTTCCTTTTTTTTTCTTTTTTCTTTTTTTCTTTTTTTTTAAACCCTTAACTTCTGTGCATTGGCTCCAAGGCAGAAGAGTGGTAAGGGTAGGCAATGGGGGTCAAGTGACCTGCCCAGGGTCACACAGCTGGGAAGTGTCTGAGGCCGGATTTGAACCTAGGGCCTCCCATCTCTAGGCCTGTTTTTTTTTTAATTTTTCTTTTTAAAAAACCCTTCCTCTCCATCTTAGAATCAATACTGTGTATTGCTTCCAAGACAGAAGAGTGGTAAGGGCAAAGCCAGTGATTCCCAAAGTGGATGCCACTGCTCTCTGGTGGGTGCAGCAGTGATCCAGGGAGGATGGTGATGGCCACAGGTGCATTTATCTTTCCTATTAATTGCTACTAAAATTTTTAAAAATTTAATTTCCAGGGGGCTAAATAATATTTTTTCTGGAAAGGGGATGGTAGGCCAAAAAAGTTTGGGAACCACTGGGTTAGGCAAAGGAGGTTAAGTGACTTACCCAGGGTCACATAGCTAGGAAGTGTCTGAGGCCAGATCTGAATCTAGGACCTCCCATCTGGCTCTCAATCCACTGAGCAACATAGCTGTCCCCATTGCTTATTATTTCTAAAACAGACTAAACAAATGACCAAATGAATTGGAGGCAAGGTTGTATGCACTTCAAAAAAAAAACATATAATAGGAGATTTCTGGAGCTCTCATTTAGATGTTAATCTGAGACTGTGTAGAACAAATTAAGAAGCTTTCTACCAGTTTTTAGGAGATAGAGAACTCTATTTTCACTATTTTCAATAATAAGTATTTTTGGAGTGACCAAGAAAATGATACACAGGTAAGAGTATATGTATTGAATAACTTGACACAGTCTTAGGGGGAGCTCCTACTTCTGGCTTGCCTTTTTCCAACTGTCAGTTGGCTCATGTTAAGATAATTGAAGGCTATTTCGATATTAATTTAAGTAAA
This sequence comes from Gracilinanus agilis, assembly GCF_016433145.1. Lineage (NCBI taxonomy): Eukaryota > Metazoa > Chordata > Mammalia > Didelphimorphia > Didelphidae > Gracilinanus > Gracilinanus agilis. The sequence goes on from NC_058130.1 coordinate 614,043,299, forward strand.
TTGCAATTAGGAAGGTAAATCTTCTAGGGATAATTAATATATGGCATTCTAATGTCAACCAAAAATAATGTATAGATGATATGTTGTTCTAGCTTCTTTGAACTAGTATTCTTTTTCATTAATGACCAAGTGTTGGCTGTTGTCCTTCAGACCTCCAACAACTGATTTCTTGGCAGAAAATCCCCATCAAGATTTTGATCTAAGCCATCGTTAACTAGTGACTTTAAAAATCTTTTTTTTTTTATCATTTTAATTTAGTGTATATTTCTCTGAGGACACGTGCACATAAATCTGCTCACGTGATGAAATGAGAAAACATGGATGGCGAAGCTAGCTCCATATCATTTCCATTTTCTGAGTCGGTTTAATTCTTTGTGAGAGGGAATGATTCATAGCATGTTCCTCAATCTGATTAAGAAGATAAAAGGAAATGCACCCAAGCTGCTAGTCATCAAGAAACTGGCCAGTGCTTCTCAACTAAAGCCAGAAAGTTGTTTTTGATAGATCTTGTTTTCTCCACCACAACCCAAAGGGTAAAAATGGCCAGGCATGAAAGTGGTAGGAATCCAGGGATTCCGGTAATATCTTTCTTTAGTCCAAAGGCTTTCATAGCGGCTCATTAACTCATGGGAAAGGATTGTGGCATGGGGTTTACTCTGGGCTTTTATGGTGAAGAACCAATAAAACTGAAATAAATTTAATTTCCTTTCCTCCTCAGCCACCAAGGACTCCTTTGTGAGCTCTTCTCCTTAGAATCATTTCCCCAGATAACCAGGATCTTTGGGGTTCTACCTCTTTTTGGTTGATATTAAAAAAAAAAAAAAAAAAAAAAAAAAAAAAAAAGGATGTTCTAGCTGGTATTGTGGCACACCAGTAAGCTGTAGGAAAAATTGCGAAGTAGGCAACTTTATAAATGCAGCTTCTATTTTCTACTATGTTTTCCCTCTATAACATCTCCCATTCCAGGAAGATCATACTCTCTGCCAATGAAGATCAGTACCTACTTTTAAATCAATAAAAATAATCATATTTATAGAGCATTTACTGTGTGCCAGGCACTTTGTTAATTTCTAATTATTATCTTATTTGATGATCACAACAACCCTGGAAGGTAAATGCTATTATTATCCTCATTTTATAGATGAGGAAACTGAGGCAAATAATTTAAATGATTTGCCCAAGGTCACATCACTTAGTAAGTGTCTGGGTTTTTATTTTAACTCAAGTTTTTCTGACTTCAGACTGAGACTTCTATCCATTGTTTCACCTAGAGAACTGCTGGGGCACTGAAGGATTAAATAACCTGCTTAGGTTCCCATGGACAACATTGCCAGAGGGAGTACTTGAACCCATATCTTCCTCCCAGGATGAAATTTTGTATTCCACACAAGCTAAAGGTTTTCTTTTTTGGGAAGTGAGTGGGGAGTAGGGAGAGGAGCTTTAACTCATAGTAGAATGCAACATTTTAAAAAATGACCAAACTCTGTAAAGTCCTTTGTAGACCTTTGAATGCCACATAAATCTTTATGTCAAACTTTTAAAAGAATTTCTGACATCAACTAACCAGCCCATAGACTTACTTTGTTAAGATCTTCCTAATATACTGGAAATCACACGATTGTTGTCAGTCTCCATCTAGAATTAAGGTAACATCCTATACTGAGTTACAATAACTGCTTTATAAGATTTATATTCTGTAGCATACTTTAAGCTTCAGCAAAATCCAACCCAAACTATAGAGTTCTACTTTGTCACCATGATTTTTTTCTGCTTGTTTGAGTAGAATATATTGGGATGATCTTCATAGAGATAGAGGCAACTAGGTAGCAAAAGAGCCCGTATCAGGAAGACACCAGTTCAAATAAGGCCTCAAACTTATTAATTATATGATCTTGGACAAGTCTTTATCATCTCTGTACCTCAGTTTCCATCTCTGAAAAATAGGGATGAAATAGTACCTATTTCCCAAAGTTGTAAAATCAAATAAAACAATGTTTGATGAGAGCTTTTACCAGTGTGCCTGACACAGAACATGGGCTATAGAAATGTTAGCTATTATTAAACTACAGAAGTGCTATTCCTTTCACTGTGGGGTAGACATCTGGTTTGGAGCAATATCAAACAATGGTAAATCCCACTTAACTAAACTGGTCCTTTTATTTTTAATAAAATGGAGTGGATCAGGTACTTTGTTTATCAAAGCATGTAGGATATTAATAGATTGTTGAAGAGCCAAGGAATATTGGTGAGCTTGCTGTCAAACCTTCTCATTTTAGAGGAGAGAAAACAAAGACATTAGTTAATATAGTAGAAAGAACCAGTCAAAGTACTTAGATTGAAATAATTTCAATCTGAACTTTGCTACTTACTACCTATATGATTTTAGAAAAGTTAGATCAGCCCTTACAGCCTCATTTTATTTTTCTGCAAAATTATGGGAAAATTTCATCTAAGTTTTTCAAACTATGGTCCATAACCCTCCATATCCTAGCTGGAGTAACAGAAGAAAAGTAAAAATTACCAGACTTTTTTTGTTATTTTTATATAAATTATTTTTCTTTCATACTTAGTATTTTTCGATAAACATATATAATTATGATCAGTTCTAATTTTATTTGAAAAGTATATTCATTCATATCCAGCTGCTTTTCCCATATCTATTTCCTACCTATATGATTTTGGAAAAGTTACTGAGAAATTTTAGAATTTTTTAGAAATTTTACTGAAAATTTTAGAAAAGATACTGAGGTGATAGAGGCCGAATCAATTGTTCCACTGACATTTCTGATAAGAACAGGAATCATAGAAACACTGGCAATCTGTTCTCTTTTACATCTATTTGTTGTTCTTTGCAGTTCATCTACAAATGCTCTTAGTATGATTTGACTCAGGAAAGTCTTGGGCCAAGCTCTGGACAACTTTTTTTTCTCAACTTCTTGTTAAAGTTTTGTAGATTGATATTGTTTGTAATTTTTTATTGTCTGTCTCAGTAGTATTTGAATTCTGACTCAGTCAACCAATGTATTAACTATTTCCCCCAACTTTTGTCATGTATATTTGATAATTATGGCATATTTGCTTTTATATATCAATAATAAAAAAGTTAAATATGACAAGATCAAGCACAGGTACTTGGAGGTATCTCATTGGAGACCTCCTGGCAAGTTCATATTGAATCTTTAATAACTACTTTTAAAAGTCGAAATCATTTATCCCCATTTGTTGTTGTTTCAGTCATTTCAGTCACTGAACTAAATCTTTGTGACTCCATTCAGGGGTTTCTTGGCAAAGATATTGGAGTGGTTTGTCATTTCCTTCTCCAGCTCATTTTACAGATGAGGAAACCGAGGCAAACAAGGTTAAATAACTTACCCAGGGTCACATAGCTAAGTGTCTGAGATCAGATTTGAACTGAGAGATCCTGACTCCAGATCTAACCCTCCATCTATTGCACCACCTAGCTGCCCTCATTCACCAGGTACAGAATCCTCATTGACTTGTCATCTAGCTGATAGGATATTCACTGAATTGTCATTTAGCTCATAGAATCTTCACTGAATTTTCATCTAGTCTATAATATTCTCATTGAATTGTCATCTAGACCATATGTCCCCATCTTCTTTTTTCGTCACAAAGATATTATGGGATATTTCAGTAAATATTTTGCTAAAGTCTAGGTAAACTTACATAATTCTGATCTACCAGTTTAATAACTTGGCCAAAGAAGGACATAAGGTTATTTTGTTGTGACTTGCTCCTGATTAAGCCAGCCTAACTTTGTTGATTAGTTTCCTTTTCTAGATGTTCTCTATAGTGATTGGGATTGGAACTATGATTTCATTTCACTCTAGTAACTTGTTCCTACTGATCACTGTGATTCAGAACTTGTTTCACAGGGAACTCCCTGGATGAGAAAACTCCTTCTACCAATGAGGTCAGTATTTTCCAGTCTTAGTTTCCCAGAGCACAGAGAAGTTAAATGACTTTCTCAGAGTTCCACAACCAGAATGCATCAAAAGAGGATTTGAATTTAGGTCTTCCTGATTCCAAGGCAGCCCTCTACCCACCAAACCATACTGCTTCTCTCATTATTAACCTATAATCTTTAACTACCTGTTCTTGCATTTTATCAGATATTAAAGTCAAGCCCACTGGCCCATAGTTTATAAACTCTACTCTCTCACACTTTTTTTGGAAGATGGGATTATTTACCCATCTTGGACCATGTGAAATCTCTCCCAAACTCTGTGATCTTTCAGAAAGCATTAGCTCAATAACCACATCATCCAGGTCTTTTAGTACTTGAAAATGCAGCTCATAGGGGCCAGAGGACTTGAATTCATCAAGGGCAGCTAGGGACTGCCTTACTATCTATCTCCTTCCTTACCTTGGGGATAGATTTCTTATTAGCCATTTTCATTGTCCTTTCCAGTCCAAAGGTCTTTCTTCTTAAGAGAGAAAACAGAAGAAAAATATGAATTGAGCATTTCTGCCTTCTATTATCAGTAATCACTCTTCCATTCACCCAAGAGGTCTTTTCCTTCTTGTTTTGCTTTCCATTAACATAGCTTTCAAAGGCTATTTTGTTGTTCTTACGTTTTCTCCATAATTTCAACTCATTCTGAGATTTAGCATCTCTGACACTATTATTTCAGGATTATGCCCACTTGGTATTCATCCTCTATTACATACACTTGCTTCCAACTTTTGCATATATGATTATCCCTTCCATATCAAGACTTTCTCCATTGTGGTTTTGATAAATCTTGGGTCAGCATAAGAAATTAAATGGGAATTTTGGGGGAGTTTTGCGAGAGCTACAGAAAACATGTAAAGACCAGCAGATGACACAGAAAAAGTTTAGCAATTTGTAAATGCATACTTCACCCAAAAATTACAATAAGATACTATAAACACTCCATAAAAGCCAAAGAAAAAATTCAAATGGGAGGGCCAAAAAATTTTATATGGATTTTCCAGTTCCCAGATAGCAAGGATAGTCAGGGTGCTTTCCCCAAGTACTGCAATGTGAAAAAGATAACTGTATTTCTTTCAACTAAATTTGTTAGTGAATTCTCTGAATAGCCAGGTTGGCCTCTTCTAATAACTCCCCTTTTTCCTCAGAAAAGCTCCCTCATAATTGTTTCCTATCATGTTTCAGAATTTTGTTCTTGAGTTTCTCATCTTTTATGGGCTTTCTTCCCTTGAAGGATTTTATTCTATAGAATCTCTCATATCCCTTCCTTCTAACTTTTAAAAATCTGCTCTCTCCAAATCTACAGTGCATTTCACACAGTACCTGACTTTTCTACTTCAGTCTCAGGAACCCTAGGTGAGAGTTTCCCATCATTTTTACCCCAGAAGCTGGTTCCCATGTCTAAATGAGAATAAGACCCAGAACAGAATCTCCCTGCTCTACTTTTCAAAGAATGAAATTATTACTGGAACATGTTAATAAGTTTTTGACAGTTCTGCTTTTTTGTGGAGAGAACTCCAAAAGGTGTCTAGATAATTAAAAGTCTCCATCACTACCATATGATGCACTCATACCAGGCTCATGATCTATCTCCCAAACTCATTCTCTAGTTCCCTTTTATGTCTAGATGGTTCACAGCATATTCTGATAACAAATAGCCTTTGTTTCTCTCTCCTTTATCTCAACTCAGATGCTCTCTACCAGGCTTCTTTTCTGCATACTTCGTTTCTCTTGACCTGAATTGAATTCAGTAACACTGATTAAAGAATAAACTTCAGAGGAAGGAAATGAGAAGAAGAAAAATCTAGGTAGGAGAGGACAGGTTCTTAAATTCCATACTTTAATGATGTTGTTTTGAGAATTTGTTTTTCTTCTTACTAGCTGTGATATCTAAGATTTTAGCACTTTGCTAATTTGTTGTTGTCAACCTGAAGCCTCTAAAAGTCATTTATGGACTAATTATGCCCTGGTCTCAGATACTCATATAACTTCTGAAGGCTGTTTGTTAAAATAAGGTGAGCTTCTCTTTACACTCAAGCTCTGACTTATTTATGCTATTACAGGAGCCATTTGGAAATAAATTCATTATTTTTAGTGTGAATCTTGGAGCTTAGTAAAGCAAATGAATCAAATCAAAAGATGAATTAATATTGTGATATTTGGTGCCATGATATATTCCTACTTCCTTGAAAAATGTCTTCTCATAGAATTTTAAAAGTAATTCTGCAATCTTGTTGAAGCCAAATATGTTGATACTTCCATAGTAGCTGCAGTCAAAGCTTGCATTAAAAAAAAATAACCTAATGGAAAATATTATCCAAAATTTCAAATCTATAATGAAATTTTTTACTTCGTGCTCAATTCGTCTCAGTTAGAGGGGCTGCTCATCTATTTGTAGGGCTTCCTCAGGTCATTGATTTTATTTCTACAGGCATAGTACATGATCAGTATTAACCTTGAAGCAGACAGATCCAGTAGAACATCTGGTGCTATTGCATATCTGTGGCATACACACACACACACACACACACACACACACACACACACACCTTCAATTAATCCTCTAGTTCTGAATTGACTTCGTATTTTATGGAAGTTCCATGAGGTATAAACAAATTGCCTCAACCAATGCCAACACACTTTCTGGGGATTATAATTTCATTTCATCCAATGACTATAAAGGACTTCTTATAGTTCATTTAATGCCCTTAATTAATTTATTTAACAGTGAGTTCTGATTTGTTTAAGATTATTTCTTTAAGAGATTGATTGATTGATTCAGTAGTAATGAGTTAGGTCTCATCATATCTAGTTTGTATTTCTGATTGTCTCAAGATACAAGTCTATGTACAAGTATACAAAATAAAGTTAAAGAGAATAAATAAAGATAAATCCAACTAGTTAAATACAAGGTAAATTGAAGAGAGCATTAATAGTTGAGATGATCAAGAAAGACTTCATGGCTATACCTAAAGGGGCATAAAACTGTACATACTTTTTGACCCAGTGATACCACTACTAGGTCTGTATCCCAGAGAGAATAAAGAAAAAGGAAAAGGACACATTTTTACAAAAATATTTATATCAGTTCTTTTTATTAGGGCAAATAATTGGAAATTGATGGTATGCCCATTTATTGGGGAATGGCTGAACATGTTTTGGATTATGATTGTGATGGGATACAATTATGCTCTAAGACAGTGATAGCAAACCTTTTAGAGACGGAGTGCTGAGTCCCACCTCCACCCCTCACGCTGAGTGCCAAACCTACCTTGCTTCCAGAGACCAGGTGCCATATCACATCCTCTCATGCCACACAGCCATGCATGCCCCCATGCCCTCGTAGCCTCGCCTGCCCCTTAATTTAGACAGTGAAGGGATGAAGCACTCCCATTGGGCTGCTGGGCAGAGGGGCAGGGGAAGTGAGGAATGTCCCCAGGTACGTAGAAAGAAGGAGGGAAACAACTCCACACCAAATCTCTCTGGCTTTCTAACAATGACCTTTGGCGGGCAATGATAGGTGTGCCCTTTTTTCCATGAGTGCCATAGGTTCACCACCATTGTTCTAAGAAATGATGAGCAGAATGCTTTCAGAAAAAGCTGGAAAGATTTACATGAACTGATACAAAAGTGATGGGATCAGAACTAGGAGAACATTGTACATATTAACAGCAATATTATACAATGATCAACTGTGAATGACAACTATTCTCAGCAATGTGATGATCTCTGACAATTCCAAAGGCTTTACAATGAAAAATGTTATCTGCCTCCAAAGAAAGAACTGATGGAGTCTGAATACAGATTTAAACATACTTTTTTATTATCACTTTATTTTTATTAGAATTTGGGGAGGAGTCAATATTTTTTTCCAACATGGATAATGTGGAAATATATTTTTCATGATTAAAGATGTATAATCAATATGTAATTCCTTGCAGTCTCAGGAAAAGGGGAAGGGGGAGAGAGAGGGAGAGAATTTGAAACTCAAAAAAATTTTAAGTGAAAATGAAAACTTGTTTTACATGTAATTTGAAAAAATAAAAGATTCTCAGAAAAAAACCTATTTAAATAGCAACAACAAAAAAGAAAGACTTCGTGTAAAAGATTATGTTAAATTGCATATTGAAGGAAAAGAGGCATTCCATGAAGTATAGATGAATAAAGACTACCTTCTAAGAGATAAGTTGGGATTCGCCAAATGAGGAACGAAAAGATAACCAATTTTTTATAATATAGGGTAAGATGTTTCTAATGAGGCTGGTTGGGGTTTGAATGACTTTAAAAGCTAAACATAGAAATTTATATTTAATATGATATAATTATAATATATGTAATTATAATATATCATATCATATATTATATTATGTTATTATAATATAATTCCTTAGAGGAAATGGGGACAGTCAGTTCAAACTAATAAGGGAATGACATGGTTACCTTTACGCCTAAGGAAAATTGGAATATTACTGAAGGTTGGACTACAGTGGGAAAAGATTTGAGTCAGAGAGACCAATTAGAACTTACAGAAAGAAGCTCTGAATTCAGTGGTAGAAAGAAGGGATTCAATGTGAGAAGTATCATGTAAGTAAAAACAGTAAGACTGGACAACATGACTTGCTATATGAAGTGAAAGGGGAAGGGGAAGTTGAGGATAATGTTAAGATTATGAATTTAAGAAACTGGAGGGATGGTGGTATCCACCACAGAAATGGAGAAATTTGGGGAAAAAGTGAATTTGGAGAGAGAGATGATGAATTCTGTTTTATATATATTGAGTTTGAGAAGTATCTGGACCTTCCAGTTTAGAATATCCAATGTAGAATTGGTGATGCAAGACTGAACTTCATGGAAAAAACTAGGGCTGAAAATAAAGGTCAGCAAGTCACTAGCATAGAGATAATATAATTATTATCTGATCTGATTATATGATCTGATTAGCTAATGAGAGAGAAAGAAAGAAAAAATGCGAAGTTTAGGACAAAGTATTCAGGAACATTCATATAGTTAAAGGAGAAATAAGTATAATGAACTAACAAAGGAACTTGAGAAGGAGTAGTTAGACAGTCTTTTTTTTCCAGTTATTCATTCCTTATCAGTCTTAAACTATAACACAAATAGTGTTATAGTTTAACACAAACACAAGATTTCAGCAAAAAATGTTTTACTTTTTGCTCCATTCTTATCTCACTTTTGCCCATCAGTTTTTGTTTCACATACCATCCTCATTGCCTAAAATAGGCTCACCATTCCTCATCTATACCTATTAAAGTTAGAACCTTCCTTCAAGGTCTGCCTGAGATGCCACCTTTGATGTGAAGCCTTTCCCCACTCACAAGGTGAAAGATATCTCTCCCTCATCAAATATCTACTCTTTGTCTCTTTCTTATTCTCACTTATATTATAATTATTTTTGTACTTCAGCTCAGTTGAACAAACTACTGTGTGAAGGCAAAATCTTAGGTACTGGAGACACACAAACTAAATCAGACATAGTCCCTTCCTTCAAAGAGCTTATTATATTCTATCATATATTAAATTAAAATTCTCTGGATACTGTACTTTAATGAAAAATGTTTATTAAATAAATTAAAAGAGTTGGTCAGAGAAAAAGGCATCAACCACATGTGGCCAGCTGTCCCTTTCATAAACCTCCTTCTCTAAGCCAGCCCTTGCCTGAGCTTGCCCCTCTCCTAGCTTCCTCCTGTGTGAGATAAAAAAAAAAAATGATGACAAATGCCCCACTCAGCTGTGAGATAAAAATGAGCACGAGTGCCCCATTCACTCAAATTAACAAAACCTGGAGTAGAAGTTAGGCGTAAAAAGAGGCAAGTGTTTATTCCCTTCATGAAAAAGAGCACTTCAAAGATGGGCTAAAAAGTGCTGACTGACTAAGCAGCAAACAGGCAATATATACAAGTTCCCAATACAAGGTTCCTCCTCCCTCTGCTGCCAGCCCCCTGATCCAAATCTGTGTTTCCAACCCATTTCAGGTGAGGTAAGGGGAGCAACTGAGTTTTTTATTGCCCTTTCTGTCTTTCATCAGTTTCCTTCCTAAGCTTGTCCCAGAATCCTCAATAAACAAAGGGTAGCAACCTAGCCTTTGTAAACTGAATGATCATTCTAAGAATAGCACACTTAGTTCTATTTCATTTTCCCCAAGCTTGCTGCTTGGCTACCTGCCCCTCCAACATGATTCCAAGGTAAAAGAGCCTATTTCCTTCCCATATCCAAACATATCTTTCAGTGAAGTCACTTTTCCCAGTTCCTCTAATTTGGTGGACTTGGCCTCAGTCCAGATAAAAGTCTGGTCTTCTTGATGCCAGGAGTCATGTGGGATGAGAGACAAGTGTCTTCTGGGTGCCAGGGAACCACAAGTCTTCTGGCATCCCCCCAGAGTGTGCATGTGTCCTCCTTAAGGCAGATAAGCCCCAAGCCTTGTTCTTAATTCAATCAAAGGGTGGGGTTGAATTACAGTCTCAGAGAATGGGCTATTTTCAAACTCAATATGAAACTTTCCCACCTTAAAACCCAGTGATCTTAGGGTACCAAGAAAAAGAAAGTAGGTGCAGACTACTGTTAAATTCTCACATGTTGAAATATACACACATGCACACAAACATACATACACACATTAATACTGCAAGGGAAAATGAGGAAAGTCAAGGAGAGTATTAACAACTCAGAAGTTTGGGAACAGCAAAATAGAATAAGTGATACAAATATATTTTTTGAATTCTTGCCTTCATTTTAGAATCAGTACTAAATTTTGGTTCCAAGGCAGAAGAGCAGTAAGGGCTAGGCAATAGAGGTTAAATGACTTGCCCAGGATCACATAGCTAGGATATGTATGAGGTAAGATTTAAACTTACCAGGACCTCCATCTTCAGATCTGACTCTCAATCCACCGAGCCACCTCGCTGCCCCCAGCCTTGAAGAAAGACTAGGATTCTGTGATATGGAGATAAGTGCATTCCATAGTTGGGGAAATGATTTATTCAAGATAGGAGGAGATGGAATAATGAGTCAGGGGGCTACTTAGCGATCTGTTTTGACTGGAATGTAGAAATCATGAAAGACTACTCACTGTAAAGTCAACTCTTGAAGCTGAAATACTTTGGCCACATAATGAGAAGATGGGATTCGTTGGAAAGACCCTAAGGGCACATGTGTAATAAATATCCGAGTATCACTGCACCACACTGAGGGAATTTCCTCATTAGTAGAAGGTAACTGAATCACAGTTTTAAGGGGAACAAGAGATGGGAGTACATCACCCATGAAGTCCTTCAAACACTGGTGTGGGAGCAGTGTTGTCATCTCTGGCTTGTCTCTCCAATTACCGGGGAGTCAGGGTTGCAGGAATCAGCTGCCATCATCATCATCATTAACAGCAGCAGCAGTAGCAGGCTCTTACCAGGCATCCAAGTCAGGAAACACCCAAGAATTAACTTTCTTTGACTAGACTGAATTCATGCTTGATGACAGCATCATAGCCTCATTGCAAGTAATGAGGTATGCCCACAAGATACCCTACATATGGAGCAATGCCCTTTCCTCCTGATCTCATAGTCACTGAAGCCCAGGTTTTCTTGTACCTTTGATGACCTAAGAAATGTAACTTCTGATTAATAATATTATTCTTATACTTTTAAATTTCCAAAGATCATAGATGGTGACTGGAGATTTTCCTATAGAAACAATGTTATTATGAGTGACTAAATATAATTAAAATAGTATTCTTAGTACTTATTTTATGTAGAAGGTGGCTTTCCTGTACTGGCCTTGGAACCAAACATATTATATGGGAGAAAGCAAGGGAATGAATATTTATTAGGTTTCCACTATGTTTTAGTTGTTCAGTTTTTTAGTTATGCCATCTCTTCATGACCCTATTTGGGGTTTTTTGGGCAAAAAATATTGGATGGCCTGCCATTACTTTCTCTAGCTCATTTTTACAGATGAGAAAACTGTGACAAACAGGGTGAAGTGATTTGCCCAGGGTCACACAGCTAATATGTACCACATTAACCACTTCCCAAGTATTATCTCAGTTGATCTTCATAACATCCCCTATAAGTAGGTGCTATTATTATTCCCATTTTACAATTGAGGAAACTAAATTAGACAGGTGAAGTGATTTATCCAGGATCACACAGCTAGACAGTGTCTGGAGACTGGATTTGAACTCAGGTTTTCCTGTCTTCAGGACTAATGCTCTCTGCACTGTACCACCTAGCTATCTCTGCTATACAATTGTTTCTAAAGGAAAATATGCTACAAATTCCAAACAACCAAGTGGCTATGGAACACAGCCCATTAGGGAATCGAGAACTGACTATGTAGGGTTCTGCACAGAGCTAGTGCTCAGTACAATGTCCATCTGAAATGAACTTTTTACTTTGGTCACTCAAGTAGGTGAGAGAATCCAAATGGATTATTATATACAGAATTCAACATGGCATAATGGAGTAACTGATAAGACCCTGAGGTACTATGAACACTTCAAGCCACACACTAATAACTAGCTTTTACGTACTATACATATGAAAGTGCTCACAAATCTTGGTGTTTATTTTTCTTCCTTTGGAATTAAGATGCTCACTAACAGATCTTTATGTATCTTCCTTCAACCTTGAGTTCTTTATCTCTGTACACTGATAGGGCATTCTGTTCATATGGAATATTATTCCCTCTCCTCTCCTCTCCTATACCATTCTAGCATCCTCTCTTAATCCCCACATCCCTTTCAGACTCCTATCCCATCTGGAATTTCTCCCCTGTTCTCCCCACCTATCATTCTCAGCTCCTCATGATTGTCAAGGCCATACTTCTAGGACATTTTTTAGAGGGTACAGATCCTAGTCACACTGATGTCACTCCCTGTCTTTTCTTTACCTTCCTCTTAAAATGAATATTAAGAGAAACCTTCAAGAGTACTCTTCCTGGAGTTGGGGGACCTGGGTTCGAATTCCACTCTTAATGCTTACTACCAGTGTGATACGGAGTAAATCACTTGATTTCTCCATTTCCTCATCTGTAAAATGAGGGAGTTGGATTAGATGATCCCTGAGGTGCCTTTCAGCTCTGGATCAACAATCCTAAAACGTTATGAAAGAACAATAAACAATCTTATGGACCAGTGGATAGATTAGTCACTCAACATGACTATAATAACCTAGTTGTTTGACAAACCCAAAGATCTGGGCTTTTGAAAGAAGAATTCACTATTTGACAAAAATTACTAGGAAATCTGGAAAACAGTATGGCAGAAACTAGGCACAGACCAATATCTCATGTCATATGCCAAGATAAATTCAAAATGGATACATGATTTGGAAATGAATTTCATAAACAAGTTAGGGGAGCACAAAATGGTGTACCTGTCAGACTTCTAAAGGAAGAATTTATGAACAGACAAGATATAGACAACATGTAAAACTGACAACTTCATGTGATGTAAAATAGATGACTTTGATTATATTAAAGAGTTTCTGTTCAAACAAAACCAATGCAACCCAGATTAGAAAGGGTACAACTGGGGAAAAAATGTATCACAAGTAACTCTGAAAAGGGCCTCATTTCTCAAATATATAGAGAACTGAGTCAAAATTTTAAAAACACAAAGCATTTCTCAACTTATAAATGGTCAAAAGATAAAAACAGGCAATTCTCAAATGAAGAAATTCAAAGAATCTTTAGTCATATGAAAAATTTCCAAATCACTATTAGAGAAATGTTAATTAAAATAACTGAAGTACCATCTTATACCTACCAAACTAGCTAATATCACAAAAAAGGAAAATAATAAATGTTTGGAGGAAATTGGAATGCTAATACACTCTTTTTTTTTAAACCCTTAACTTCTATGTATTGGCTCCTAGGTGAAAGAGTGGTAAGGGTGGGCAATGGGGGTCAAGTGACTTGCCCAGGGTCACACAGCTGGGAAGTGTCTGAGACTGGAGGAGTGCTAATATACTCTTAGTAGAGCTGTGAAATGATCAAACCTTTCTGGAGAGCAATTTGGAACCAAAGGGCCATAAAACTAGGCTTACCCTTTGACCCAACAATACCACTAATAAGTCTGTATCCCAAAGAGATCAAAGATAAAGGAAAAGGACCTACCTGTACAAAAATATTTATAGCAGCTCTTTTTGTGATGGTAAAGAACTGAAGGGTTGTCCATCAATTGGGCAATGACAGAACAAGTTGTGATAAATGATATTAATAGAATACTATTGTGTCATGAGAAATGACAAACAAGATAATAAAAAAACTTGAAAAACCTTATGAAATGATGCAAAGTGAAATGAGTAGAACCAAGAGAACATTGTACAGAGTAACAATAATATGGAATAATGACCAACTTAACTATTATCAGCAGTGCCAGGATCCAGGACAACTCCAAGGGATTCATGACAAATAAGTCTATCCACCCCAATAGAAGAAACTAAGAGTCTGATTATAGACTAAAGTATACTCTTCTTCACTTTGTTTTTTCCATGAATTTCTTCTCTAGTATAAATGATGTGTCTTCTTTCACAACATGATAAACATGGAAATATGTATTATATAATAATTATATATATGTGCATATATATAAGTATATACATATATATATATGCATATATATATATATAGCCTATGTCATATTACCTGTCCTCTTGGGGAATAGGGAGGGATGGAAGGGAGGAAGAGAACATGAATCACAAAATGTTTAAAAAATGATGATTAACTATTGTATTCACATGTAAAAAATATCCAATTCAACTACAAGTCAAGATGTGATGTCATTGGTACTCTTCAAAATGAAGGGCAAACAATAATATTTTTTTAATTACTGATATGTGTACATGTTTCTTTCCCTCATAGAATACAGATATTCCTTGCACATTGTGGGAGTTAGGGAGGTGGTACCCATGTAATTTGGAAAACCTATGTAAAACTTTTTGGCCTTCCCTTCCTACTAGACAAGTCTGTTTTTTTTCTTTTTCTTTTATGAGGGGTTTACAACACTCTATATACATTTATGAGTTACTAAACTTTTAAAGATATCTCTATATTTCTAGCCTTTGGGTATCATCTGCTGGCTTTTGCATTCTTTTCACAAACTAACTTTTTACTTCTTTTAACTTTAATTTTTTATGCCATTAAAAAGATAAAATACATTAATATTGCACAATACCATGCATATATTTTATTTATTTATGAGTTTCTAAACTTTCTCTTTGTCATCTACTGGCCACATGTCATCTGTGGCTTCCACAAAACTCCTAAAAGATTCTCATTTAATTTCTTACACCAACCCACAATATATCAGAACCACTATAGAAAAAGTCACAGTGTGGAAGGGATACCTGTGTAAAGTCCTTGAAGGTAGGGATAGTCTAATTTTTAACTAAGCCCACTATCTAGCCCAGTGCCTGCAAATGTTAGACACTTAATGAATGCTTGTTGATTGATTGACTGACCTGATTCAGTTAGGGCTGAAGGTAAATAAGTTGATGTTATACAAATAAGTCTCGGGTCTTGTTGAGGACCTTCTTTTCCCCTTATTGACTGTCTCACTTTATCACTGAATCAGTCCCCATTACCATAGCACTTCAGTGGCTGCCCCAGATAAAGGATAAAGAGTCCTGATTCCACATGGTCTGTCCCCATATTAAATTTTTTCATCCTACCCAGTTGGATGCCATACAACATAATTTATAATTTCATTTCCCCCCATTCCTGCCTATTGATCCCCCCACAGGAGCATCCCATATTTTGGCATATCAATTTTGACAACCTTCAAATGGTATTTTTATCTATATTCCCCCACGCTTCCTAAATCTTCTTCCTATTCTGATACACTCATTTTGACCTTTTCTCTTTGACCATTCTCTACACATTTATCCTTTCCAAGGATCCTCATTATTTCCATTCTCTAATTCCCTATGTTAGTATCATATTTTTCCTCCTTGCTGTGACCCTATTGCTTTACCCTGTTTGCCTCAGTTTCCTCATCTATAAAATGAGCTGGAGAAGAAATGTCAAATCACTTCAGTATCTTTGCCAAGAAATCCTCAAATGAAGACACAATGAGTCAGACCACTGAAATGACTAAACAACAACAGTATTAGGCCATGAGCTGTCTTGGGAAATATTAAGTGTCTTTTAAAATACTAAATATTTTAAATGTTTTATAAGTATATGCTATAAAATTAAGCATAAAAATTTAAAAATACATCTCCAATTGTTGAAACAATCTTTGAGACTGAGAATTTTGATAAGGGAGCATTTGAGGCAAATGGAGAGAGACCCTAAAACTAAATTCAAAACTGGAGATATTTGCTATTAGTTTGGCAACAGAATCTTAGATAGAATGAAAATTCAGTGACCTGTTCACTTTTCTAAGTGTTCCTGTTTGGGCATGGGAGGAAGTAAGGGAGAGACTAGTAAAGGGATTAATATCCCCAGAGTATAAAAGAGAATCACTCAGAACATCAAAGATTACCTTTAGGCCAGCCTGTTTCAGGTAATCCCTCTGTTGTTATCCAGGAATCATAAAAGCTTTATGGGTAATAATGAATGCTGCCATTATTTATGGCCCATGCAGGCCCCCCATGACAGTGTAATGATTCCTCCAAAGCCATTTGAACCTTGAGGGAAAATGGCATTTGCAAGAGGTTTTGATCATGTGTATTTACTGACAACACATGAAGACAATTCAACCACAAAGCTAAAAGAAGAAAATGAAGAGAGAAGGGGAAATGGGAAATGCTGGAGAGACTGGAAATTGAGGGAATGCCCATCAAATTGGTGAATTTCTAAACAAGTTGAGGCACATGTTTGTGATGGAATACTACTGTGCCATAAGAAATGACAAGCAGATTAATTTTTTAAAAAATTGTGTAAAGACCTACATGAAATTATAAAGAATAAAACAAATAGAACCAAGAGAACACTGTATACAGCAACAAAAATGTTGTTTGAAGAATGACTTATATATGCCCACCTTCAGAGAAAAAATTGATTAAACTGAAACGACATAGTTTTATGTATTAATATAATTTTTTGTCAAATGATGCCTTCTCTAGTGTTGGGAGCAGAGGGAAAGGAGATGCCTAGGAATTTTGATGTGTCAAACAAACAAGTTAATTTTTTAAAATAGAAAATGGGGACAACTAGTTGGCTCAATAAATTGAGAGCCAGGTCTAGACACAGGAGGTTGTGAGTTCAAATATTACCTCATATACTTCCTGGCTGTGTGACCCTGGGCAAGTCACTTAACCCCCATTGCCTAGCGTTTACTGCTTTTCTGCCTTAGAACCAATACATAATATTCATTCTAAGTTAGAAGATGAGAATTTTAAAAAAAGTAAGTAAGCATTCTCAGAGTGAAACAAGCTTTCCTTGGGTCATCTGCCACAATCCAGACTTTAAGATATGAGCTAAAACAGATCATTGTCCCATCTCCCAGTCAGACAGAGCTGATCTCAAAAGGGATTGTCTCCCATCTTATCTGAAAGACCCCGATCAAACAATGGTAATGGAAATACCTGACAGGAACCTTGAGGCTACTCCCTAGTCCCCAGTCTCAACATGCTATGAACCAAATATGGAACCATGATATGACAAATTGTGGTTCATCCTGAATAAGACTTTATATTTATCACTTTATTTTCATTCTTACTGCTGACAACATAAACCTTGGCTATAACAATCATATATGACTAATCAAAGAATCAAAAATAGAGAGTTGGAAGGAACCATAGAGGTCATAATGCCATTCAAGCACTTAATTTTACAGATAAGGAAACTGAGGCCCAATAAGGTGAGTTGGTTTGGCCAGAGTCACAAAGGTAGTTTTAAATCCAGATCTTTCCACCAAGCCCAGTGTTTGCTTGCTTGCTTGCTTGCTTCCTTCCTTTCTTTCTTTCTTTCTTTTTCTTTTCTTTTCTTTCCTCCT
>NC_058130.1:614071216-614084748 GCF_016433145.1 Gracilinanus agilis
GGCCTCAGACACTTCCCAGCTGTGTGACCCTGGGCTAGTCACTTGACCCCCATTGCCTACCCTTACCAATCTTCCACCTATAAGTCAATACACAGAAGTTAAGGGTTTAAAATTAAAAACAAACAAACAAACAAACAAAAATGCAAGTCTCACATTACATACAGATATTTACAGTTACAGAATAACACATTTCTAACTATAGAGAAAAAAAACCCTAAAGATATTAATTCAAATTCACTACAAACAAAATATACATTATATACATTATAATATCCCCCCAAGGTGGATTTAAATCCCACCTGAGGTGCCCCCTGAGATGGATATAAAAATTCCCCCTGAGGTGGGGCATTGTAATAGTTTATCACCCTTTGCAAGCCTTTATCATCCTATACCATACATATCACTTACCATTACATTTTATTACAAACCTTTATATACAAAAAAATCAAACCTTTCACTTAATTGCAAAGTTCAATGTCCTTAAAATAATCCAGTCTTCGTAGTCCTCATTATAGTACAGTGTCCTTGTAAATAGTCTCTAGTTATAGTCCCTTGTCCTTGCAAATAGTCTGGCTGCCAATGTAGTAATATTTGTCCTTAATGGACAATGGGAGTTAAGTGACTTGCCCAGGGTAATACAGCTAGGGCATGTCTGAGACCAAATTTGAAGCCAGGATCTCCCCTCTCTAGGCCTAGCTCTCTATCCACTGAACTATCTAGCTGTCCTTCATTTTCTTTCTTCTTGATGATCTTTTAAAAGCTTAATATCAACATAACCTGTTTCATAACTATTTAAATAAATCAATTCCCATGCATGAAATGTTCTGATCCTAAATATCTATAAGAATCCTCTGTCCATATATTCTTATTCCTTTTTTTCTCTTATATGCTTATAATCAAAATGTATTCTGCTGTATTTTTTTCATTATTCATTATTTCATATTTCTATTTTTCTTTATACTTTTTACCCTTATGTCTTCTTGTCTTGTGAAAGGACAGTTCTGAGATCCACAAGTATCTTCTAATTCTTATTTTTGTAGTTATAAATGTGAATAATTATAATAAATGCAAATAATTTAATATCCACATTCTTTCAAAATGTGTTAACATTTTTATTGGTTTTGAGTGGTCCATCTTAATGATTTTTAGTGAACATGTTGGTGTCCTTACATGGGATATGACATATATGCTGATGCTAGTGACCTACTCTTAGTAGGATTTGCATTTTGAATTGTTTATTAGAATAGTGGTGACAGATTGCATTGGGCTACCCAGAGTCATTTTTTATCCCTGGCCTTCTGACCCACAAGTACATATTTGTAAGACCAGGGCCTCAGAACACTGAGAAACCACACGAAACCATATGAAGTTCAAAACTGTATCTTATTTTCAGTGGCATTGTGTTCTGGCCAATTTAGAAGTTAAGAAGTATAATTATGTGGTATTGGCATATGGGTTACAGATAGGGGATGTTTATAGCCTGAATTTTGGTTGCCCAGGAACATATTTCCTATTTATAACATTGTTCCATGGAACTAAATGCCCCATAACATTATCCTAACCTCATGTTTTCATGGAACTAATTAATGGGATTAAGTGGGAGTTTGCCTGCAGAGAGCTGCACCAATTTCCTCCTTACTCCCTTCTACTTCTCTCCATAATCAAATACGCATTTAAGAACTAAAGACATTTCTTTCTTGCTCAATAACTGTAAATGCTAAAGATGTGAATTTCTCTAATTTATTGTACATGTACATCTTTTATATGGAACAACGGTGACATTTCTCATGACAAAAAGAATTTATCTAGATAACAGAATTTGGAAAATGATTAAATAAATGGACCATAGAAAAGATGGGAAACTGTGGAGGCCTTGATAGGGAGGGAATTTTTTAGATATGTGATCAAAATTTATTTTATTTAGTCTCAGATGTTTCCTTAGTCTATATGTTTCAAAGTGTTAATTTCCCACTTCCTTCTTTTTTTCCCAATGCCCTTGGAAACAGATTTATGCAAATGAATACTGAAGTGCTCAGGGTATTTTTACATTCTGGGTGTGAGTGGGAGGTACAGGTGGGAAGGGGGAAATGAAATGTATTTTCCTCACTCCATTCACTGTCTGGATCTGCCCCACATGGTCCTCTAGGGCACAACTCTGAAAGGAGACCTGTATAAAGATGAGTGCCCTGGAATTGGCTCTTTGGAGATATTCTGTAACCCTTCTGTGTATTTAAAGGAATTAACTACACCTGCATGCTAATTTATAAGGAATAAGTCATCAAGGCCTGGCATGAAAAATAAAGAAGCATGGAGGGTCTCATAGCCTAGGGGGGAAAGAGATTACAGTAAGTAATAAGAGAGATTCTTTTAAGTGTTCAAACTGAGTTGAAATACTTTTATAAAAGCGGTTCTTAACCTAGTATCAATGAATTTTTTAAAAATGTTGTTAATGATTTCAATATAATTAGTCTCCTTTATAATCCTTTCTTAAGCATTTAAAAACATTATTCTAAGAAGGGATCCCATGGCACAAAATAAATTAAGAACCCCTTGGAAAAGAAGGAAGAGTCAAAGAATTTGCAAAGGTATAATTTGATCCGAATCAGGAAACCAAATAAAGCTATCTGCTTCTGCTTCATTGAGTGGCCAAGAGGGATGAGAGAAGTTTGGCTTAGACAGAGAGTAGAAACAAGGACAAAACAAAAGAAGACAAACCGCTTGTTCATTGCCAGGTATAAAAGAAACTGAGTCAGGAAAATGAACTAGATAGAAGCAACAAGTTGGGCAGCTAGGTGACACAGTGAATAGCGTTCTGGACCTGGAATCAGGAAGATGAGTCTTTCTGAATTCAAATCTAACCTTAGATATTTACTACTGTGTGACCCTAGACAAGTCACTTAATCCTGTCTATCTCAGTTTTCTCATCTGTGAAATGAACTAGAGAAGGATATGGCAAACCTCTCTAGTATCTTTGCCAAGAAAACTCCAGATGGAGTCATGGGAAGTTAGACTTGACTGAAATGACTGAACAACAACAGAAGTATCAAAAACAGAGGTCTCAAAGTAAGACCTTTCCTAAGCCAAACATGACCAAACTTTGTATCTGTTATATGTATCTGTATTTGCCTACAACCTGTGCCTAATTTTTACTTGGCTAATCTTCATACCTAGAGTAAATGAGATTTTAGATCACAGGTTAAATGCTGGAATGGATCTCAGAGCCCATTTCATCCAGCTCTCATTTTATAAATGAGGAAAGGGAGGCCAACAGAAGTATTTGGCCCCAACTCTTAAAATTGCTAGTAGGGTGGAGATTTAAACCAAGATCCCATGACTCCAAATCCAGTGTTCTTTCCACTTCTCCATCCTCACTTCATTAAATGACTAGTCTTAGAATGGTGCTATCAATGCCTGGGTATGAACAAAGAGTAAAGGCGATAATGGGAAAGCGTGATATTCTCTATCTGTAGCCCTTCCAGAAGGAGTCCTCATGTTCTAAGGTAATATCAGCAAAAATGATAGCAAAAACAAAGAACCTGGCATTTTCTTGCAGCCTTTTCACGTGGGGCCCAAGAGAAAAAGAGTGACTTACTAGCAAGTGGCCATTAATACTTCCTGGATATACTCATTGTCTCCATGCTTATCCTTTAAGTTTGTACCATCTGGGATCTCCCCACTCAACCCGCCCTCCAGCTGCCTCGAAGACTGTAGGAGGACACTTCTTGTTCTTCTCTACCTACACTGCATGTTGCTAGTTATTTAAGACAAGAACATGTTGGCTGGTTCAATTTTGACCAAATTTACTGATTAGCCCCATGAGGATGACTAGATATATCGACAATCTAATAATTAATTAATAATGACAGTTGGCATTTATATAACCCATGAAGATTAGTAAAAGGCTTTATATATCATCTTATTTGATCCTCACAACAACCCCAGGAAATAGGTGTTATTATTATTATCTCCATTTTATAAATGAGGAAAGTTTGAAAATAAGCATGATTAAGAGACTTGCCCAGGGCCATACATAATTGAGGTATTAAATAATTTTTGGTTGTTTTATTTTCATTCCAATTACTTTTTTGATCTTTGTCTAGTATCTTAAGAAATTCTGACACTTATTAGAAACCATTAGAGGATCCTCGAAGGGACCTTGGAAATTGTCTAATTTGGTACCCCCATTTTACAGAAAAGGAAACTGAAGCCCAAAGAGATTAAATAACTTCAATCAATCAATCCATTAGCATTTATTAAATACCTACTATGTGCCAGGCACTGTGCTAAGTGCTAAAGATACAGAAAGAGGCAAAAAAAGTCCCTGACCTTGATAAAATTACAATGGAAGAAACAGCAGGCAAACACGTAGATAAAGATTATTATACACAGAATAAATAGGAAATAATTAACATAGGGCAGGCACTAAATTAAGAAGGGTCAGGGAAGGCTTCCAGTAAAAGATGGGATTTTAGTTTGGGCCCAAAGGAAGTCACGAAGGTCAGTAGGTAGAGTGGAGGAGGGAGAGAGTTCCAGGCATGGGGACATCCAGAGATAATGCCCAGAGCTAAGAGATGGAGTATCTTGTTTTTGGAATAGGCAGGATCTAGTACATGTCAAGGAGTAAAGTGTAAGAAGACTGGAAAGGTAGGAGGGGGCTAGGTTACAAAAGGCTTTGGATGCCAAACAGCATTTTGATTTTGCTCTTAGAGGCAATGGTAAGCCACTAGGAGTTATTGAGTAAGGGCAGAGAGTGAGGGGAGAGTCAATATGATCAAACCTGCACTTTAGGAAAATCACTTTGATGGCAGAATGAAGGTTAGATTGGAGAAAAGAGAGACATGAGGCAGGCAAACTATCATCAGGCTATTGCAATAATCTAGATGTGAGGTGGTGAAGACCTCTACTCTAATGGTAGCAAAGTCAGAGAAGAGAAGGGGGAATATTTGAAAGATATTGCCAAGATAAAATTGAGAGACCTTGGCAACAGATTGAATCTGAAGGGTAAAAAATTGTGAGGAATCAGGTAACTTCTAGGATGCCAGTCTGAGGAACTATAAGAGGATAGTCTTTATAGTAATAGAGTGGACAAGAGATGGGAGGATTTAGGGAGAAAGATAATGAGTTCCATTTTGGGCATATTGAGTTAAGATGTCTACTGGATATGCAATTTGTGATGTCTGAAAAGTAGCTGGAGATGCAAGATAGGAGGTCAGCAGAGAATTTGGAATAGGAGGGGTAGAGTTGAGAATTATCAGCATAGAGATGGTAATTGAATCCATGGAAGCTGATGAGATAACTGAGTAAAGGGAGAAGAGCAAGGGTCCAGGACAGAACCCTGAGGGACACCTGTGGTCAGGGATATGGTCTGGAAGAGGGCCCTATAAAGGAGAGAGGAGTGGTAAGATAAGTCAGATACACAGGAAGGATGAAACAAAGAGATTCATGTAGTCATGAAGCAGCAACACTGGCCTCCTTGAGGTCCCCCCACAAGATACTCCATCTGCCTACTGATCAGTGGTTCCCAAACTTTTTTGGCTTACTGCCCCCTTTCCAGAAAAAAATATTACTTAGTGCCCCCTGGAAATTATGAAACTATTTATTGAACTCAGAATAGAATGTAATACAAAAAAAGTGTGGCCATCATCGCTTTCCTGGATTGCTGCAGCACCCATCAGGGGGCGGTAGCGCCCACTTTGGGAATCACTGGACTCCATGCCTTTTCATTGGCTTTCTCTCAAGCCTGGAATGCTCTAGTTCTTCATCTCTGCCCCCTGATGTCCCTGGCTTTCTTCAAGTTGGAACTCAAGATCCTTCTTTTACATTAAGAAGATTTTTCCTACCCACTTCAGTGCTAGTACTTTCCTTCTGAATTTATTTCCAGTAGAAATGTGTCTGGTATGTACATGTTGTCTCCTTCATTAGAATATGAGCTCCTTGAAGGAAGGCTCAAACTGTTTTTGTCTTTATTTGTATCCCCAGAACTTAACTGAGGGCTTGGCACATACATATTAAGTACTTAGTAAATGCTTGTTGGTTTATTCAGGAATTAATAAACACAATAAGACTATTTCAAGAAGGAATGACAAGGCAGGAACTTAGTCAATGGTACATTGGAGTACTGAAGCCCAGACCTGGAGCCCTGTGGCTCCTTACTTCCCTGATCCAGGATATACTTCCTCCTTTGTACCAGCCATTCCAGGACCTGGCTCAATAATGTCATGTACTGGGTTCTAGCTCCTACCACTTATCCTGAGTTTCCTGAATTCATCCTTTCCCATTTAACCTCAAAAGGGAAGGCATCTTTCTTTTTCTTCTCATAGCTTCCTGAAAACACATACAAACCACCCTCTTACTTGTTTTAAATGAGGGTCAGTAATAATAGTAGTACTTATCATTTATGTTGTGCTGTAAGATTTATAAAGCACTTTATATCTATTAATAATTATTATTAATAAAATACATATAATAAGGATTCATATAATATTTGTCATGTGCCAGGCACTGTGCTTAATGTTTTACAATCATCTCATTTGTTCCTCACAATAACCTTGGAAGGTAGAGGCTATTATTATTCCTATTTTACAGATGAGGAAATAGAAGTTGACTATAGGTAAGTGAGTAAACCCAGGAAGCCTCAGTTTCCTCGTTCATAAAATAGAGATATTGGGATTGGCATAAGTGTCAAATTAGATAGACAGCTAGGTTATATAGTGGTTAGAGTGATGAGTCTGGACTCAAGAAAATGTGAGTTCAAATCCAGCCTCAGACACTTACACAGCTACAAAGAGAGGCAATAAGCAAAATTATTTAGGAGGGCCGGATGTATATGGAAGTGAATTCAGACTATTATTCTAACTATACAAGAATTCTGGCTAATTCAATATATTTCAGTACATTTGAGATCCTGAATGAGCTAGATCATTAATTTAGTCTATTGGAATCTACTCAATAATAACAGTTTTCTTGTGACTCTGACCCTAGGATAAATATTCATTCTCATCATCAGCCTTTATTTATTCATTTTTATGTAGTTTTAATGGAGTATGGCTGACCAAACTATAACCTTTTTTTCTCACAAATATACACTCTATAAAATAAAGTTTTACTTTCCTCTAGACCTGAGTTACTCCCAAAACAGTAGGTGAAGTCCATTCAGTCATTCAAATCAACCCACAGTTGCTTCTCACATCAATTAGACCACCATTGCCCGGCTCCTGTCCATGGTAGCCTGGAGGACTCAGACAGTGAATGTGTTCTCATGAGAAAGGAGCTGACGCCCAGGTAAAGAGTACAAGTCAGCAAAATAAGAAGTTTCTACACCTGAGCTATACAGTAATTTATCAAATTCGTGTACCATTAATAATACTATCCAATTTGCACAGCACTTCAAACTTTCAAGATACTTTCCCATCATTATTTCATTAAGAGGCAGTACACCAAAGAGTGCTTGGAAGTCCTAGGTCCTAGCTCTACCATTTAATACTTCATATGACCTTGAACAAGTTATTTTACCTCTCCTGGCCTCATTTTCCTTATCTTTGTAAATTTGGGGTAAAGTGAATGAAATAGTTGACCCCTAAGAACTATGATTCTCACAAAAACCCTTTGAGATTGGTGGACTATTGCTAGCCCTAATCACTGAGTATTATTGATCCTATTTTACAGATTGACCTAAGACCACACAGAAAGTCTGTAGCAGTAACTTAGTTCTTTGGACTTCTAGTCCAATGCTCTTATTACTTTTTTTTGAAAGTCAAAATCCTTGGTTTCTTTGATTTAATCACAATCAAAAGATTTGCCTGGAAATTTCCATAATTGTAGTTTCCACTGTTCTAACCAAGACTGTAGAGGACCGCAATGAAAGAGAAAGAGGAAGGAAGGTCTAAGTTGATATTCATGAGATCAAATAATATTTTTCTGTACAAAGAAAAAAATATATAGCATCAAGGGCACACTACTCCCCAAGAGAAATTAATGCTAAATAAGGAAGAGCTGACATTTTCTTTGTAGATAATGTTTTATGAATTATAGTCACATTTCTAAAGGTAGTTGAATACACTTGAAAATTCCTTCACCAGCAAATCTGGCAAATGAGTACAAATCAAAGAAACTTTCAGAGCAGACGTGATCTGTAATGCATGCAACTTGTTTAACAGGGTATATAAATGGGTAACATCTGCCCAAAGAACCACCCTTCAGTAGTCCATGGACTCATTAGACTCTAAGGCCAAAAGAGCCATCTTCCAGTCCGTTTGCTTGCTTCTAGACAGCATGGCCATCAAACCCTTCTAGAAAAATGGACAAATTTGCAATTTCCAGAAAAGCGAACACCAAAAATGCCATTTTAAATATGTTACCATGTCTCACAGCTCCTACAGTCAAGATGTTGTTCCTAATGTCAATTCCCAAATCCCTCCTAATGTAGCTTATCACCCCACCTGCTTAATTTCAATGATGAAAAATATTTTGCAGGCTGAATTCCTTCTTGTTGTCTTTCTCCAGTGACTCTCTGAACCTCCAACTGCCTTTCAAATAGTCACTAGTAATCACTAACATTTATATAGTACTTACTATGTGCCAGACGTTATGCTAAGCACCTTACAATTACTATCTCATTTGGTCCTCACAACAACCCTAGGAGGTGGATCCTCAATTTATGTATGAGGAAACTGAGGCAAATAGAGGTGAGGTGTTTTGCCCAAGGTCACACAGCTGCTAAGTATCAGGCTAGATTGGAACTCTGGTCTTCTGACTATAGGCTCAGTGCTTTATCTACTGTACCTCAGTAATGGGAGATATTTGCCTTATTTTTCCTCCAGCTATCACAAATTTCCTCATTCAGGGCTGCTTCCATCAACCTGGCAAGTCAACCAAGCATTTTAAAATAAATAAAGGGAAATAGAATATAATGTAATGTAATGTAATTAATATAATGTAATGTAATATGATATGATATGATATGATATGATATGATATAATATAATGTGGCAACATGTCATATCATATTATATTAGCTGTGATATATGACATGGCATAACAATATAACATAATATAATACAATGTCATATCATATATCATTATATATGAATATATATTATATAGTACAATATAATACAAATTAAATAAATCTTTTAAATAAATAATTTTGAAGGGATAGATCCTTTACATTTCCATATTTTTTAATAAAGCAAAGGATATTTCTAACTATCCAAAAGCTAAACAGGCATCTTCAAGACATCATTGACAGACAAATGACTTGAAGGCTATAGGTAACATAAGATCATAGCTAGAGTACAGAGCATGGAGGTAGGAAAAACAAGGTTTAAATTCTATCTCTGAGACACATTAGCTATATACCCTTGGACAAATCATTTAACCTCTGTGTACATGAGGCAGCTCCCTCAAACAAACCTACTAAATCAGAGAAGGCCTAGGCAGGTCCTTCGCACATTGCCAATTAGTAGGAGGACTCCCAGCAGTCCTCTCAACAACAGCTTCCGATTTTCTTTGATCCCTAAGTACATCTTGCTGGGATCCAGACCTTTAGGAAGTGAAAGACTTCTTAAATTTTTCAGTGTCTTCATTTTTACCTTTAAGCAGCACTGAGTAAACTCAAAGGACTCAGCAACTAATACAAGCTAATAGTCTCCTCTCTCCCCTAGAGGTGATTCCCATAGTAAAATTAATTAAACTAGTATTCCTTTCTACTCTTCTGGTATAAATTCTTATTTTCCCTGGGTGACTAGGCAAATGGCAGTTTCTAAGACTGCCTGAAATCAACTCTATAAACAAGTCCTAAAAATTTACCAGCCCACAATTTTATTTTTAACTATCCCAACATCTCCACAAATGGCAACAGTAAAATAAATGAGATCATCTTTCTTTACTATTTGCCTAGCATAAATTGTTAGCCACCCTTAGTGACTGGTTATTTACAAGATTGCCTGAAAATATGATCTGGCATTGCTCAAAGGACAACACGATTTTATGCCAGTGGGGATAATAGCATCATCTGTAGTCATCTTACCAAGGTCACAATTAGCGCCATTGGTCTTTTTCCCCTCTATTGACATCCATTATTGTTATTAACCTCTCCTCACTGGCCCCCTCCACCCAAAAAGGTCACTTAAGACCACTGGGGCCTGATTTTCTTTTCCCACTCCATTGAGCAATATGGGTCTAGTCTCCCCCCCCCGCCCCCAATTCTGTGAATTCCAGAGTATGGAATCTGAAGCTGTAGATATAGAGCTACTCATAATACAGAAAAGTGTGGGTTTAAATTAGGCCTCTGCTACATACTAGCTGTATGACCTGGAGTGAATTATTTAACCTCTCAGAGGCTTAGGTTTTAAAATTCTAAAGGTTTAAATTGCAGAACAGTTGTGGGATCAGCACTGGTTAAAGATTCCTCAGCTGCCTTTGGCTATACCAAAGAAGTCACCCTCAGGACTGCAAAGGAAACATCCTAAACCACGAATTCCCCCAAATTAGAGCAGTGTTTGGCTTCCAGAATAGGGTGCAACTTTCCTGAATCTGTCTTTGTTGCATGGTAGCTTTCTTAGGTGCAAAGATGCCTTTCTTTCTATATTGCTCACAAAGAACTCCCCCCTCCCACCAAAAGCAGATAAAAAGCAAAAGAATTTCAGGGATTAAATCACCAAGTTTCCACCTTTTTTTCCAGCCCATCAAACAAAGGTTTTAGAGTTTCCATAGTGATGTGAATATTTTTTACCTAGCTCTAGGACAACTGTATTTTAAAGTGACAGGTGTGTTTTTACCCCCTTCAATCTTCCCATAAAGTCAAGAAAAGAAATTTAAAATTAAAATTCAGGCTCCTCTATTTGACTTTCTATGACTTGCCATGGATTCATGATCATGCCTGTCCATCTTGTAGCATGATTTAGTTGAGTGGCTGGAAGGAAAAGGAGACCTATTCTCGAGTCACAAAACTGCCCCCTGTTCCTGGTTTGTGGCTTTGATTTATAATGCACTATCAATAATAACCCAAAGATATAAAGCAAATTCTTGAGTAGGAGAGCAATCCAGGGAGAAGTCCCTTTTCCAAGTTTTTGTTCCAGTTTTAAGTATATAAAAATAATTCTTAATAGCAAGAAGAAAAGGAATAACTATTATAATTATAGAGCACTTGCTAAGAGGCTACTGCAAAGGTATCAAAAGGAAACCAAGTCATGATAAGTCAATAAGGATTTATGAGTCAT
Organism: Gracilinanus agilis; assembly: GCF_016433145.1. Lineage (NCBI taxonomy): Eukaryota > Metazoa > Chordata > Mammalia > Didelphimorphia > Didelphidae > Gracilinanus > Gracilinanus agilis. The sequence goes on from NC_058130.1 coordinate 614,082,436, forward strand.
CTTCTATATACCAGACATTGTGCTAAGGGCTGGGGATAAAAAGAAAGGCATTCACCACCACAAAAATAATGATACAAGCAGTTATCTTTGAGAAATGAAATAACAGTAACCATGGGAGCTAATTTCTAACTGGTAGATTAGGGTTTATAGCTGTTTTATGTTCTCTTAAAATTTTTTTTCATTTGAGTTTCATGACAACTTTTCTGAAGGACCAATACAAAATTATTATTTTGACTCTCTAGCTATAAAAACTGAATTCACACACCTAATAAAGGGACAGAACTGGATATGAATACAGAACTTCAAAGTATAATTCAAGTTCTTCCTCCTACAACTTCTAGACTCCTGTTCTGTCTCCAGTTGATTTCTATTCCATTCCTAGATTTAATGCCATTTCATATATACTATTGCCTCGTTGTTCAGGCACTTTTCAGTCATATCTGATTCTTTGTGACCCCCTTTGGAATATTTTTCTTTGGCAAGATACTAGAGTAGTTTGCCATTTACTTCTCCAGTTTATTTTATAGATGAGGAAACTGAGGCAAACAATGTTAAGTGATTTACCTAGGGTCACACAGCTAGAAAGTGTCTGAGACCAGATTTGAACTTAGGAAGACCCCCAAATGGGCTCATAAAGAGTTGAATGCAACTAAAAAACAACCAAAACTATGAAGCAATATTCTTAACCCTGGAAATACAAAAACAGGTATCTCTTCCACATCACAGGGGCTAGGAGTGTGGTGCCCTCCTATCTGGAAAATCTGAATAAAATTTTTTGTCCTTATCAAAATTTTCTTAAATAGTTCTAAGATCCTCTCCATTGAGTAGTGTGTGTAATATGTCTTACATGTCCATATTATCCCCTGAGCAATAGGCTGAATGAGAGACATGTTAGTTGTCATTTGTTGGCCATCACCTATCATCTGAAGTTTCCACAAAACATCCCCAAAATTCACACTTAATTTCTAACGTCAATCCATAATATATCAAAACTGCAATGGGAAAGTTTTGATATAGAAGAGATACCTGTAAAGTGGGATAGTCCTTGCTCTCCCAGAGTTCATCCTATAATGAGGGAAGACATCATATATGAAAGATTTCAGCTTCAAAACAGATGGAAAGGTCCCATGGTCCTTAGGGCATAGTAGCAAAACAGATGGTGATGTCTTTAATTTTTTTCCACTAATAAAATCATATTCATTTCTGATATTGAGCTGTTTGACAATGCCAAGAACTTTGATGGCAAGAAGGTTCTTTTCTGAGGCTTAATATAAGTGTAAGATATTAAGCTAGGCCCTGGAGACATAAATAGATATTTTTATGGTACAGTCCCTACCCTCTAGTATTATACATTTTCTTGAGGTGAGAGGGTAGAAGACAATAAATAAACAAGAAAGTATATTAAAAGCTAGGAAAACCCCTAATGCCTCTAGTATAAAACAGAAATTCTTCTGATAAAAAAAGGGGGAAAAACCTTCACATTCTGTCTCCAAGTTACTCTTCTAAGGTCATTGCACATATTTCTTCTTTGCCCAGTCAGTCTTCCAGCCAGACTGGCCTCCTTACTGTTCCCCACACAGTACATTCCATCTCTGATCTCTCTGCCTTTGCACACATTGACATCCAGTCCCTGGAATGTACCCCTTCCTCAACTTCATCTCAAGAATCCTGTTTCTACTTCCTATAGGAAACCACTTTTGATAACTCACCACTACCTCCTAGGCACTAGTGCCCAGCACCTGTTAATTACTTGTGTGTGTGTGTGTGTTTGTGTGTGTATGTATTAACACTTTCTTTCTGTCTTAGCAAAATCACCAAGTCAGAAGGGCAAGAGCTAGGCAATGGGGGTTAAGTGACTTGCCCAGGGTCATACAGCTCGGAAGTGACTGAGACCATATTTGAACCTAGGTCCTTAAAATCCAAACCTAGTGCTCTATCTGCTGGGCAACCTCGCTTGCCCCCTTTTGTATACATTTTATATTTAATTTTTTTTGTGCACATGCTGTTCCCACCCCACAATCTTATTATTATTTTATCACAATATATTATATTGTATTATATTGTATAATGTTATATATAATATATCATATATGTTATAATTATATTGTAACAAATAAAATTGATATAGAAGGACATATTTAAAAATATTAAGGGTTTATTGTTTTCCATATTGATAATTAAGAAAGCCACGTGCCTGCTAAGATCTAATCCAAATGCCTGCCATACCTTCCCCTTGGCTGCTTCCTGGGAAAAAGAGCGTCCCAATCAAGTTCTCTCTATTTAAGCTTCGCTTTACGTTGGCTCACATCACCA